>NW_028259159.1:6607500-6915000 GCF_977971745.1 Zootermopsis nevadensis | reverse complement strand
GCGGGTAGCTAGGTTGAGCTCTGCAACTGGCGATATCAGCACAGCAGTTTGCTCTGATTTGAGAACACACTCTGTGGGCGTTCTGCGGGTCGGAAATTGATATCGACATTTGTCCCGTTGTGACGCAGACAGGAATTGACGCCGGCTTCATTACTGCGTTGAAGCTACGGACCATCAAATCGGGCGCCAACGTGCTAACACGTAGGTTTACGCACACGTGCCCACAATGTCAGGTTCCACCAACTGGGTAATTCTTGAGCTGCCGATCACCACCGTGTTCACAGAACCTCGAATTATGACGTTTGTGAGCCGGTTAGCCGCTTAAAATTTGAACACTATACAGGGTGTTTAAAAATGTTTATATTTGGGTGTATAAAATTGTTGTTGAGACATATGGAGAAAATAGCATATAATATCAGCACTTTTTAAACACCCTGTATCACTCCACGTTGCATTTTAATGTCGTCCTCACATTTATGTTCCCGTCTTTTGCCACACTTTTGCCAAGTCCTAAACGGATTTTATGATGAGCAGGGCGCTTAGCATGCGTTAGACAAACAAGAAATGCGGATAAAATGTTCCGAGAAGTTAATCATCGAATCGTCACTTGGTTGAGTGGGGATTAAGAAGAATTGGAGCAGTGGAGTGTGTGAATAAACTCACTGCATGTCGGGCTTAGAGTTTCTCTCCACATCACACGCCTAATTTACTTTTATGCACTTAATTTCGCTTCGTTTCTGCAGAAAGACGATTCTCTCGTTCTCGTTCTCTGTAGGTGGGCCGAAAGTGTCCCATCATTTACCGAATGCACTCGAGCAGAGATGTGAGAAGTGGAGAGGGAATAACTCTCTCTCTATGGAGCAGAGCCCTTCTTGAAGTCGGAAAACGTCCCGACTTTTATGGATCTCCAAGGTTCATTACCTAATTTTCTCAAAAAATTACTTTAATATTATCCTGTCACCTAGACCAGTGGTATTCAACCTTTTTTGTTCGCGTACCCCCAGACATAATTTCTCTTCAACTTTGTACCCCCAAAGTTGTTGGTGTATAATTCAAGTTATACATAGTATATAATCTACATCTAAAATAAATTAAATAAATTACATTACTGATTATTCAGTGTTTATCATAAAATAATATATTTTTTTTAAAAATTTCACGTATCCCCTAAGATGTCTTCGCGTACCCCAGGTTGAATACCACTGACCTAGACATATACGTTCCAAGTTGTGTTTCTTTCAGAGTACCCGACAAAAATTTCCTTACAAAGTCTTCGGTTGCATCATGCATATTACATGCACCGCTCATCTCATAATCAAACCTGTCACACAGTTTTCCCCAGGCCCTCTGTCACGTCAACACAAGCGAGCAGTGCAGTGGGAACCTGAGGCCTGGGACACTTTAGCTGGCGAAAGCAGAGGCTTCTCGTCTTCATGCACTTACTGCTGTTTGTCCAGCGTACATTAAATTACTGTGGCCAGCGGCTGTTTGTTTAACCATCAGCCCCCCGTCTCAAGCAAATGTCAACATCCCGCCTTCGTCTGACTCGACGTTATTGTAGAAACCCTTCCGTAAGGACGGGTCGATCGCACAGTTTTTTCTCTTGCCGGCCGATTTTCAAATGTTGCTATAGCAACGTTATTATTACAGTTACGGGTCACACCCACGGCGTGGAGTCTCAGACTTATATTATGCTTCGGCAGCAACGTGTAGCTACATCTTTTACTTGGTCGACCAATGTTTCTTCTTTCTTTTGAGATATAATCGAAGGATTGTTTTAGAATTCTTGCACCGCGGTTGTAGGCCTAAGACCGATAAAAGAACGGCGAAAATACTGAAGTTGCTTGTTCATCTGAATTAATGAATGTGGATCAATAATACACGACGCACTTTTCACAACCAGACGGCTTACGTGCGTGCTATTACCCACGTTTTTCCCCTTTCCCTCAATAATCAAACAAGACGAACTTGACCGAATGCTAATGTGTAAAATCCTGATGAATATCTTTGGAACTTAATACTGTAGATTGTAGTGTAAATAAATGGTTTTGGGTTTAGGGGTATTAATTTTTCTGTGGTATTCAACGATACCTATCCTTTTATGTACAGGTTTCATAAGGTTCATATCCCTACTAAGACCCCTAATACGGGTAATCAGACCGTCGAAGTCCTTTTAACGTCACTTGAAAACATACGTCGACGTCCAGGGCGGGATTCGAACCCGTGTCGCAATGTTATTTGGTTTCAGGACCTGACGGAATTTAAATCCTGTAGCCACGGGGTTTCGGTGAATGTGTCATTCACGTCTCGTACCCAAAGTAATCTACTAGTCGCTCCGTGCCCGGAATATTGCCGAATCTCCCGACACTGCCGGCATTAATACGCTTTTGCACGCAATACGGAGGCTGCCAGTTGCTAGGTAACGAGATGATTCAGACGATTCTAGAGTTCAGAGGAACACAGTATCCAGCAGAACGCCGATGAAACACACTGTGTTAAAATTTCCTTCCGGCCAGGATACCGTGTCACGTGATCAATCAATAGAACATCTGACGAGGGGGGGGGATACTTTAAGCCGATTTCCGCCGCTGCATTGTTTCACGTTACACAGAGCTTTGCTACAAGAAGACGGCTGGCAGGTGGGGGGCATTAAGTTGTGGGCTTTATAGAGAAGGTTCTGACTTGTAAAGGTATTAATTCCCATCTTGGCAGCAGTTAAGCGAATTAATTATCTCGGAGAAACGATTTATTCCTGTAAAGCCGAGTTGTTGTTGTTGTTGTGTGTGTCACCTGCTTCGACATTCGTTAACTCTTAATTTTATGTATTTGTGGGATTCATACGCTCCTCACTGTAAACAGCGATTACTTCCTTAAACAGCGTCAACCAGTTTATCTTCGTAATGGTGAAATGTTGTGTTTTCTTCGCGGTACGGACCGAAATCTTAAATAACATTTAGACGAGCTTGGGCTTAACAGGGTAGCGTTGACTGCACAGTCATAAGGCATGTGTGTGAAATGTCATGTTAACCAATCAGGGCTGATATTTTACTCGTAGGAATTTCTCCTTAAATATGCAGCTGACACGAAAGCTCTTGTCAAGGAAAATTCGTGGATGTGATTGAAAAACGTATTCTAACATTAGCATATTTACTGACTGTCATAATGGGAACAAATAATCCTTCAGCTACGTTCACAGTTTCGCTCAGCTAGTCAGAACATGTTCTTTCACATCAATTTGCCACTGGATTTTATAATCCTTCCAGATGAATCCAGTCCACACCGTCGAACCCCGGTACTTTAAGTAGGTAGGCAATCGGATTTCCTTTGTCTTAATCGGCTTCCCCAATCTTGGTTTTACCATGTAACAAAGATGATGTTATCAGGTACCCGCCTCTCGCATCGTAGAATTTCGCTGTCAGTTAAAAAAGTTGTGGTGTGTTAATTTCGTTCCTGGACACTGGTCTCATTATTACGTCGTTGATATTACCAAAGTTGTAGATTCACGAAATGAATTTACTCATTATTTATGTAGATTTCCTTTGTTTTAAACTCGTGCACACAGCCAGTTGCTCAGTCTTTTGTTATTATTTTGAAGGGGTCGTTTAATTGCACAGGGAATAATAGGCCTCAAACAAAATGGCTGGCAGGACGAGACAACGCAAGCTCGCTTGGATGACGTATGAAAATTCAGTCCTCAAAGACACCGTTTCTTAATGACAATTATCAGTTGAGTAATGCTGTCTAGATAAGTAATCACTATCTATTTTTGATAACGACTTGTTCCGAAGCATTCGTGTAGCTGTGGAAAGAACTTTGCACCTATTAATATGGCGTTATTAGGCCAAGACGTTGGAGAAATTGTAGGCTAATACAATGCCCGAATTTATAACTTGTGTTGGGCAAGGCCGTGGTCTAGGCAACACGGAGTTTTCCTCCGTGACATCCCAACAATTACTCCATTCACACACAGAAGAAGGCAATGGCAAACCACTTCTGGATCATCTGCCAAGAACGTATATGAACAGGTCCCAGTCCGAGAAAAGGATGGAAGGATCCTGTTCATATGGACCTGTCGTCAGACAGAACACTAAATAAATAATAAGATGAGGTGGTCTAGCGGTTAGAACGCTGGCCTTGTAATCCTGGGGTCTCGGGTTCGATTCCCGGCGGTGCCCGAATTTATAACTTGTGTTGGGCAAGGCCGTGGTCTAGGCATCACGGAGTTTTCCTCCGGGGGCTTCCCCGGTTTCTCCGTGGAATCCCAACAATTACTCCATTCACACACAGAAGAAGGCAATGGCAAACCACTTCTGGATCATCTGCCAAGAACGTATATGAACAGGTCCCAGTCCGAGAAAAGGATGGAAGGATCCTGTTCATATGGACCTGTCGTCAGACAGAACACTAAATAATAATAATAATAATTAAGTGTAAAACACTGAGAGTGACAGTGTATGATATATTGAAAGACAGCGGGTGAAATCTGTACGAATAGCTCGTCTGACTGACGTCTAACGCGACTTCATTTTGTAACTTCCGGGCGTCTACCGTCCTCCGGTACTTAATAAATCGAACTTCCGAGCTCTGGAAATGCATATTCGTTCTACTTTAGGGTTTTGTCAGTGTGCAACATTTCAGATTTCACACATTTTGCAGTTCCCGAAAGTTCTGATAAGCTCAAAAGTTTTGAGTTCTTGTCATCTTCATTATGCTCAGTGCAGCGAACTGTTTCATTAGCAGCTAATGGCGCTGACCTGTCTGTGCGGCTGAAATAGGCAACTGGCCGCGTGTACATGCCGATTAATTAATTATGGAAGTTGATACTGGCTGCAGGTAGAGTAAGGTTGAAGGCTTCGTCTATATTTTAATCAAAATACGAAATGATGCTGGCCGCATGTCAGCTGTAAGTGGCAATGACGCCAGAAAATTTAATGGTTGGATCCAGATATAGAAGGCGGTGTTCCGCAACACTGATGTTCGTAGCCGGTTTCTAGAGAACGTAATTTATTCAGCCGTAGAATTTCTGTTTACATTAGAGTTAAAATATGTAACAGCGTCGTGGAAGAAGTTTTGTGGTTCCCAGGCACTAAATGAACTGAAGAGACGATCTTCGTGACTTGTGTTATACGTTCAGTTTTTGGATAGGATCATCAGTGTGAAGGAATGAGGGAACAGGACCTTGGCTTATTTAAGGATATCGTATGGAATGATCGTAAAAGCACGTGAAGTTTATGGGTGTTAACTTATAGTGTAGACCAGTGGTCCCCAACGCGGTGCCCGCGTTGATACGGAAAGAGGTTATACTGAATATTGAAGGCCGTTCAACCACGAACATCATAAAATCAAAGCGCAGATCTCGACTTACTGACGCCCATCTTGACGATTGTTTGCGAGCAGTAACATCATCCTACACTCCCAAATTTGAAAAACTGGCCGATGAAATGCAGCGCCAAACATCACACTAACTTCCCACTTGAATAATAATAATTGTACTTTTGATTGCGTGGTTTCTTGTATCATTAAACGTCGTGTTGTTTTGTATATTATTTGGTGTCCATATCTTATTTGTCCAGAGAAAAGAAAATTTGGCTTTGTTTATTGGTTTGTGCCCGCCACGATCTCATAAACCAGGGGTGGCCAACCCAAATGATCTTTCGGGCCACTTTGGAAATGCATCATAACTCCGCGGGCCACATATAAAATTATATATCCCCATATTAGATTTAGATACACTATAGACATTTTTTTGGAGTGAAAAATTGAAACATAATGAGTTATTATTATTGTGTTTACTATTATTCTTACATGTAAACAGATAATTTTTGAATATATGGATGCACAAATAATGTATTTTTTTAATACTTTGGCCATTATAAAATAAATATATTTTGTAAAAGTGTGATGAATCTCGCGGGCCGGAAAAATGTTCAAGGCGGGCCACATGCGGCCCGCGGGTTGGCCACCCCTGTCACAAACACTCAAATGTGCCCATAGGCACAAAAAGGTTTGGGGCACTGCTGTAGACCAATGCATATATGGACTACGTAGTTGGCCCCTAAGCTCTGTTTCCATGTGGCGTGGAGGTACAGAACTCCTGCAGTGACATAGGAAGGCCTGGGGTACTCCATTTGACATTTATCGCTGTTTTATTCAGTCTCCCCAGGCAAATGTTGTTACGTTGTCTTAAGAAAGGCCAAATCCCTCCCGTTTCACTGTTAATGACCTAAGTATCATTTATCACATCCGTTTCTCGACCCTTATGTTCTCTCCGTCTTCACCACGCCCTTTCTAATGACTACCACTCCTATGCCCCGGGTTTGAATCCCGGATCCAAAAACAAATCTGTTCTCACCGTAGATTCTTATAGTTTTCTCGACACTCTTTATCCTGGATCATTTGCAATTAATCCTTTTATTCGTCGATATGTGACGTATGTGGTTGTAAATGCCAGGCAGTGCGGCAAACTTCGCCCGCCACGAGATGTGACTGATGCTGCCTGCCTTGGAGCAGAAAATGACTTTGTGGGTGCAATGCGGACCACGTGGCGGAACGCGCGAGACTTTGACGGTGTTTCGAAAACACTGCTCACTGTTTTCAGGCATAGCGAGTGCTACGAACGTTCTTGTACAGCTGGGGGCGTGTTAAGGACCGGACGACATAACGGAACGTCGAAATATTTGGCTATTGCAGTATCAGACTGAGGTTGGCCAAGTGCACGATGTGAGCAGTCATAACTTTTGTTACGTACCCGCAGCAAATCTGGTGGACGGTGTAAGTTACTCCGAAACGTCGGGAACCACCTTAATGACCTTTACCGCCTTGAGAACCTGAAGTCTTTCTCACATTTGAACCTCATTCGATGGTTTCTAGCATTCGCAGTTGAAGGAGCGTCGACAAATAACAAGAATAAACCACCTTATATAAAGACGGAACAGAATATGAAGTACCTAGCCCCATTTTGCACTTGCGTGATCCTTTGGACGCGGGGCAGTCGCTGAAGGCCGAATGCAGTTCGGCGTTTCCTTCCGTTTCTAGTCATTTCATAGACGCAAAGCAATGTGATAGATAACCAGATACTCAGCTGGCAGCAGTGGGCACCCCTCAAAGGCTTGTTCAAACAAGTAGTTCCGGTGTATTTACATAATAATTCGCCGGAGCGCGCGTTTTTTTTTGCAGAATTCGCATAATTAACAAAATGTGCCAGGTTTCTTCTGTAGTAACACCGAGGATCCACTGAATAAAGTGTCTTTCGCATTGACCTAGTGACATTTGCGTAGCTGAAGCGGCTTCGAGTTGGGCCTGTCCGTGATGAAATGTCGGAAGTAATTCACAGAGACAGGGGCATGAACAGTGGACTTGGTATATTCTAAGTGAAAGTTGACCGGTTCCTCATTAGGCCTGACGCCCTGAGGATTCGAGGTTTTCCTCACTCACTGCCGGTAACCATCATAAAAGTATCTTAAAATAATCCACGTCGGAGGTTATTCCGAATTGATCATCCTCGGTCAATTGGTTGTCCTCGCTTGCAGACGCAGACAGAATTCCGTGGCATGTAATGGATTCGTTTACTTCGCCTCGTGTCTGTCGCCTTTGCATATTTAGCAGTTTAATTTGTGTTCAATTTGCTATCACTTTCTCAGCTCCGGTACGTCACTTCCGGAACCCGGTTGCCATGGTTTCCTTCAACAGGCAACTGTGTTGAGATCGTTCGTAAGGCTCCCGGTTGTAGTTGACTACGGCGTTCACATTTCTTAGGTCCTGCGCTGTTAATAAACTATATATTTCCCCTTTATTAGATGGGAAGATAATATTAAAAAAAATATATATATTTCAGAGACGAACTTGAATGGAACGATGATATTAATATTGATCTTGAACTAAGCGTAACGGAATGTGTGTGTGTGTGTGAACAGGTTTCAGTGGCGGGCTCTCGTGAACGCTGGGGTGTTCCGTGTGCCACTTGTTACTCGTAGCTGCGCCTGGAAGTTTGCAACTAACTGTTCTTCCTCTGACCCGGTGACAAAAGCCATTCGTCGGTTTCACCCGGAGAAAGCACGCGTGGACGATGTGGCTCTGGCGCCGGGCTGGGTTGCTTTCTATTATGTACGTTGCTGTGGCAATGCGTCCTCAGAAATCGCGTCTTCTTCGCCTGAAGCGTCACTTCACGGTGGAGAACAGAAAGTTTTGTTTGTTAAACAGTTGAAATGTAAATAAAACGCGGGGAAAAGACGGACGAAACATTAGAGATTTGTACAGTGGAGTAAATTAATTTAGTAAGTGTTGCCAACGTCGAATTAACTCGACAAAAAAGTGATAGAATTGGTTATCTGCTTGTGGATTCAAAAGGTATTTTTGAATTTGTGGAAGAATCACTTTTATCAGCTGCTGGATGGACCTTGGGTTAAATGATATTACGCAGACCGACCATTCTGTTTGTACATCTGAGCCATTAATACTTGAGCGTATCTCTTCTGAGCGTGGTATTTCTGTTGAGAAAAAAATGAAACGGTATTAACGCCAGATATTGATCAAAGCTCAACAAGATTTACCCTACCGGGGGGGGGGGGGGGGGAGGACTTACACTACCTTACATTGGTAATTCTATTTGGATTTTGGAAGAATTCTCAGTGCACAGGAAGGAATCGATTATTGCACTTATTCATAATAAGGGAGACGAAACTGAAACATGGCATAGTACATCACGCAGCTGAACGAGTAACTGTGATCACGTGATATGTGGGATTACTGAGGCTTGATGAATTTTTATATATCAATTATACGTTCGAAATGAGACCGCTACATGTTTCCTACCTCGCTGGACGCCCGATTTTATGCGCATGTAAACAACGCCCTGCATGAATTACTTGTACCGTTATTAACATAAATATTTAAATGCAAAACGGTCACACACGTCGCTCTCCAACGGCCATTGCAGACAGAAAAAAATATACAAGATGTTCCTTCGGGAGATAATTATTCAGCTGATCCAAGGCTTATCACCGTGCTTACAAAAGCTCGCCGTTGGAAAGTGTCTTCAACTATTTGCAGCCCCGTTTTCAAGTCCAGTTTTAATATTATCCTCTCAACTTCTCCTATGTGTCTCGTATTTATCTCGTTGTTATAATGATCGCCTTCTTTATTTTCAGGTCCGGAGAAAAGCTGCCACATCGCATAATTACAGGTAAGAATGCCGGAAACAATCCTCGAGTTTCTGTGTTTCCTTTCATTTTCTTCCTGTAGCAATACCCCAACCCTGTTATCTTTCTACTCATTCTCCGGGTTCCTTAGCCACCTTTTATTCATTTCAAATTCTACTGCGTTTTGTTTCCTAATTTGTTTCTGAATTGCCTCCTTCAGTTACGATCAAACGGCCCTGTAGTTTGTATGAAAATGCGATACGTGCAACTTCAGTTTTCTTAATCGTAACCCTTACATTGCCTCGTTTTTAGAGAATTTCTTGAATTTTTCTAGTTTTCTTTTTCACACGCCGTATTTTGAGGTCTGAGTTAGATCTCAACGCTTTGAAGCCTGAAACTCATCTGAATAATATTCAAGGATTCAGTCCGTACCGCAAAGAGAACACGACACTTCACTATTAAAAGATCAGCTAGTCAACGCCGTTTAAGGAAATAACCGCTAATTGAATCAAAATTTCCTTGGATATTATCCATCGTCTAGTAAATATAAAACGTAAAAACGACGTTTCGGAGATGGGACTCTATCTCCGTCTTCAGGTTCCTACACAGGTGGGCCCACTAGATAGAGCTAATCCCTATCTCCGTCGAATAAAAATTTCCTTGGATATTATCCATCGTCTAGTAAATATAAAACGTAAAAACGACGTTTCGGAGATGGGACTCTATCTCCGTCTTCAGGTTCCTACACAGTGGGGCCCACTAGATAGAGCTAATCCCTATCTCCGAAACGTCGTTTTACGTTTTATATTTACTAGACGATGGATAATATCCAAGAAAATTTTTATTCAATTGACTTTTCACCATCGTCAAGAAGTTTTAGATTTGAAATAACCGCTGTTTATTCTGAGAATCATAGGAAACATCTGTAGACAGAACGCGGGCCTACTTACTGGTATATTCGAGATATGCGTTCATATAGATCTGACCTCCCTTGTACACAAGGAAAATTAGAATGAGTTTAAAATTCTTGCAGGTCTCTTAAACATCGTAATCACATTTCAGAGATGTTGAGACGGGCTGGGCATGTAGAATGGGTAGGAGAAGGAAGTTTTATATAAAACAGGACGTTTTTAATGCCATGCGTCAATTAGGCGCATATGTCGTTGTTGCGCCTGGGATCTGTATCCAATGTTTTAGCAAAATATGCTGTGGTTTCAGACCGTCAGAGAGTTCGCTGTGTTGCGAACATTGTGCTTTTGGGTCCGCGGTTTTGACTTCATTTTTTGCTGAAACAGATCGTATTTTACCACGCAGATGATAGTCGAGGCACGTACTATAACAAATTTATTTACCGACTCTCTTTTGCAGTATAACACGAGATTTTAATCGAATGGTAACGAGCAAATGTTGTACGGTACACTAATTTTTTCTTTGATTCTTATGGTAACCGAGATTGTGTAGGTCGAAAGACTGGAGAGTCTCGTGATTTTCCTCAGTGCCTGCAGGTGAATACTGCGATACTGATCACGAACGCTTTCTTACGCGTGCTTTATAATTTATCACCATTAATAATAACAATTCGATGTAGAAAGTCTTCGTAAAATAATCTAACATGCATTATTTCTGATGATTATAACGCCTAAGTAATTTTTGTCGCAGAGATATTATATTTTTGTGAAACTTCGCGGTAAGTAGACACTTTTGTGTGATGTAGGAACCACAAAATGCAGACGAGTTTCCTAAATTAGAGTGTTGAGATACGTTTCAAGTCCTTACTCGCCGATAACGCCTAGATCGCTCAAGACAACGAAAGAATTTGGCCCCGAGATGCCAGCCGATATCATTGATTCTCCGCATCTCACGTGATGTTTGTTCAGAATTTCCACGAACCTTCAATGTCTCGTGCTAGAATATGAAACGGTTAACAGCTGAACGTCTGAAGTTGGAAAAGGAAAATACATTTAAAATATTTAAACAGTTTATAAATATCCAAATGAATGAAAGCCTTAAGGAAACGTAAAGTATAAAATTTCACCAATGTAATTCCTTTAATGCAAGACGGACGGAATTTGCGAAGTTTAAAAGAGAATGAATTATATAGTTTTTTTTAAGAGTGCCAGAGGGAAATAGCGTCGACTTTTATGGGGGCTCGGTAGTTGTTTTATGTGTTTTCAGACGTGTTTTCCTGCAGCCAGAAAATAAATTATTTTGATGTTTATGACGAAAACACGCCTTATGTAGAAACGCGGTGATTATTTGTATCCACGATAACCGCTGTCTTCCGGCATATTCCTTGAAAGGGGATTCCCCTCACCGTTTGCCGTCTTGTTGGATGCGTACCTTTAGGATGAACGTCTTCGCTTCAGCATTCGCCGACCATCGTGTTCACGCTTTCATTTGAGATTTTTATTCATCGACGTCGATAAGGCATTTGATTTTCGGAACTGCCATAACTCTTAGTATTTGTTTATTTGTAGTGTTCTGTCTGAGGACAGGTCCATATGAACAGGATCCTTCCATCCTTTTCTCGGACTGGGACCTGTTCATATACGTTCTTGGCAGATGATCCAGAAGTGGTTTGCCATTGCCTTCTTCTGTGTGTGAATGGGATGCCACGGAGAAACCGGGGAAGCCCCCGGAGGAAAACTCCGTGTTGCCTAGACCACTGCCTTGCCCAACATAAGTTATAAATTTGAGCACCACCGGGAATTGAACCTGGGACCCCAGGCTTACAAGGCTAGTGTTCTGACCGCTAGACCACCGTGGCGGTAACTCTTAGTATAGGGAAACAAAAGTGAAATAAGGCGAATAAGAAGGGGACACGAGGTGGAAGTGAGCTACATACCCCAGTCTTGCGTGAACCGAGAGAGTTTTTTTATGGATCATATTTTTATATAAACCGCCAGGTGGCAGCATAGTAAGAGTCCGATACAGTAGCAGCCAACGTTTCATTACTGCTAAAGAGATTAACATTATTTTCATCTGAATGACTAGGCCGTAAGGGTGATATTTGAGGAAAGCTAGCTTTAAATGAAATTACTATCACGTCATAAGTCGACCTTACGTGTGTGTGTGCGCTGCAGGGTATAAAAATGCTTAATGAAGTCCTGTAAAATAATGACTGGTGGGTTAAGAACCGAGCGATGGGCCGAACGTTTGTATAATTGAGGCTGTGTTGAGCTACCGGCGGGCATGAAAAGTTTCAAAACACGTTCATTGTCGTTTTAAATCCGTGGAAATGGCCTGTTACTAAGTGACGTATAGTCTTGTCATTGGGTAACAAGGAAACATGAACTATTGGAAAGCAAAGATTTAAAATGTGTTCTTTTTTTATTACAAATCGCTGCGAATCTGTGATTACTTCTGTGACGCGTATAAGGCGTGACAATTTTTTATAACAAAGGAAAGACGGTCAGCTGAGAAAATGTCAAAATTTCAAAATGCGTTTTATCTCTGCCAGCCTCCAATTTGGATGGTAGGTGTAGACAAGGACATACGTTCGTGTATCATGTATTGAATATGATTGAATTTGTTGGAGAACTGACAGACATGAGGTCTCGATGGCACAATACAGGGGGATGTTAACTCGTGTTTGTCGCTGGTAGGTGGTCTGGTTCTTTTTAAAAATATTTTTTTAGAATTTTCAGTCTCTGAGAAATTGTTGGGAGGAGTAAAAGTGACCAAATGTTGAACTTCTATAAATTGGTTTTTTTTTTGATTAGGGGAAGACTTTTGAAATTATATTATTTTAATAGCAGTTTCACTACGGACACTCTGTATTATATCGGTGCCCTGTTACAAATCGATGTATAACAGAGTGCTGTGGGAAATATTTGTCCCAGAAGGGATGACTTAACTGTGGAGTAGAGGCTCCCGTTTATCTAAGGAATAACACTTCATCTGGTAGGTGCTTCGGTTGAATCAAGAACGGTACATGTCCCTTAATATTATGACGATGACTGTGCTAATATTAATGATACAAGACTGTATATAAATTGCCGTTATCATAATCACGTGAAACGTAAAGATTAAAAAAAATGCAATATATTATTCTCATGCGCGTGCTACATGCCCCGCCAATGAGGCTTACTTTTAGGGTAATAATATTGTTGTAATATTTGGAAGGAAATTATGTTTTAAAACACCCGGTATTTGTGCACGTGTTTTGCTGAGATGTGTGACGATGTAATGAGAAGAATATCTGTGTATTAATGTTTGTCCCCTCCCCCCCCCCCCAAAAAAAAAAAAAAAAAAAATTAGCAGCTGGTCGAGACAATGCTCTTTATGTGGGCAGGGCCCAGTAATTTACATTCGAATCCCATGATTTCAGGGCCCAGAAATGTTACCCTGACAATGCATCAGCTTCGCCTGACCCAGGGCGTTGGTCACCAGTTTGTTACTTCAGTGCGTGGACGAGATTTTCGCGAGTTGATGTATTGTGCGCAAAACGGGTATAACTCCATCTACGCTAATTCTTGCAACTGTACGAGTATCCTATTTTGATTATCCACTGAAATACAATTGGCAGAAAGTCACGTGCGCGGGGGTGAGGACGGGTTCCTGGGGGTTTGTAGAAGACTGAACTGTTGCATGGGGATTCACAGGTGGCTCTCAGTAACTGGCAAAGATTAATGAGAGAGAGGGGGGGGGGAGGCATTCCTTTGATCCAGAGTTCTGTATCGCCGACGTATTTCATCTGTTTCTGTCATCTCAATCACTCTCGTCTCCAAGCGGTGTGAACCCTTCAGCATTGAAAGTGATCTTCACACAAAGAGGAAGGGAAATTTATTTTTATGACATGCCACACTGTCAACACTGTTGACATTCAGTCAGCTACATGAGTTATTTAGATTGACTCTCATATGGCGGATATAGTTGTGAATATCAGTTTATATTTTCGTAGGCGGTGCCCAAATTTATAACTTGTGTTGGGCAAGGCCGTGGTCTAGGCAACACGGAGTTTTCCTCCGTGGCTTCCCAACAATTACTCCATTCACACACAGAAGAAGGCAATGGCAAACCACTTCTGGATCATCTGCCAAGAACGTATATGAACAGGTCCCAGTCCGAGAAAAGGATGGAAGGATCCTGTTCATATGGACCTGTCATCAGACATCTGCATCTTAACGAAGCCCGCGTCTAATGCTCAATGGACCAACTATACGATTCACTATCGTGTTTGCGATGTTCCTAATCCCGATCTTATCCTGAGCCAGATGAATCCAGTCTGGAACCTTAACAACACCATATTTATTTAAGATACATTTTTAATATCATCATCTCATCTGCGTTCCCTTCAATTTTGGGCAGGATCGCGCTAATGTCGACCTAACTTTTGCGGCAGAGACGCGCCATTGTGAACCTGACTACGGCGTAATTAGTTAATTAAATGTAGATCCGCGGGATTTGTATGGCACGCCCACATTTCTTTGTTGTGTTGCGACGCTCTGCTGTCTGTTGTTTGCGGAAAAACAAGGCAGAACTCGCATATGCCACCAGAATGCGGTACAGTCCCAGCGAGGAGCTGAACTCCATAACACACAATATTCTTGGTGTGGTTGGGAGTTCGTGGACGAATTTCGCTGATTCCAGGGTTGCATCAGCGTCAACTCACAAAGGCACACCGCCGTCACCTCGTGCATGACGCCTTTGTAATCGCTCTGTGTTTCTTATTATTTCGTTGGGGCGGAGCCCTTGCGCGGCTGATCCAAAATTTATCATCGCTTCAAAAACAGCTTCTGTCTGGACCCTATCTTGAGCTAGACGAATCACATCTCTCGAAAAAAATAATCTTACTGTATCCTACCATCTATGTCTAGGTCTCCTCATTGAGGTTTTCCAATACTCGTCCTTGGGGGTGGCGTCCATTTGATTTGAATGTGAAAATTCCCTCTTCTTCTCAGACACGACCATGTGGCGGGCAGTATAACCATCAGGCGGTATTCAAATTACTGCAAAGCATTGCTCCAGTACCCAGAACATTTTTCTCGGCTGACCGTTTCTCCTCGTAATATTAGTACCTCTTCACTGCCCGTATTTTTACTCGCGATTAAGTCGGAGAGAAGATTTTGTGAGCTGTGTTTGTTATAATCGTGTGTCTTATTAATAATAATAGCTGCTGTTTCAAACACCACTAGCCTTTTATTACGTGTGGTAATGTCCTTTGCTCGTACCCAGTCACTCTTGAAGAGGACCACAATGATTCAGAGATGTCGACACGATGTACTCTCACAGAACTGTAATGACATCGGCTTCAGCCATTATCAGGACTTTATAATAGTGTGCTCGCGGGTCTTAGTGAAAGGGTTTTGTGTGTTGAGAGGTTTATTTGCTTTGAAACTTTCTTGAGAGTGACATCACTAAGAATTGAACCGGCTGTGTTGCTCTAAGATGTTTCCTGAACACGTTTTCTGTAACCCGGTGCTCACACTCGTGTCGACAGAAAGTTTGCCGAAGTAATTTCGTCCTCGGCTCAAATGACGTTACACAAAACAAGTGAGACATTTTCGTTTTATTTCCGAGAGTTGAATTACTAACCAATTACCATTTAAAAACACTAATTTTTTTTTATACCAGACAACGAGTCTGCATGGAATTTCTGGCCTTCCGCGCTTTTATGAAGCTTTATCCAGATTAGTCTTCCCGGGGGGGAACCCCTTAATTATATACTGGAGCGCAAAGCGCCGGCTAATTCTTTTATTATTGTTTTTTTTTGTGGGAAAAGAGGAAGACAGATTTAACTGGAAAAGCTGTAAAGATAACCTAGTGATCTCTGAATCGCATTTCGTTAACCTTACAACAGTAGGGCTGTCCAAACTTCTGATAACGACTCTTACTTTAATGTGTGACGTCTCGTGTTTCGATAAATTGATACCAGGGATATGCACGTTATTAACGGGATTGGCATGACATGCAGCACGCACAAGGCACTTGTCGTAGTAACATAAACATTGACACGCCCGCTGCGAGAATCTGTATGCTACCAGATAACTGGATGGTTATGCATAGTCTTTAGATATGAAATAGGACTGTCGTAGTAATAGTAATAATCTTGTGCGTAGTTTTTCAGAACGGTAAAGTGAACTCGGGAAGAGCTGGTAATATATAAATTTTTGCCACAGATGAAAGTGTTTTACGACTTGAGACTTAATTAGTTTTTCGTCTGCTCTTAGTGGATGTTCGTATTTCGTGCTGAACGTTGCTAGGTTAAACTATCCCAGGGCGACTCTTAACGTCACAATTTATAAGTCTCACTTTCTTTCCGATGCAATTTTTGCTCTGTGGCGTACTGTTTCGACACGGTGTGAAGTTGTTGGTCCCCCCAGTCTAGTCTGAAACTGGAAGTCCACCCTTTGTTGGCTGTCGTTGACTGTTTATTTATATCACCGAAGGCCAGGTTGAAGGAAAGAGAGGACTGGGAAGAAGATTGATACAGCTAACCGACGACCTTAAACAAGGAAAGAAGATGACGTTCCAGGAATTAAAGCGAGAAGCCGAGAATAGGGACAACTGGAGAGCTCTTTTTGGGCAGAGCAATGGACCTGTCGTAAGACAGAACACTTAATAATAATAATAATCTGCCCTCTGTACACAGAGGTCGTCTTCAGCATCCGAAATCCGACGACGCGTCTCGCCATGGTGACAGGGGTCCGACTCACTTCGCTGCGGTGAATTGCTGTCTTTCTGAGTCATCACTGTCTTGAGTTATATTAAAAATCTTCAAATTCCAAGACGCATTCCGACGTCTGTAATCAATAGGTCAGATGTTTCCGCCGTTGTGAGTGGTTCTGTGAACTGAATACCTAGTCAGAACAAGGGAAAATTTTTTCGCACCTTGTGACACGTGGACAAATGAAAGGAGTGTCGTACCGAATTTTACGTTTTGGAACTTTTGGAGAAAACGAGGGACGAACTTTTTTTTTGGTGTGATTGTGGAAGTGGCGAGTTACCGGTATTCATGTGAGAATCATGGAACTTTATAAGATATGCTGATTTGGTTGCCTTCATTTCATCTGCTGAACGGAATGGACTGGGAAGGATGCTGTAGGTGGTGGTCGTTTGATAGCTTTGTTATTGGATTATATCAATGCGTTGAATGGTTTGAGCAATTATTCGGTTATTTAACGATGGTTTTTAAACTGTGTAGCTGAAACGACGTCTTGTGGCAGATGAACAGTGTGGTGGAAAAAGGACGCAATTTTTCTAGGTCAGCCTCCGTTGACTCACTGTTGCACTGACGAGGGAAGTTCGATACGCGAATATTATGCGTGTACGGAGCGTGGGGGTTGGTTTTTAATCTCCAGGCGGGGGAGAAAATGAAGCGGATGGAGAAAATGAACCTATAAAGAATGACGCCGAGGAGAAAAGCCGATTAAAACTTATATTTCCTCTCCTTCACACAACGTACAACGAGAGACGCGCAGTTTTGTTTAAATAGAAAGTTTTCCTCTTTTGTTTTTTAAGTTTCATGAAGACGGGAAAGAAGATTATTGTGTCTATCACATCCTTCTTTATTCTCCCTATCGTTTCTTCTTTGTTTTTTTTCCCCCTTTTCTCTCAAGATGTGGAACTTATCCTTCGCCGTGGGCAATGTTGGTTGCGCATTGCTCATCTCGTTTGTTTGTCCGTGTCTTGTTCCTGTGGCTAAGACTCCATCTTGCCTCGTGACTGGGTAGCAGGAATTTCTGTCTTGCGTTACACCAGACCTTCTTCGTAGCCAAGAAAGTGAAAGCCAGAAGTTAATTAATTACCTTATTAATATAAACCCGTCAGTGTTCATGTGCCTGTCTTCCACGCGGTCTTAATAACTGTTAAATTTACCCTTTCAGTGTGACTGCCGACTGAAATGTTTATTCGTTTTTGGGTTTTGTGCTCGTAAATAATTTGGTATTGGCGTCAGACGTGTTATATTCTGTGTTGTGCAGATGGAATGTACTTTTTTTAACGCCCAGTAATTGCAAACGTGGGAAAGTTGCGAATATTCAATGCGAAAATGTTACATTGCTTATTGAAAACTGCGCACAGAAATGAGCATTCGATGATATAACTATTACAATCTCTCTTTTTTTGGCTAAGCTTACCTTATAGACTGAATTTGAGGAATGTAGACGTCATAATTTTTCTTCTGACTTTGTATCTGATTGGAAAATAGATCTTACGACTGTAGGAGCTGGGCACATGGGCGCTCCTTGGTGCTCTGAACGCACCCCTCAATACTGGCAGGTTATAAATATTTATCAAAGGAGCAGCGGATGCTGTGATGCAATAAATTAATATGGGATCTTTAATTATAGACGGAGTACCTCTCGAGCGTAGGAGTACCTCTCGAAACAAGTCCCTCACTTGGTCGCTAAATTGCCTTGCCTTTCATGGAACCCGAAGATTCATTACCGAGTTTGCAAGAGCCCGCCACAGAATCCTGTCGTGAGGTAATTTAATTCAGTGCATACGCACCCCTCGCATTATTTTTTCAAGATCCATTTTAATATTATCCTCCAACCTAGGTCTTCCTAATGGTATCTTTCCTTCTGGTTTCCCCACCTAAATCCTGTACGCATTTCTCTTCTCTCCCATGCATGCTACATGCCTTGCCCATCTAATTCTCCTTGACTCGACTTGTGACTTTGCATGTGCAGTCTTTAGGGTGGATGATCTGATGTTTCGTCAGGTCTGTCGAGTACATGTCCGCTGGTTGACGACCTCCTGCTAATGATGACGTCACGCGTGTGTGTATGTTGCCCACCCAACAGTCTGCAGCGTGTCTTGGCCTCACGATTCTTCGTCTGCTAATTGCTGATCAAACATCAAGAGTGTTGACTCAGTTCACGGGGCGCTGTCCTCTTTATAGGGCGCGGAGGATAACAGTGAACGCTCTCACGTCTTCAAATGTCATCTTCGTCTCCTCGTGGAGCAAAGGTGCCTTCTTTTCTGGAGGTTTCTTGATCTGTGTAGACATTCGGTAGGACTCCTTGGACGAGGGATCGGCCCGTCGTAAGGCCTCTACCTGTACGCAGGACAACACAACACAGAGAAACGCAGAAAAAAAAATATGGCTTGAGCGGGATTAGAGAATTGTCACAAATGCTGTTTCAGGAAGGTAGACGATTCAAACCGTGGCATATTTTAAGATCCTGTTGCGGAATTTTTATAGAGAAACCTCATAAATTGTTATTATTCATTGTTCATTACGTCTAGTATGTGACTTCGCACAAAAGTCTGATCCACCGAGCACATTTTATTTAATACTGGGTCTGTTTTTTGAAAATAAAATGCAATTTGGAGCGTTAGGTTTCAGCCCCCCTCCCCCCCCTCGTATAAATGGATATGATCTCTTGTCGCGGGATGTATCACCAACATGTCAAGTGTCTTGCAATAAATATTCACAAATCGACATGTGGGCTTGTAATAACCGCGTTGAATTGGCCGTGTGTAAAATACAAGTGTCTTCATTACGATGGGATATTTGTCATTTAATAATTGGCTGGCTCTGCAGTACCTCTCTGTTGTCACTGATTTCTAAAGCTGGGTGTGCGTTTACTCTTTGGTAGTTTTACACGTTCGAAGTTGACATAGAGATTCTTTGACGTGACTTTAGTGGAAGACAGAACTATATATCGATCTCACATGTGATGTACTTCGTCTGTGGCAGATGTGTAGACTGTTTCTCCTTTGTATCGTGCATTTGTCTACATTGGCATGATTTATTATGCTGTTATTAATCATTATAATTCAGCCCTCACCAATTAGCGCCTCTGAACTAACCAACTAACTCCATGCGACAGAATGTTTCTTAAGTTGATATAATTGCGTCATATTGTGAATTAAAATTTAATTATTCGTGTTTTTTTCCGTCTAATCACAATTGTATATAAATAAAATTTATACATAAGATATGTAAAATATCATTTACATATTTGGTACATCTTTTTACTACATGTTTCGGTTACATTGAACCATCTTCAGGTGTAAAGTTAAAAGTTAAAAATTATAATATTATAAACTAAAACTTAATTACTGTTGTTGTGTAACTTCTGGTGATGTTTACTTCCAAATTCATTGGAGTGAGGGTATATTTTGAAGTGATAGTGGTTCAACATTGGCCGAGGAAGAGCGTAGATATGTCTTGAATGTATTCAGAAGTACTAACATCATCAGAAGTTACACAACAACAGTAATTAAGTTTTAGTTTATAAGATTATAATTTTTAACTTTTAACTTTACACCTGAAGATGGTTCAATGTAACCGAAACATGTAGTAAAAAGATGTAGCAAATATGTAAATGATATTTTAATGTCTTACGTATAAATTTTATTTATATACAATTGTGATTAGAAAACACGAATAATTAGAATGTTTCTTGCAAAGTTTTTGGTACACTCACCCGTTTAGGGCTTTCCACGCATGTCATGGAATCCGAAGGTTCAATAGTGTTCTCAAGGATCCGTCACTGGTCTTTATATTGAGCCAAATGATTTCATCACACCCTCTCATCAATTTCACTGAGATTCATTTTAATATTATCATCCTTTCTTCGCCTGTGTCCTGAAATGGTCTCTGCCTTTGAGGATTTTGAACTAAAATTTTGTACGAATTTCTCACCCTCCCCCCCCCATTAAGCCTTCTGGAAATCCAGACTTAAAATTTAATTATGGGCGAAATGAATCATTTTAGGTGTTTGATATGAAGGGCATTCGAGTTCGTGACCCCAGTAGTGTGGGTCGGATGCCCTCTGCCGCCCTTTGTTCGAAACAATCGGAGATTTATCGTACCGGAAAAAACAGGACGCACTGTTGTTAGGGGATTACATGTTAAATGAAAAACGTTGGCCCTGGGGTGGAATGTGTTGCGGGGTCTGTGACTGCCCCCCACCCGGAGGGTGGGGTGGGGGGGGTTAGCGGTAGCTGTGACGGGTGGGAGAACAGCACTCACCAGAATGCGTCTTCATGCGAAGTGCTGTGGTGGGAGGCTGTCCGTCCACACTTTTTTTAATCATCGGAACTACTACTGAACGGATTAAGACGGAATTTGGTGTTGTGGGTTCTGCGAAAACAATTTTTTTTTTTGTGATTTATTTGTGAATCTAACAACCCCCTAGGTTGTATGGAGTTCAAATTGAAATCTATGCGTTTTGTTAGAAAAGGCTTCTGACACAAAACGTTGGTACATGGTGTGTAAAACACGTCCTCGCTCAGATGTACAACGTATATATTATGTTTTTTTTCCTCGGTTTTCTGTGCATTTGGTGACGCACAAACACGACTCTTCCAAAGTTTGGCCTCGCCTCTCATAGAGCACTCCCCTGGAACCAGCAGCGCCTCTTCTGTATAGTTTGAGAATTACGAATATCAGGGTAAGTATTCCGGCCGGCTAACCCTTCCGGATTTACCCCTTGTGCACTATTTGTTTCTCTGCTGAAGTATTTTTGAAAATACGTACGTCTACTTAAAATCCTAGTGAAAGTTTATTCGATGTACATTTCCGTGCGTTCTATGCTTCGTCCTTGTTTATGAAACAATTAATGCGAAATGAAAACACAAAAGTTGCAAGAAATCCCACATAATGAAAATGTATAACCTTTTATGCCGGGATGTTTTAATTATGGAACAGAAAATGTTATGGAATTATGGTACAAGGCTTTAATTTAAAGTAATATGCAGTGTGATGAAGAAATCTCTTCCACGGCAGGATCTGAGTTTCTCTCGAAACGTCCGGTCCGTATCTACCAGACTACACCGTGCTACATCCCAGAAAAAAGCCGTCTTCAAATCATTTTTTATTTATCGTCCTGTCCTGTAATGAGGACAATAAATCCACCCGTAATATCACATCTGGCTAACCATCTTTTGTTCCGTTGCACAGGGTGTGTTAATTGCTAAACGTCTGTTAGTGGATTTAACCAACTGTTAGTGTCATACATGAAATGACATAGGATTGTAATTAAAATGGTGCTGTGTAGGTGTTTAATGGCTCTAATTAAGTTTTATTCTAATTGAGTGTCACAGGCGTTGAGTATACTTACTCGCAACTATCACAAATTGTATCTTTGCCATTCGAGTGTATCACAGCCTAGCCACGTTTGTATGTAAATGCGACCATTACATTCTCGGTACAGGACGTTTCACAAATTCGTCTTCGATGTACTTATTTGGAAACAGGTTACGTTATTATTGCATTATTTCGGGGAAGATTTTCTGTGCTAGTACTTGGAACATTTATCGCGAGCATCACAGTTCCACACTGTGGAATAGGTTTTTTTTTTTTAAAAAAAAGAATTTTTGAAGTCGAAAGGAATTACACGTAAGAGCAGGCTAGTTGCTTTTTTTTTTATTATTATTATTTAGTGTTCTGTCTGACGACAGGTCCATATGAACAGGATCCTTCCATCCTTTTCTCGGACTGGGACCTGTTCATATACGTTCTTGGCAGATGATCCAGAAGTGGTTTGCCATTGCCTTCTTCTGTGTGTGAATGGAGTAATTGTTGGGATGCCACGGGGGAAAACTCCGTGTTGCCTAGACCACGGCCTTGCCCAACACAAGTTATAAATTCGGGCACAGCCGGGAATCGAACCCGAGACCCCAGGATTACAAGACCAGCGTTCTAGTTGCTTAACATAACAAAAATGTCGCGATACATTAACATGCACGAAAATATACTCTAACCACTGGTTACAGAGTTCGTTCGGATTTAATACTTCTGGCTACTGAGATTGACTGTGATCGTTGTTTAATCTGCTTTTGGTTTGTTCACGCCCTTTGCACTTCAAAAGCGCAATTTGACATCACCCTGTATGTAGGTAAATTAGTTAATGACATAAATTAACCTTCTGCACATTTATAAACAACAAAGCAGGATTTTTAATCCATTTTCTCTTGAATTTAACTGCGTGGATTACACTCGTAACTCAAGAATATATGGAGCATAAAAATTCGGAGCAAATAGTTTCATACACCCCCTTTTGAGAGGATGTTGGATGGGTAATATGGCTATGTGTCGGGGTTATAATTAAAATGTCAGCACAATTCATAACCTACGTGGAATAGGGGTTCCCCCTGCTGCCTGCTTTGGAAGCAAGCACCGTCTCTCCACCCTTTGCATCAGTGGGGCGCTTAATATAAATATTACCGGTTCAGTCAGGCACAGAAGATTTGAAAGGTAGGTCGGACAAACGCTGGGAGTTTTCTGAACAGAAAAATGAGTAATGAAAAAACTTTCACCGCAAAAGAAAGTGAAGAGAAAGTAAGGCTGATAAAGAAAGACTAAGAATAGACAAGGAAAAAAAAACTGAAGAAATAGACAGGGAATTAAAGTCACACAGTGAACTACCGTGTATCAAGAGTCTTTTATGAAACACCCGGTATACAGCTGAGGGACTGTCTTTTGTTAAACATCCTGTACATTGTACTCGCATGTCATAACAGGAAAAGCATCGTAGTGGGCTTTAATAAATAAATAATGCCTCTCCTCGCTTTTCAGCCACTTTTAATTGTGACAAAGCGCTGTTCGTGTTAGGTATAATTGACCTCTCTCCGCCCCTTCAGTAGTGGCCATCGGTCGACAAGTGTTCGTGCGATGTTCGCCACACCGCGTGTTTGTTATGTTGGCATAACTGCAGTGAAACCGGTGTTTGTTCACAGTTCTTGTCGTTCAATCTAACATCTCATCCAATGGCTGGGAAATTTTAAATGTAGAAAAATATTTTTTTTTTTTGATAATTTTGAGATCGCCTTTTTGACTGTGTGTTGATACTAGACAAAAAAAAAATTAACTTGAATTCCGCATAATGGTTTGTATGACGACTATAATCCCGATATAAGACGTCACAGATATGTAAGAATTATATTTATTTACATTGCTGATGAAAACAGAAATAGCTGAAATATTTTTTTTTGTAATGTGAGTAGTTTTTTTATATGCGTTATCAATAAAGATCGTTGCTAAGTTACTTAGACGCGTGTCTTCAGGAAATAAAAAATAATTTCTTCTGATTGAAATTTGGTCACCTGTCAAGTGACGTAGTTTTCACATGAGAATGTTCGCGATTGACAAGAAACAAGACTAACGCCTTTGTATCACAGTTAGTTTGTCGTTTTGTGTCTATTCCAGATGCGGGCAATGCAGATATAATCTCGTTACCAGGCTTCGCTCGGAGCGGCTAAACAAAACAGATGACAGACCGCAGCTCCCCGCTGAGCTTCGAATCCATCTCACTTTGTAGCAGGCTTTGGGGATAACGCTCCGTTCTAATTAACAGCTGCGGTCATTTCCATGCCGTGAATTGTCTGCGTTCATTATTGAAGGGGATCCCCGCCGAAAACCTTTCCCTCCGGAGTTATTCAACTGTCTCTACTTTGCCTTCGCCATTTTCTGAATGCGAGGTATTGTAGTTTACCAGCTGACTCATCGATCGATGGTATAATTAATACCGTTACTCATCCACTCACTTAATTCCATAGTAGCTGAATATGTAAGTCAGTCAACGAGATAATTAATTGAGTCGCTAATTCCATAGCACGATCTTTGCATCTTTGCGGTAGTACAGTCACAACAAATTGAGATATGAAGTTATCACGGCGACGAGTATGAAATTGTGACTGTATTCTGAGATGCTGCGCTGTGTTCACTACAGAACTTCGCACCCCACCCCCTCTCATACACGTGTCCGGCCAATCGTCTCTGCCTTGTCCTGTCTGCTCCTATACCTGCCCCATTTTTTCTGCGCTCGTATTATTTATCGCCCTGATGATGGAGGCAGTAAGCACCTCTGAAATGTCGGTCACGCTACACCAGGGTCCAGGCGAAACCTAGCAAGTAAGAGGGCATAAACTTCTCCCTCACCCGGTAGCACCCATTCGGCTTCATCTCCCTCCGCTCATTAATGGTGACGTTATCACAGGCAGAAGGGAGCTCGATTACAGCTCCACCTGCAGGCAGTAATCGCAGACAGATAATGTTTTATGCTGTACCGACGATGTGTTCAGTCTGATATCTGTACACGCGCTGAGTTGCACGTGCTTCGTGCTGTTGTCGCCAGAGGCATCTATCGCCGAGCTACTGTTCAACAAATGAAAATGATATTCGGCTGAGTTTCGAATAAAACAATGTCTGGAGGTCTTCATCGGTATTGCGCGCTCTCTCAAGCAAAAGTTAAAATGAGTTACTTTCATTTCACTACGATCGATAGATTAAAACTCTTGATCTCCTCATTGGCGTCTGATGTTCGAAGTAGACACATTCGCAATTTTGGGCTGGGCTTGAAACTTTGTCTCTCGTGCTAAGGGGAGAACACGTATGAAGGGTTTTCACGAACGGGGTGTTTGTGTCTTTACCTAATATTATTAGGATGCATGAGCTGAACGAGACATTTAGCACGCATGGAGACTATAGGGAAATTATACAAGATTTTAATTTGCAAATAAAATAATATCATACTTAGGACAACTAGATGTAGGTAGAGGGATGATATTAAAATGGATTTTAATTAAAATGATGCGAATTTTTTTTATTGTTTTGTTGTGAAGGTGTTAATGAACGTCAGAATCTATTTTTATTGTAGGAATTGTTTCACGGAGGAAGATACTTTGTTGCACGATGCTTTTGTGTAGTGTTAAACCTGGTATGTGGTAACATAGTTCTCTGAATTATCCTTACTGTAAACATTTGCTTGGACAAGTAGCGGCCACCTGCTGGACTGTTTAATGACGATTTCTTTTCGACTCTCTTGTTCAATAAGCCACTTCGTTCTTATGGAACTACTCCATAGTGCTTCTTCATACGCCCAACCTTACAATTTCTCGCTCACAGCGCCGTGCCTTTGAGGCAATTCCTCTTACAGGCGAGAGAAGCGGGTGTCAGCACTTCATTTCTTTAGGAGTACTTCCATAAGATCACCCGCTGTCTCCTTGATACCTTATATTGTAATTATTATGTAAAATGCTCTGTGTTAAAACCCCGGTAGCCGTAGGTAATTTTCTTTTCGCCATCACTGTGTCCAGACCGGTTGTGACCCAGGCAGCCAGCCTGTAGGCCCATGCGTATGGACGGATAAACCCAGTCTTTAAATACTTTGACTGTCCCATTCTGCTTTCTTGGTGTGGTGATTAGATACAGGGACTTCAAGATAATAGGATGTGATCTGAAGTCCTGACAGTGTCGTTGAATAAATCACAAATATATGTGAGGATAATATTAAAATGGTTGACGACCAATACTCCCCCGTGCTGGCACTGCATCCGGCAAGCCACTGTAGCCATTGTACTAGGGATTCTTGAAGACTTCTCCTGTGCAAACAAGAAAGCCGATCATGGCCTCTGATTTTTTTAAAATGTCAGTCAATGTTTTGATGAGCATTCTAAGGGCAATGCACTGTATACAGGGACGACCGTTTGGAGACTGTGGTATCCTGCATTGTCCCTAGGATTTTATACCACTCACCAAATACTGTGAAGTATTGAAATAAAGAAATCCGTTTTGTATGCTATTAGCGTTCTTTAAATAAGCCATTAAACCCGGGCACAAAATTTTCCATGGCCATTCTTTAGTCGAATTGAAAGAAACGAATTTCACAGGGCACTGAGCTCTGTTTCTGTGACAATAAATAATGAGGCTTTGAAAAATTTTTAAAGTGCAGCAATTAGCTAAAATATGACGGTCATAGATTTCGGTGTTGATTGTTTCAGCGGAGTCCCAGTTACCACAGAACTTTTGTCTTAATGGTCTCGTTCGTAGGTCTCCGTTTGTGACCATTGTCCGCTCTCTTTCATACCTCGCGTTCCACGGTTCTGTGATTCCATGGCGAATGGCGAATGAAAACACTTGAACTTTGAGAGGCGTGACGTGGTAATAATAATAGTAATAAGTGAGAGCAAGGGACGGGAAAAAAGTTTCTGATATGTTAGCAAATTATTTCCCAGCATTCACCGCTCCTTCTCCGTTTTTTTTGGCGATAGTAGCATACCCTGGTGATAGTAGTGGTGTTTTCCCTGGAGATTCTATGACCACAATCACATTCTCAAATTCTGACACCAATTCGTGTTTGATCCGACCACGTAATCATCGTTCTTCACCTAGTCTCATCACTCGATACGCGATCAACGATTTGTGTGTCAATACCCGTTGTGTACTTGTTAGAAGTGCAAAGAATCCGATTTTCAGCAGTGCGCCTGCAGAACAGTGTTTCGAGCATACGCACGACAAGGGAGGCGGAGAAATTGCTGCCTCTGTCAGGCGTATCACCTTTTTGTTTGGCGAGCTTCAAAGTGCAATCGGCCTCGGACGGGAAATGTAAGTGGCGAGGGCCGAGGAATACATTTTGTGAATTTAAGTGACAAGAGGAAAACGATAATGACTCCATTAAAGCGTGGCTGTTTAGAAATAACGCAGGATCGAGGTGAATTGAGAGAGAAGGCGATTGAGATTTGGGGGTTATTATGTCCGGATGTAGGCTTTGGGAGGTTGGTGGTTAAACAACAGATTAATGGTCGATATTATTGAATAACGGGTCATTGATATATTAATTAATGCAATTAATAAGCAAACTGTGTGTCGTAGAATCTTGAATTTAACACGTTTGTCTTATAATTGCTCTTATTTATTCAGAACAACATCAAAAGCTTTCACTGTATCGTAACTTCATTGAGGCGTATTGGGGCGTGAAGGTAACGATTTAAACCTCATACAGACGATAGAGATAGAGACGATACTCGCATGTGTCCCCGAGGACGCATCAGGTTCAGCAGTTTTACGACGACAAGTAGCTAAGCAAGGGAGGTCATCGGCGAAGACATCTTATCAAAAACTTACGTGTATTAACTACCACGTTTTAAGTTAAGCAGATTCCTCCCTAAAGTGTGGAATTAAATCAATTGGGAAGATAATCTCACGATACTGAAGTCGCCAGCCTGGAGTCTAGTCTCATTTATATCAGTGGTAAGGGCACGTAGTTTGAACACGGGGGAATATATTGTGCGGATGAGTGAATTGAACTGGCTCAGGATCGCGGGTTTGCAGTTTCGGAGCGTCCGCTTCACGGTCAACAGTGGTTTTTTTTGCCTACTTAGCCCCCTCTTGCGGGCATCCGTTGGTTCGTGATTCGACCAATTCGCAGTTGTTGTTTCGTGCTGCTGTTTACATTTCCAGCACGCCAGGGGGAGGTTTTCTTTTTGGGTAAGCCTGTGTCCGTGCCAGGTTGTCTTAAGGGTAGGAAGGGAGGCCGGCCACCGGGTGATAGAAAATTCACTTCATCATCATTAGGATTATTTCGAAAGACGGCTTGAATGCGTTCAGACTAGGTTATAATTAGCTCCTGTTTGCAGTCTATGAAACTGATTTGTGGAAAATAGCCGCACACTGATTCCAGGAAACTGTAACTTGTGATCAGACTACAGGGTCTTCGCCCTATCCGCTTCAAAATTTTATCGTTCCGTGTTTTATATATAGGCCTTCAGGACGGTGAGTAGGGCCTGTAACGCGTATTGGGGAGGGGGGCGGCGGCGAAGATCCGTTTCTTTATCGTGTTACTGACGTCACGAGCGTAGACGTGTTTCTGAACGGTTTTCAGCGTCAATACTTGGAGTTTTATTTCTAAGAGAAGAAATATTTTAGTTTATAATTTTTTCTCACACCCGGTGACCGCGCCCCCTGCAGAGTATGTTAATATTACAACATTGCATTACCACCGACCGAAATAAACTTGCGCGGTGTTATTCCTAATTGCATTTCAATGAATAAATAAATTCCTTTCACTAGTTTAAACACGTGACAGACTCACTTTGGACTTCCGATCAGGGCCGACGCCATGTTCTGGGTTGCCTTTGGCGTTGGTTTAGCTTGCGTTCACGCGCCACGACACGGGGCACTGCAAGTTACGTAGTCACGTGATTTTGAGATTACGCGTTTCCCAACAGGGCACGTGACATTCTCCTAAGTGACGCTCACGTGGTGATGCGATTCTCAGCGACATGACTCACGTGAGCAGGGGGTGGTTTTTGTGTAGCGTAGACAGACTTCATGAGTGAAGTGAATACACTGTCAGTTGCGTACTGACTCGATCATGTCTGATATCTTCAGGATGCGATGGGAGTTCAATTGGGAGTTCACTGTAACATGAAAAGGAAAACACGAATAAGATC
Organism: Zootermopsis nevadensis; assembly: GCF_977971745.1. Lineage (NCBI taxonomy): Eukaryota > Metazoa > Arthropoda > Insecta > Blattodea > Termopsidae > Zootermopsis > Zootermopsis nevadensis. The sequence goes on along the minus strand of NW_028259159.1, from coordinate 6,885,733 downwards.
CAATCGCTTGAGATCTTATGAAAATACACACGGTCCTCGTTGGGGGGAAATAACATTTAGCATCGAATATAATTCCCAGATCGTACGTTTTATATGAGATCCACAGATTTTTCTGTCTCGTAATTTGTACTTTTCATTCTTTCTTAACGGAAGGTACCACATTTGATATAGCCGACCTTTGACCTCACGTCTTTAGTGCATTTAATTTCCGATGTAGTGATTACCAGATGCAGAATCTGCACACGAAATTTACGAACGCGAAGGCATTTCGTTTGATGAGGGTTTTACTTATGTTACAAACATTGTCTTCACTTCTAAGTACCGACGTAAACTATCTGCAGTTACTAAGTTGTGCAAATCCATCAAATTTCTTCCGTATCGTTTTTGTGTGTCTCTGCGAAGTGAAGTGTTTCAAATTTGGGAGGTGTTCGGGTTAGCAGCTGCTGGCAACTAATGTCGGTTATTATGAGAGCCACTCAAGTACCTTCGGCAGCAAAAAGAGCGCGCTCGTGCGGTTTCTCCAGCATTTCCTGCCAGGATAATGTACGACCACAACTCAAGAAACAGATGTCTTCCCCCCCGCTGAAGTGTTAGTGGAGGAGTGAGCTATGCGGTGGATTATCACAAACGCTTGTAAAAGTTCTGCTGTGACTTCAGCGTTGGAAAGTTTTATACAAAATTTGTTGTGGGGGGGGGGGGGGGGGGGGCTGGCGTTATTACTAGCATCTCTCGTGAACTTCTGAACTCATGCATGACCAGCTAACAGTTCAGCTGCCTTGGGGGTCCCCCCTAAATTTAACGATAAGATCTGGGAAAACTTTTGTAAAAGCTTTGTTGGAAACATTTGTCCATAATTCTGTTAGCCACTCTGTAGTGAATACAAAACTATAAAATTCTGGAAGACCGGTTTTTTTTCGTTTGTTTTACATAAACGAGAAACTCAAAATTCCTCGTTCTGAATTCTACAGTTCGCCCACCAAATAAGTAGCCGAAGTTCTGCTACTTGTTGCTCAAATATTTTTATGAGCTCCTCTAAATACAAAACGCCTTCTGATGTGCTTATATTTCAAGACACTTTCCACCGTCAGTGTATTTCCATGGCAACCCTTCTATTTATGTTGGGAAAAATCTGTGAATTCGATTTAATTGTTGACAGAATTTGTCACACTTCAGATACGGAAAGGTCATTCATTGGTTTTAAGCGAGATATCTCGTACGTAGCACGGAGAGGGTAGATTAATTCCGAGTGTAGGTAGATGTTGGGTCACACTAGAGTGGAAAGCCGTGTCAATGAGCGTAAGCCCCACTGATTTGTTGTTGTTGTGACGTCGTGCTGTCTTTTGCTGCAAGGCTTATAGCAGGGCGGATCAGTGTAATTGAGTATCCTCCAGCCTCCCGCCCTAGAGATTCCCTCTCCAGTATATACAATTGCTAAACCGCTACCTACTGTATAGGCTGCCTCAAAATAAGTCGTCACCCAAGAAATAGGATAATTTACACTGCCCACAAGCACAGAATTAATTCTTGATTTAGTGACCAACTTTCGTGAGTCTGGATACGAGGTTATTTTATTTTATTATGGGGACAGTTAAGCGAAACTTAGCTTGTAACTGTGTCGTGAGATTAACACTGAAGTTTTTGTAGAAAACTGACCAAGTCTCTGCATGCCAGGATCACCAGCGAGGACGAGTAATGGGAGCCCAGCAAATCATTTACGCCGTGCCTTAGCCGTGGGAACTGTCTGTGAGCTGTGTCGACGCGTCGTGTGCCGCTCTTGCACGGACCAGCTCAGCGTGTCGGCTCATTGCCAATGCCTTTGCCTTCCCCGTTTGTAGAGTGGCCGGGAGTTTTCTGTGCGATCCTACACATCCGTTCCCATTCTTCTTCGCTACCAGTCCGCGTTTTAACACTGCCCTCTTCTGTTCCAACTTTGTTTCAGCAGTCGGACTGTGGAATGGATTACCCACCAGTCAAAAGTCTCGAATGAACGCCTAGACATTAGTTCCGTAGGAACGGGGGGGGGGGGGGGGGGTCTAAACCCTGGAGACAGTTTCTCGCCCACTTTCCTACAGCAGAGAATTGACAGTGTTACGAAGATGACTGTCTTGAATACTCATCGTTTTGATGATGGAGGCAGGAGGGACCTCCGAAACGGTAAACATTTACCAGGCCACATCCCAGAAGACAGCCATCTTCGGACTTAAAACCTCAAATCCTGACAGTATTACCATTGTAATCGGGGTGTCTGGATGATTTCATTGTGCATTGTGAATTTCTTATGTTTATCATAAAAGAGCATCCCACCTTTGTTCGACATGTTAACCCGTTTGAGTCCAGTGGCAATCACACATACCACTTACGTTAACGATGTGTAACCCTGCGGTTTGTCCACATGGCATATCTGTGGGTCTCGTATGATTTTCAAAGAGATTATTTCCTCAAACAGCTTTATAAAGTTGCTCTTATAACGCAAAGTCTTTTGTCATGTAAAATGTCAGATCAGATAAACCGTGTGATATGTCGAGTACGTAATCAGTGAGACTATTCAAGGCAGCCATGGTTACAGACTGTTTCATATCCAAAGCACAAGATAGACCCTCACAAACAAAGCACACTCTGTATATTGAACACACAAAGTCAAAACGGTATCATACATGAATTGTATTTTGTACTGTGTACCCGTGTTATTGTGTTTCAGACAGTAAAAAGCGCCAGTTATCCTCAGATATTTTTATTATCGTCAATCTGAAGTCGACTGGAGACCGAACTAACTTCGGAACACCCTGTACATGCACTATTTTTTTTTTTAGAATTCCTTCTACGAAGAGCGCCGTGGGATTCGAATGGCCTCTGGGTACAAGTGTTGCTGCTGCGATGTCTGCCTCAAAGGGGCAGCTGGCAGTCAGCTGTTTAATTTAAAACAATTTCTGTTTCAGACCGGCGCCATTGAGAAGACGCAGAGCTAACAAGCGACGATTTGCGCGAGGGACTTCGCATTCTGCCAAAGGTAGGGAGGAAGGTGATCAGTCAAAGGGCCCGACTTCTCGTAGAAGCGTTTGTTTATAGGCGTTCTTTGCGCGGAGAATACTGACAGCGTTATCTCAAGATTTTAATGACCGTGCCTTCCCTCGTCACATTGTGTGAACCGGCGAGCATTTTTATTCTGTAAACTAGTTTGAGTTGACTGTATTTTATTCAGTCGCTCCCAGGCTTCTTTTATGTATTAATATTTGACAGCGGCCCCCCTTTTTTCACCGTCCTACCTCCATTTTCGGGGTGACGAGTTCAGCATCTCAGAGGACAGACTCTCTTTTGAGCTGCATGTTATTGTCTGTAACGCTGTTGATCACAGATCGTAATTATCATGATCTGCCTTCAACAAAGCTACGCTGTTAACTTGTTGAAGCCGACGCTTGATGAAGAAAAAGAATTGCAAATTTAATCTTAACCGTAAAGAAGACAGCGCGTCTCCATGACAACGACCATCTGGTTAGTAATGTTTAAGGAAATATTCGCTGTCTATTCTGAGACTAATATGAAATGTATTCTGTGTTGATTGTTAAAGCAAGTGGTAGACGTGCTTACCACCGGGCTTTAAAGGCGCCCCTTCTGTCTCTCCCAGCAGCTCTTAACATGGTTTTCGAAGCCCTTTCATGTGGCAGTTTGTGATTTTGTTTTGGGATCTTGTGGTGTGCAATTTGACATACGTTTTAGGGAGTTATTTAATTAATATTGCCTATTAATTTACTGTTTGTGACAGAATTAACAGACCTCTATATGCATTACATACGATACTTGTCAGAGAACGCGCTGCTGTATTGGCGTGGGGGTTCCCTCTGTTTTGTCAGTCTGTCTGTCTGTCTGCAGTGTTGTTGCTACGAAACCATCAAAATACCCCCCTCCCCCTCCCCAGGAGGCCTCAGGCCGAGCGGTAGTCATGAAATTTCTTAACCATCATCACTCAGCTTAGATGATTGTTACGTCAAACAGAAGAAGGGCAGTAACAGTTGCTGATTTACTGTCTCTGGCATTATTTTCGAAAATAAGTTTAATTTTACAAGTGTATCTAACAGTATTATATATTTTAATTAATCTACAGGGTGATCCAAAAGTGACGGCGCATTTTGAAGTAATCACGTACATGATTTTTTTCTTATGATTTTGCTTTTAATTTGATTACTCTTCGTGCGTACTCGGAAACGCACACACAAATGCTCTAAATGAAGGCACTGTCACGACATTTACTTGACTTACTGAGAAGAATCACCAGATCTTCAGCTAAGATCGCCGGAGACGGGTGTTCAAACCCGCGATCCTCTGAATGCAAAATGGATGTACCAACTGGCCGGTGTGCCGCGACCTTCTGTGGTATTGAAACTTGTGTGGTGTAATCCATCGGGACCCTAGACCGTCGCAAGTGAGCCCAGGGTGTTTTTGGGACTCACACCTTGCGATTTGCCGAAAGAATTTTCCAGCCCTTGTCCCTTCCGTGAACAGTAGCTTCGTTGTTCTTTGTCTAGAGGAAATTGCTGAAGGAACTGTGAGACCAATTAGCAGAAAATGTTCGTAATTTTGAACTGCATTACGGTCGTACGGTGGAAATTAACTCAGGGCGTTTCTTCCCAAACAGCAGTAATCATACTTTGTTTCTACCTGGAGTTCTCCCCTAAGGATATCTTGGAAAAGTCCTCAGCTGTTCCAACAGGGTGTCTAATAAGAGCAATATAATCTTTGTCGATTCTGGGTTTCTGGGCTCTGACGCCATGTATCCGAAAACGTCGGTAATCCCGTAAGAGTCCACATCTTCACCGCTGTTAGTGCCTCTAATTTCAGACAGTGCATTATGAATTAGGGTTACACGTGACGATTCCTTCCGAATCTCTGAACCAAAATACGTTGTCTGTACCGTAAATCATTTTTAGCAGACCTGCGCAGAAACACCTCGCAGTAGAGGGAACTGGTACACGTCAGAGCGAAGCGTGTATAATCTGAATGAAGTTTTGCAAGGAGGAATGTTAATGCAAAGTGTTTTTAGATGCTCCGAGTATCACGGTCCGTGCGAAACAGTGTAGTATGGAATGAAATGAATTCTGATGAAATTTGGTAGTTATGTAGCTAAAGTATGTACCAAATCGAGTTCTGATTCGAATTAAGCAGGTCGAATTACTGCTTTCGTCAAGTCGTAAAGATGATGACGTCGTGTCATGATTAATGAAAAATTATTTCAACCTGGAACTACGTGCCAGGCACCCAGGCACCTTTTAAGACTGCCCCCCCCCCCCACTCCCTTCGTGACAGAAATGCTAGTCCTGCAGGGTCACTTATCTTTCTCTACGCGTTAACACATTTTTTGAACACACAGTACTGTTCATTCCGCATCGTCGATGTTAGTTCGCATTGTTCCCACCAGACAGCAGGTATGCATTGCAATTAAGCGCAGAGTTCCTGGTCGCCCCACGGAGATGAACACATTAAGAAATTAAACTGTGAAATTAATCCAATTGGATTCTGAAATTATCTAATTCAGAATGGAATAAAGAGCGGCTCGTGGGGCGTTTTGGGGTTGTGCCTGGCCGCTCAGGGTGACAGAACCGCGCTCTCAGTCGTTCAGATGTTAGCCGAAGGCAGGACTGAGGGGCTGGGAGGGCCGGTGTTCGATTCTGCCCCCAGCACCGCGTATCAGTTCTGTGACTTGTCGACACTCGTATCGTGAGATGGGAACCGAGGGCTGTTTCCCCGCTGGCAGAACGGCCAGAGCTTGAAGCTACTCACCTCTTCCCATTTTGAGAAACTGTACTTTGTCTCTAGTACACTGGAAATTCTGGTTTGTCTCAACGCACGTGCGCCTTGCTCCTACCAGTCGAGCAGGTCGTCTCAGCGGTAACTTCCATCCCGTTGGTTCCAAGTTAGAACCACGTCTGAAATTTATCGTGGTTTTCTTCGGTAAAGCTCCACGTATTGTTAACTGGGCAAGTGAATGGACAGTTTCATCCTCCAGCCATCTTTACCCCCCCCCCCCTGTTATCCTTTGGTCGGGAACTGGATAGGAACAGATGACGATTGTGTGTGCGATAGTCAAATATTTGCGGCCTCTCCTCCCGAAGAAGGATCCAGTCGAAACATGCCCCTTTCAGATGCGAACAAGAATTTAAAAGTTGGCAGGGACTGGTAAGTCCTTCACATTCTCAGAAGTCTGTGGAGTGAAAATGTTAGCCTTTCTTTTTGCCTTGTTCTCCCTATGCTTCTTATTCTGTCCCTTTCTCTCCTCCATTCTTGTATTCTTCTGCACCCATTTCGTCTCTCTTAATCCACGTTTTTTTTTGTATGGATTATTTTCTTTCAATTCTAAAGGCGTCTGACGACGGTTGTTTACACTTAAAATTATTTGTTGTCAGAACTTTTTCCATCGTCTGTTTTTTAAAATTCACGACGTTTCGGAGGCTGGTTCTGCCTCCGTATTCAGATGAGATGTACCTACTCTGTTGCACGATTTATATTGTCCAGTGACAGAGACTAGCTCTTTCTAAGGGAACCAACAGAGTAGGTACCTCTCACCTGAAGACGGAGGCAGAACCAGCCTCCGAAACGTCGTGAATTTTAAAAACAGACGATGGAAAAAGTCCTGACAACAAATAATTATTTTTTTTCCGTTTCTTATCGTACTGTATCTGAAAGAGTTTGTGCGACACCCGGTATCCAGTATGTTAATGTGTATTTATAGCGTTAGGATATACGAGCCTGAATTTGAAACGCAGGCAAAGTGAAGGACCGCTTTGAAAGCTCGGATAATGAGGACATCTTTCCTCTCTTGTGTGGAGCCACACACACACACGCGCGAATTTTGAGATAAATTTACCGCCGATTTACCTCTCCTGTTTGTATGAAAATGTTTCAGAGGGAATGGAGCCATCTTCAGCCGAAACTAATGTTCTAACCTGCCGCGTGTGGCGTAGCGTTTAATGTACCGCACACACACAGTTCTGTTGCCATGGAAACGTATTTCGTGAGAGACGTCACGGGTGAACTGGTTTTCGAAGCGCCGACACGTAGTTTTTGCTCGTCTTGTGTTGTGTAACAAAAAAAGGCGCTTATGGTATCGCCATATCCCGACCCCTTTCTAAGTCCTGATAACTTTTGAACCAATGAACGGATTGCGAGAGACAAAAGCCAACAGTACTCGAATTTGTGGAATTGCCTTTCAAAGGCGCGTGTACCCCAGTATTTTTTTTAAAGTGCAATATTTCGTTTCTCCTTCGTGTGCTAACCGAAGGGTGCAACCCTGTGGCGATGGCTTTCACTTGTTTTAAGGGACCGAAGCTGGCTTTGTTTCTCTCAAGGCCCTTGTTCAGGTCCATTTGTCACCCCCCTGTAGTCAGTATCGATCTTCGCCTGAATGACACACAGGGTGTTTGCCAAGGGTGCCATCGGGTGTTAAGAAATGTAGTCCTCTAGAGAAAGAAATGCTCATTGAAACAAGTTTTTATCGTAATTTAGATTTGAGGGGAGAAAGTGGTTCAGCCCAGTCGGCAGTGGTGATTGAATTAAATTCTATCGCGTACGAAGACGTGTTTTTCTTCCGCCCTGGAAGGAGGCCGGATACATCTGGTTCATAGTATGGTAACATTTTGGTCAAAGGACTTGAATCAAAGAAATTTATGGAATACTATTTGGAGACAGCAAGTTTCCGAAACGTCGAATTTTTAAAAAAAAATCGTACTACGATCGAAAATGTAGAGAACTTAATCGTGCTTACGACATCACAATCTACAGAAACATTCTAATTTTATCCATATTTAAACCTCTTTTTTTTTTAGAGTTTTCAATTCATAATCTTGCAGTAATCAACGAGTGGACGTAATTTATATTTTGATTAAACGAACTTCATAAATGTAAGACTTGAGGTTCTCACAGCGGTGAGTATGAAGATTTCTGTCTTCTGGGTTGTTGCGCTGTGTAGTCTGGTCGATGTTAACCAACGTTTCAGAGGTCATACTGCCTCCGTCATCAGAGTATGAAGATTTCCGTCTTCTGGGTTGTTGCGCTGTGTAGTCTGGTCGATGTTAACCAACGTTTCAGAGGTCATACTGCCTCCGTCATCAGGGCGGTGAGTATGAAGATTTCTGTCTTCTGGGTTATTGCGCTGTGTAGTCTGGTCGATGTTAACCAACGTTTCAGAGGTCATACTGCCTCCGTCATCAGGGCGGTGAGTATGAAGATTTCTGTCTTCCGGGTTGTTGCGCTGTGTAGTCTGGTCGATGTTTACCAACGTGTCAGAGGTCATACTGCCTCCGTCATCAGGGCGATGAATATTCATCGACCAGACTACACAGTGCAACAACCCAGAAGACGGATATCTTCGAACTTCATAAAATTTGTCACCAATAGCAAGCCAGTGTGACTCGTGCGAATTGCATTGTGATGACGTGGAACAAGTCTCATTGGGGGCTCGTTTTCTCTCTTTGACTTTCATGACCGAACTATTTTCTGTGTTTGCAACAAAAGTCTGAATGAACCACTCGACGAATGCCTCGCGCCGTTCGAGGGCGCAAGTCACAAACAACCCTGTGACCCCCAGGAGTCCTCATCATTCATGCACACCGAAGCAAATGAACTATTGCACTCGCAGAAATTTGGCGGCGTTACCGACGAGACGCTCAGTGCAACAGCGACACATGCACGTCGATAATACGTGGTTTCTACTCGCCGTGGCCAACCTTAGTATCTTGACACTCATTGCTTTCTTTTGCGTGTCCCGATATTTATTATTCTCTCGTGTTTTCCTTCTCATTCTGTCTTCCTTCGTTAATTTCCCTGTGTCTTGCTTTCACGGTCTGTGTGCAAAGCGTCGCCAACACCCCCTTCATGAAACAGATGACTGTCAGCCGCGCGCAGTTAACGCACTGATCCCTTAATTGAATTGTTGAAGCACTGCTCAGCGGTCAGGCCCATTGCCAACTGAGTCCCGTCACTGCAGCAGTGGCACAAGGGACAGTTGTTGATGTTTTAAGAAGTTCTGTCAGCTGCAGGTCTTTCGTAGCTTCGATTACCGGAGGAGTGTGTAAGGCCCGGACACCCGGAAACACCGAGTGGAATTCAAGCCTGGGTGACTACGTCTGTGTATCGTGAAAAATGAGGGGAGTCATGGCCGAGGACTGAAGTAGTCCTCTCGTTTCTGTTTGTCGACTGACGTGGAACAGAAGATGCGAAATGGCTGTGTGGGTGTGGAAGACTTTGTTAACGCCACGCCGACGAGTTTGAACTTGGGGATGTAGGAAGAAATTTTAGGGCGGACAACAGTTTAATGCCCCCCGGTTTTCGTTCCTTCGCCAGTCACTCAGATAATGATCCGTCGCTTTGCTTCTGTAGTGACTTGACTTCTCCATTATGCAGGTCAGTCGCGGTCACTTGTCTGTTATGTGATTGTAATAAGCAGGCTGAGCACTTAGAACGACGTGGGTGGACACTGTTTCTCTCGCGGAGGAAATGTCTGACAAGCACAATTATTGACTGGTACACTGGGCCTTCATTTGTTGACTCATGGCTATAGATTTGGTCAACCCTCACAGTAGAGGAGGCAAGACTCAAATAGCACAGAGGCGCTAACACTAGAGTTGCATGAAAATGTTTTGAAATAATTACATATTTTTTTTCAATTGAAAGGCGTATTCATGGTAACTGTCACGGTGGGGAACATCAGAGCCTTCTGGGGCTGTAAATGTGTACTCTGGAAGCAATTACGTCACGGTCTGCAGAATTTTTTTTTTTAATTGTGGTGGATCGGGTAATTTATATACAGCGACATGCGATAGGATTCATTTGACACGCGCAGATGCGTTTTGCTTAAAAGTGACAGCTAGTGCTGTCGGCTGCCTAGTCGTGAAACACGCGAATTTCCGTTTGGATCGCTTTTGCTCGAACGCCTGAATCTTGTGGAGACCCGTACAATGTCTGGCGCATGAACCGCAAATATTGAATCTTTCTCTAAATGTAAATGTAGTTAAATAATAATAAGAGATTTAATTAGAAGCGCTCCCTAGCCGATGTGCGGCCCCCCTGCAGTCGATGGAGGTCTTCGGATATCAGCTGCACAATTTGAGGGCAAATATTAATAATGCTATATAGCTGAGATCAGGTATGAAGGAGAGATATACTGTGGAGAACTAGGCGTAGATGGGAGGATAATATTAAAATGGTTACTAAAGAATGAGGGAAGTGTATTGGGTTTATTTGGCTCAGCAGGGTCAAATAGAATGCATTTGTGATTCCAGAGGAAGGTAGGAATTTTTTGACGTAAATACGTCTATAAGGAAGGGTCATTCGGCAAAAATGTGTTACGAAAAAGTGTAACTTCATTGTTATGTTACCTAGGAAACCTCATCTGTTTACTCGGCATTGTTGTTACCTATAAAACTTTACATTACATTACATTCAGCTACCACAGACCCATCTTAAGCATAACTAATTCAAGTTGAATAAGCAATGTCTTAATCAAACTTATCTCAATTGTAAAGCACGTATAAAGGAAATATTTAGAATAAAGCCAATATATAAACTTCCTTTCCGTATAGACGTATTTACGTCAAATTCTCCGGAACCGTGGTTCCACTGACAACTTTTTTTATAAGCTGATTGGCTGTCTGTTAGTTAGCGTTATGAAGTTGATGATAATAGTACAATGCCTCCTTGTAACGACGGTATTTTGCGGCGTTGCCAGATGCAGCCTAATATCGTCTGTAGTTGGATATGACGTGACGGCTCCCAGGACCTCTTCCCCAAAGCTTTGTCTATTAAGAGACATCATTTTTTATTCAGCAGAATTCAGAAACTTTTGAAAACTCATTAAGTCACTCAGATCTGTCCTCGCAGTGGCCTGAATTATAGCTCGTACTAATTAATTTTATTCAAAACACCGAGTTTTTAGCCCCAATGTGGCGTCTTCAGACGTCGAGAACTTGCAAAATAGAAGCTGAGGTGATGGTTTGTACAAAAAAGTCGCGTATGTCTGTCTGTACCAGCTGAAAACGATGAAACAGATATAGGTTCACAGTTCTTAAAATTATCTTGGTGACGACATATAATTATTTGTCCAGCAGTACAAATGGAGGTCATGCATATTTCTGAGATGAAATTGGTATCAAGGATCGGATAATTCAGGTTAGTCTAAATCATTTGTATACGCCCCTCGTATTATTAAAATGAATCTTAGAAAAGTAGTGTAATGTCTTGAAGTACCTGGCTAAGAATAGGGTCCATTGGTGGGCTCTGGTGAAAACAGCGAAGCTGTGGTTTCATAAGGGGCGATTTTTTGACTTCTGAGCTACTGCAAGCTTACCAAAGAGTCCGTTCAAGAAGAAGGATTTGGGTTTGATTCCAGCCCTTCTTGATGTTCATATGTGCGCGTATGTAACCCCGTTGTGTTCGCTGTCTCCTGTCTGCGTGTCTCTCGAATGTTTGTCTGTTTCATCCTGTATCCGGTATAATTCAGCTGCTTTCAAAACATTTTCGACAGGGGCTTTGATAACACCATTAATCTATAATAAAACTTTTGTCAGCTGAAGTGCGATTTGATGAGTGGTTTTGTGAAACAAATTCCCGTCTCTTTCCAACTCCCACCCCCTCCAACACTGCTATTTGACTCTCTAAAATCCATTATCGATGTGCGGGGTTTATCAGGATACATGCACTCATAAAGGGCTGCCCAAAATACTGCCAAAAAAATCGAGTACGTTAATCTGAAAGACTGAAAAGAACATAGTAAAACGTATTTATAGCTGGTGGGATTCTGCCCCAAGATTCAAACCCAGGATACAAGGCATGGAAAAGTCTCCATGGCCTGCAGTTGGTTAGGTCTTAATTTTTTTTCTCAAAACGCGTGTTTAGTGACGCGTCGTATGTGGAAGTCGCAAAGCACCTGGAAGGTCCTGCGACCGGATAACTCGACAAGATTTTTCGCTCATTTAAAATTAGCTGAGCTGATACCCATATTTAAAGTTACATCTACACTTTTCATATGCAACATTCCCAATGTAAGTGTCACATTTGCATCCCATTGCTACGAGGATCATTCTAAAATCCACGATTAAACCGTCATGTAGACGACCACAAAATGGAACACATCCACTTCTTTATAACCTATTTTTATTACAAGGATGTTGCCAACAGTGGAAGATGAAAATTCCCTCTGTTTTTCTTCTTCATAATTTTCCGGTCCATATTGATTTCATACCTCGAATCTCACACTCAATGAAGGTGAACCTGTGAATCCATACCAACATTGGTGTTGGAGTAAAGACTTTGTAGGACGCGTTGGTAGACCATTTTAGGACACACAGAAATTATTAAAAGGCTCGTCAATACAGCGGGTAACTGAGCCAAGAAGCCAGCTTTGTACCACTGTAATTTTAATCCATTGATAGTCAGTGTTGCCAATACAGACAGCGCACATTCTCGACGTCTCTGACCCGCGCAAAATCACCAAACCAACTTTACACAAAACATTCTCAAGACGCCGAGCCCGGGAACCGACGCCGTAAATCGTGAAAGATAAATTGAGATGAAGTTATACATCCAGGAGCAGTTTATAATTTAGCTGTCTGTTTCCGTGGAGCTCCGTCTTGCGGTATGAAATGAGGACAGTCATTGCCAGCGGCAAGGCGCGTGCATTATGCAGCCCGCTGAAAGGTCCCCGTTTCCTGGCAACTGTCTGTGGCTCTGGAACAGAAGAGCGCTGTCTCGCGGAGTACGAGAAAAGAGAGGACAGGTATTAGAAACACTGAAAGAAACAGATATTTGATATGCAAGGGGAGAATGAGGAGAGTATAGAGATCACCTTTTCTTCAGGAATAAAAAAAAAACATGGCCACCCCCTGTCGCCGAACTTCACAAGTAAAAAAAATGATACGATTTCTGTAATGAAGATGTGAAATATCGTCCTGTGTTATACAAACCCTCTCCAGGTGGCAGCACTGTTTCGAGTGTTATGAACTGAGCCAAAGACGAGAAGGGTCTATGTGGAAGGGTCTGCGGTTCGCATCCTGTTCAGGGCAAGCCGACGTACGCGAAATGGAGGGAATGACGTAATATCTGCGGAACGCGAGTGCCATTTACGTGAATCGGGAGTTCGTCTTCAGACGCTCCGAGCTGTGAGTGGTCTTAACACGTGTTTTGCTGCAAAGACTCCCGGACGAAGCGAGCAGTATTCATTTCTGAATAATCTACTTGCGATCCGGGTTCGTCACATTTTATCCCGTGACGTAGTAATTACTCGCATGCTGGTACTGTAATACCCAGGCTGAAATATACTGTTCTTAACGCTGAAGTGGTCTGGACATAAGTCACAGATAAATCGTCCTAGCCTTTACCCACACAGATTTATCTGGTAAATTCAAATGAATCCACCTTTCTCCTCTCTATCTGTCTCATGTCTCCTTAACTTTTGTCTTGGTCGTATTTCGGATTTATCACAGGGAAGAGGCTGGATAAATTAATTTAAACACGAGAAATTTTGTGTTGCCGAGTGAATTTTTGATAGAACTATCTCTTATTATGTTATTGCTCGAGCGAGGTCTGTCTAGCGGGAAGATTATTGTTCTTGAGATAGAAGTTATAAAAGTTTTTGACGGAATTTAAGAGCTGTAGTAAAATGAGCTGAGAGAACTCACTGTGGGCTGCTTTACGTTTTGGACACATCCATTGCTACAGAGGTAACCGCACTGTATAGCACTAGAAATTAATGCTCGTAATACTTTATCAAATATTTACTGTACCCCCATTGAAAAAACATTTATAAATATTGATGTTTATTATTTCTAGTGTTCTGTCTGACGACAGGTCCATATGAACAGGATCCTTCCATCCTTTTCTCGGACTGGGACCTGTTCATATACGTTCTTGGCAGATGATCCAGAAGTGGTTTGCCATTGCCTTCTTCTGTGTGTGAATGGAGTAATTGTTGGTATGCCACGGAGGAAAACTCCGTGTTGCCTAGACCACGGCTTTGCCCAACACAAGTTATAAATTCGGGCACCGCCGGGAATCGAATCCAAGACCCCATGATTACAAGGTCAGCGTTCTAACCGCTAGACCACCGTCGCACGGTATTGATGTATCGGTATTAATTGCCAAAATTTTGTGTCGCAGAGACCGTTTGCTCTTACGTTATCGTGGATCTAAGACGTTTTTATGAAAGAAAGAAAATAAGTTTTACTTCAGCTTCTAATAGACCTCAGATAAATTTATGATTTATTGAAGGCAATCCAAATCAGATGCTTCAAACATATTTTATTATGGAATTTCTGTATCAGATTTCTGTCTGTCAAGAAAGCCTTTCAGTCTTCGCCGTTTGCACATAATTGTGTTCAAACAACGTATATTTACTTGACACCCTGTAATTCTCGTCGCTGTATCATGCCTCGTATTCGGGCCCAATTACTTCAGACGTCGATACCAGAATCTTTTTACTGTACGTTGTATGCGAGCTTGTTAATACTACGACTGCCCTCTTGAGTGATCCACCAGAACGAAACTTGCATTCGACAGCCTCCGGTAACCATGGATACATTCGCTTTGTTTTAACCGTTGGCTTAATACGATATCGCATATGCAATAATTGCTGCCAACCGATACTAATTAATAGTTCGATATTTTTGCTGGCAGAAACTAATTTCCCTCAGTAAAACGTTGGTAATTCAATTCCGAGCTTCAATGGGACTGACGAGAAGAGTAACTGGATTTGTATGATAGAACCGTCTACCGCCATCAGTGCAAAAGTGGGCTGGGCAACGTCGATTTTTTTATCGGCGGATGAAGACGACTGTCATGTGAGTATTTCGGCTTTTAGTTTGGTAGAATTTTTTCGACGTTTCGGAGGCGTTGACTTTCTCCATCAGTCATAAATTGTCCTGATGATAGAGACAACACGGTAATGATCCTTCGAATTCAATAAGAACCAAGGATTTAACGAATAGCTGAGCAACTGTAAGCTTATCAAGAAGTTCGCTACAACATGGTCGTAGTAAGTCGGCGTGGTGACTCGTGACCCCGACTGCACGATTGGGGTTCGAAGCCCGACGGCGGCAATGGATTTCTCCCTCTTGTCTCTGTTTGCAGACCGGAACTGGTGGTCTCTTACCCTGCCATACGTTAGTTAACGGATTTCACATTTTTTAAAAAGTTTCCCAAATCATAATTCATGTAAGATAAAAACAAAATTCGATAATTTTCAAAATTAAAGAAAATTCAATTTTTTTTAAAAAATTTAATCTTCCAAAATTAGCTTAGGAAAATATGTAATTTAAAAATGTTCCATGTCCGACACGTAGCCTTGATACGAGTTGATCAAATGCAGCTCGGTCGCCACACTCCGATGTTACAGATCTGTGGATCTTTCCCTCCACGCCCTATCGTAGCACGAAGCACGAATAGCCTGATAGCCGAACTGTTGTCTCTCACAATTAGGTCACTTCACTGCGGGTTTTTAGTGTTTGTCCTAGGAACCGGCTTTACACTTAGGCCTGTTTTCCACTGAGCCGTCTGTTATATATCGGAGTACCTACTAATTATCACTCGGATTAATCACGTTTATGCCGGACAGATGGCGCGCTGAGCTTTGTGTATGGCACAGATGTTGATTCTATTTTTGTTTGACATCACGGTTTAAACCACGTGTTTTTATGGTTCGCTGCAAATATATTACAACATTCGTAAAAAAAACTATATTGTAGCTGGTTATCTCAATGGTACGCGTCAGATGTGTAGGAAAGGACTACCTGATTTACAGCTCTGCTTGGAGCATTGTATCCTCCATCTCATTGTCTGCATTTCCTCAGGAATTTGGGATGATACTTTGACAGCTTACTCCCCTAAATGGCGGTCGAATTGTATTTCGAGTTACTCGGCTTCTGCTGGACCGTCGCACCGTCGCCATTATCCAGACAGCAAGATAAGAAAGGTGGAAACGAAGCCAGCTCTCCCTGGCGCTCATGAGGACGTGTCTGCATACTAACAGAGCCAGTTCTGCGCGTTTCCCGTCCACGAAGCCAGTTTTTTTATTTTCCTGTGTAGCATTACTTTGTCATTCGCACCTGTTTCGCCCAGCGATGCTTCACATCGATGCAAAACTGACGTAAAGTCTTCCTGACGCTGGGAACTTGTGTACCCAGAGGATCACAATATACGAGGCGCGTCCACAAAGTACGTTTCCCACTCGTCCCACAGCTAGCAAACCTTATATTGCGCGAAGCGACTGTGCGTACGTGATAGAGCAATGACGTAGCATGTCGCATACACTAACGGCACTTCCCGCGTTCTCACAGTAGCATCGTTGCAGCTGTTGAAGATGGAGGTTCTTATTCCAGCTCCCGCCGACTGTGAAGTGCGGTCAGTGATAACGCTAGGCCGCACACGGCTCGACGGACAGCAAGTCTCCTGCAGGAGTTCAGCTGGGAGGTGTTTAATCATTCACCCTACAGCCCGGACCTCGCTCCCAGTGATTTCCATCTTTTCCTACACCTCAAGAAATTCCTGTCCGGTCAGCGTCAGCGTTTTGAGAATGACAGAGAGGCGGAGATGGTTGTCACACAGTGGTTCCAATCCCAGGCGGCAGACTTCTACGACACAGGTATTCAAAAGTTGGTCCCACGGTATGACAAATGTCTCAATTCCGGTGGCGAATATGTTGAAAAATAGCTGGACACTTGCTGTATCTGTTGCAATAAATATTTCCATGAAATTGTGTTTTGTTTCTGTAAACGGCCCCAGGGAAACTTACTTTGTGGACGAGCCTCGTACACTGTAGTACGCTGTTAGAATACCGGATGGGATGCCGACTATCTTGAGATATTTCTTGGTTTATCCTAAGTCTCGCCACGACTGTCTCCTTCGGATTCCAAGACTCGTTCACCATTTATCACCATCTTCTGAACTAGCTCGGTAGCAACTGCATTGTGCAGTTGGTATGGTGTCGTTATACAGAATGCAATCAAAACAGGTATAGATCGTCTAAGTGGGGACTGGAGACAATTACATGAAGAGGTATATCGTGATTTATAAGCCTACTTTGTCCTGGTGTGGCGATTACATTAGTAACTTACTGGGCCAAGGTAAAATCTCCATTGTGGTGTACGAAGGGATGGAACAGCCGGTAGTTCGTTTCGTGTCCCCTGAGGCATCGCTGTTGAATAGAACCACGTGTCAGTGCTGCACCAAGTCTCTTAATTTTCTTGAACATCTTGCGTGGAGCGATGTGTTTGGGAGAAGTTAAATGCTGGTGGATAAACCCATTACCTAGTGGCTGATCGATCGGTCGAGGTTATACCAAACACCGACCACAGGTGTCATAAAGAAATTGACACGTTTCCTGACGAAGGTGTGGAAGTAGCGTGTAGAAACCGGGGGCGGGGTACATTACAGGTATTACCATCGCTTGTGACTGTACCAATAAGCGGTAAAGTAATGGCATCTAACTGATTTGACGTATCGATAAATTTCCTTGCTCCTATGGAACGCCAAGTTACGTCAACTGGCTCACGAAGTCTCTCGCAATTGGTTTGTACTTAAGTTGATATAATTGCGTCATATTGTGAATTAAAATTTAATTATTCGTGTTTTTTTTCCGTCTAATCACAATTGTACATAAATAAAATTTATACATAAGACATTAAAATATCATTTACATATTTGGTACATCTTTTTACTACATGTTTCGGTTACATTGAACCATCTTCAGGTGTAAAGTTAAAAGTTAAAAATTATAATCTTATAAACTAAAACTTAATTACTGTTGTTGTGTAACTTCTGGTGATGTTTACTTCCAAATTCATTGGAGTGAGGGTATATTTTGAAGTGATAGTGGTTTAATATTGGCCTGTAACGTAAATAATTTAAAATATTTTTTTAAATATTGCTGAACTCGAAAGAACGAGTATAGAAGACAAAATGTAATAAGGTAAAAATAAATAAATAATGTACTTTGTGTCATTTAAATTCAGTTTAGATATTTAGAACCCGTTATTCTGGGACCCGTTTTGTCATCTTCCCACTCACATACCCCCTTTTAATTATATGGCCTCCTCCCCTCAGTAATCTCCTACTTTTATGTGTCTGGATTTACACTAGATGTCAGTTCATCGCAATGGATTTACGCTCAGAGGACAAGCCTTAAAAATATTAACAAGTCTCCATTTACCGAGAGGGGTTTAAAGCTTACGATTCCAGTTTTTTTATGACAACCAAAAGGACTTCCAATGAACCGTCACACAAATTAACAATGTCTAGTGTCCCAACGCAAAACCCCTTGAGTTCTATGTTTATTTCGGTACAAATAGAAACGTTAATTTGAAATTAATTAGCGAAAAATTTGTTCAAGATTTAACAAAGAGAGTTAAATGTTATTCTGAAACACCCTGTAACATATTTTGACAGGCGGTTATTCCATTACTGACGCATGATGGATGGTCCCGAAGCTGCTCTTGTAATCAAGGTGAGGAATAATATAATGTCCGGTAGAAAAATCGAAGTTCCCTCTCCCTTTGGAAACGTAATTGAATAGATCGCAGAACAATGCCCGGAGTTTTTTTTTTCCTAAGCCATTTGTGAGGCATTCGGAAACTGCGTACTCGTCCGAAAGTCAGCGTCTCTCTTCGCAATGTCTGGCTGCGATGACATTCATCGTGGTAGGATAATTGAGAATTCGGTTTTAATATAATCTCGCGCATATTTATCTGTAAATATTAGTTCTAGGAAAACGTGTTATTATCGGAAAAACGTCGAGTTTTAAAGCAGAAGAAATTTTCCGTACTGACAATTCATTTGACGCGCTCCTAGCATGAAAGATCTCTCGGTGCCAGTGACCGTAGGTCCCGATAATACGCAAATTCGGTCAGAAGCTTACGTATTTTCGTTTTTGAATACACATTGAATGCAACATGCAATGAGAATTGGACTCAGGACTCTTTTTAAAAAGGGATGGAGCGCCTTCCCTGGGGCAGCTTCACAACTCAATAATGTCTGCTCTCTGAAAATTTTCTGTTTCGGCCAAATCGAATTTAATTAAGGGAAGTGACTCTCGGCAGAAATGGAACTTGAAATCGAGACCGACCGGAGCAAACAGCTCCGGGTGAGTCAGTGGCGTAACTTCCGGGAGATTTCAGGTTCTCACGGCGACGAGTATGGGGATGGCTGCCTTCTGGGGTGTTGCGCCGCGTTGTCTGGTAAATACTGGCCGACGTTTCAGAGGAGCTTATTTCCTCTATCTTCTGTCATACTACACGGTTCAGCATCCCAGAAGCAAGCTATTTTCCCCTACTAATGTTATCTTAAGTTATGGTAAGAGGTTTAGATCCGCGGTCTCCTGTATTATAGAGGATTTCGTTAAGACCCCTTGATGGGGATCAGCCTCCCACTATGTTTAATACAAAACCTGTGATCTGAATATGCGTTTTTCTGATAAGCGCCACGCGGTTTTCTGTTGTTTGAACAGTTTATATGAGGTTGAGTGTGGTAGAGATATTTGCGGAACACTCTGTAGCGGTTCGTAAATGATGGCGACATTAAACATGGTGGCTTTTAGGTATCGATACCTCGAGTTTCTGTCGATTCGTGGGTTCTAAACTGAATGGAGGACATTGACTTGAAGAACACAGAAGAGTCCTCGTCTTCGCGCTATCGATACTCCCAGCCTCTCGAACAGCAAGTGGCGGGCCCTCGTGACAGAGTCAGTGGCGGATTTTTATGACGGAGATTCAGTGGCGGATTTTATAATTAGGGCCTGAGTAAATCAAATAAGGCTTGAAGACCCGTAGCTCTGCCGATGTGGCCGCCGTATTCGTTGCATTACACTGTTAGAAAAGTCGCGATAAGCCAGTCAGTACAGCGACTGGCTACAGGCAGTTGAATTCTCGAGAGTTCTCATTTTACCAGCCCCGCTGTGGCTAGACTTACCCGAAGGCCTGATACGTATCGGGGCCGTTTATCCGACGCTGAAGCTGCCGGTATCCAGCTTCTAAATTCTCCCATCTGGTCCACAAGCTAATGCAGGTGAGTCACAATTAGGTACCGATCCTGAAAAATCTAAACGCTCAAATATACTCTCGACAGCCATTTTAAGCGCGTGTGAAAATTTTAAAGTGCAATAGCAAACTTTCTCCAATATGACGCGCGTGTGTCATACCCGCAGCTTTGTTCATTTCAGAGCTGTAATTTATTGAAATCGCTGCCTGATTCTGACCCAATCTGTCCAATGCCTCGCTCCCGCTGTGAACCTACTTTTTACCCCGCCTGTAGTCTTGACGTATTGAAGATAGAATAAGAGTCGTTCCGGCTCTAAAGCCCGTGCACCTGACGCAACTCCTTGTTACTATGGATACATATGGCGGAAAGACGTTTCATCAGTTGTTTCTCTTACAAGTTTAAATTTGTTCTAAAACTTTCCAATAACGCCCTATCCTGTTTAGTTCCGCAGAGGGGGTAGAGAACTTACAAAAGCAATTCCCCCTGCCCCAAGTCTTCTGAAGCCTGTTCCACCCCGGGCTGGAGTGATTGCTTTTATTACAAAGGACAGGCTGAAGATGTCTCCTGTGTAGACTTGTTTATTTTTACCCCTTCCATGCTCACTTTCTGACTTTGTGAAGTGGCCGTGGATGGTGTCACGCTCCACCTCTTCGTTCGGTTACAAATATTACTTCACTTAATACCTTCATACTAGCAATATCAATAGCAAGTTTATCGCTGTGTCTAAACCTTTGAACCAACCCAACCAACCAAAGAAGCGCACTGAGGGCAGAGGCCTGCGCAAGCGCAAGCATCGTTCCTACCTAGGTGAAACCATTCCTGCGCACAAGACGCATTGCTGGAAATGGTAAACGGTCGTAATATAAGAACGGAAATTTTGCTAACCGCGAAGAAAACACAACACTTCACCGTTACAAAGATCTCCCGGTTGACGCTGTTTAAGGAAATAATCGATGGTTATTCTGAGAATCGCACAAATACACTTTGTGGGCGAAATGCAGACTTAACTGATTGCTGAATCGGGCGATATATATATAATTACTACTTGGCTTTAAAGAGGTTAAGTACCATTTTATGTAGAAATGCGGATGAATGAAGTTAAAGCTCTACTGGTTTTTTTTTTTTTTCATGGGGCTAGTTCTTAGTCAGATCGTAAAAAGTACTTCGAAACGCCCTGTGAACGTATTAATCATACTTACTTGTAGATATTACCAGTTTATATAAACCATATTCTGACATTCTGAAATGCACCGAGCTTATTTGCTTCATGTAACAACCTTTGCCACACAGAACAGTACAGTCCGGTGTTATGTAGAACAGAAGTTGAGTCACGTACTTTGAAACTCCCACTTTTCAATCACAGTTGTATCCAACTCTCTACTTCTGATATATCCCTCGATATCAGACTGTTATTTCTCTGTGTGCAGATTTTAAATTAGACAAATCGAGTCATTTATTTTGAAACTCCTTGCAACGTCGTTACTCTCCTTGGCACGTGATACATTCCTCAATTACTCCAACCTCCAGAGTGGAGCTCAGAAATTGGGTAATTTATTTGGAACGGTGCTGTATTCCCTAACATTCTCACTCGCCGTATTCTTCAAGATCGAATTAGAGTGAGCAGAATAATTTGTTTTGGGGCACCTTGTAATCTCGCCTCGTTCAAATTACTGCGATTGCAGATTGGCTCATACATTTCTCCGCCATGTTTCAATTTCCTCCGTGTCAAACTGAAAGTGGACGAGACGTTTCCCCCCCTTAATTTTTGAACAAGCATCTCATTTGTTTCATTACGTGACTGTACAGGTACAGGGTGTTCCATCACCGTCAACACTAATCTGACATCTCGACATAATTTATTGAAACTGTTAGTATCTGTAGAAAACGTTGCATTAATTAGTCGTTTAGGCTGAATTTGGGGTTTAACGTCGTGTAGCCTGGTAGAAGTTTATCAGCGTTTCAACGTTACAACCCAGAAGACAGCCATGTTCTTTTAATTATGCTGTCTGTATAGCCTGTTAAATTGTCAGTCAGGAAGTTAGTCGACGAGCCAGTGAACTGAACTGGTGATGAATCGGATTTCTAGGCTCCTTGTTGGGCCGGTTCCTGATCCCGACCACTACAAGACGAAACGCCTTGTAAACACGGAGCTGACAAGTTCTCTTTCGTGTTCCTCCTTCTGCGTCTGTGTTCCAGACGCGTGGGGGAGCTTGTAACCTGGAACATCGCTCCAGCAGACTCCAGTGGTTGGCTTATGAATATAGATGTCGCTCGTGTCCCAGCGGAAGTGTTCACAGACCTCTGCCGGCTTATTTCAGAACTGGTCAGACTTAATCTTAGATTCTCTTTGCTCCTCATCAGCACGGGCTTTAATTTTTATTTATTGAGAAATTGGTAAATTGACCATTAAGAATGGTGGGAAAATGTATATTAATGAACACACAGGGCCATAAATATTATCCCTTAGGGCCCAATATCTTCAGAGCCGTCCACGTTAGTTTTATTGGTGGCAGGAGATAAAAAAAATAGGTGGCGTGATCTGTAGTCGTACGAAGTATGGTGGAAATCCGTAAGTTTAGATGAAAATTTTCTAGGGCGTACAGAGAGACGGATATTATGGTGCGGTCTATCATAAAGCCGTGTTTCCTTACACTAACAGCTGAGATAGGCGACGGCTTAAAATCCTATGGAACGCATACCCCACCCCACCCCTCATTCTGTATTCCAGTCTTGTTGCCGTGACAGCGCGATCGTGTGTAGTCATTTGTTTTCGTGTTTTTTTTTCTTCAGAGAGACGTGGAAATTACCTTCAGTCATCAGCTGTAGGATGAGTAGAAGAGGATTATTAAGTCATCTAAAAGTATGGCATCCAGTGCCAAGTTTGGGAATGAGTAGGAGTTAGAGCATCTCCCCCCCCCCCCCCCTGATTGGCCACATGGCGCGCAGCGAGATAGCTTCGTTTTTTTTTTTTAAATCGGAAGAATAATTCAGGAAATGACATTTGTATTTGCAGACGGAGTGAACCAGGGTCGTTCAGACAGGCGGTAGAAAGAAAG
Source organism: Zootermopsis nevadensis (assembly GCF_977971745.1). Lineage (NCBI taxonomy): Eukaryota > Metazoa > Arthropoda > Insecta > Blattodea > Termopsidae > Zootermopsis > Zootermopsis nevadensis. The sequence continues at coordinate 6,862,670 of NW_028259159.1, read as the reverse complement.
AATTGATCAGTGACTAATCTCCTGATGTCTCCTTCCTCGGTCCTTAAATACCCTTCCCCCCCTTTTAATATTGAGGGCAATGAAAAATAAATAAACGAATCTTATCACACGTACGGATTCTTCGCTGTAAAAAGTTGTTAGAGTAACATTTCTAGTTTCTGGCTGCGTGTATGCAAAGCGAATGAAAATAAGGTCTTGGAATAACTAAAATGATTAATTTGTTCGGGTCGAAAATGCCTTCATATGAATATATGAAGCTAGTGAACCAGAAAAATTGAAGTTCGTACATTTTATTTGCATATTTCTATGCTGTCAACTGTAGATTAAGGAAAACACTCATTTGTCAAATACATGATAATCGAGGCTAATTATGAAGATATCCGTCTTCTGGGTTGTTGCGCTGTGTAGTCTGGTCGATGTTTACCAACGTTTCAGAGGTCATACTGCCTCCGTCATCATCACCCTGAAGACGGAGGCAGTATGACCTCTGAAACGTTGGTTAAAATCGACCAGACTACACGGCGCAACAACCCAGAAGACAGAAATCTTCATATTCATCGCCCTGATGACAGAGGCAGTATGACCTCTGAAACGTTGGTTAACATCGACCAGACTACACAGCGCAACAACCCAGAAGACGGATATCTTCATACTCATCGCCCTGATGATGGAGGCAGTATGACCTCTGAAACGTTGGTTAACATCGACCAGACTACACAGCGCAACAACCCAGAAGACGGATATCTTCATACTCATCGCCCTGATGATGGAGGCAGTATGACCTCTGAAACGTTGGTTAACATCGACCAGACTACACAGCGCAACAACCCAGAAGACAGATATCTTCATACTCTGATGACGGAGGCAGTATGACCTCTGAAACGTTGGTTAACATCGACCAGACTACACAGCGCAATAACCCAGAAGACAGAAATCTTCATCGCCCTGAAGACGGAGGCAGTATGACCTCTGAAACGTTGGTTAACATCGACCAGACTACACGGCGCAACAACCCAGAAGACAGAAATCTTCATACTCAACGCTGTGAGAACCTCAAGTCTTACGAGGCTAATTATGTTTGCTTTTCTAAATAAATGACAAATCTTTATGAAAGCAGTGAGCTCATTTTCCTGCTGTTATTTTGTTGAACCAAAAAAAGAAAATGATACACAGCTACCAGCACCCCGTAACTTGTTAAAAGTAATTCAATTTGTATCCAGCGCGAGATGTGAAAGTACATCATCATTCCGGCTCTGTTAAGGTCTACAATAGCGTCTTTTATCACGCTTTATTGAACCTTGCTGGCATTGCAAGGTTTGATTATGCATCCCTCATCCCACCTGACAAGCGAATCAAACCCCTGAGCCAGTTTTTCTCTCCCCAGAAGTCGACAGGGGGGCGGCTGGAGCATTCAGGGGTGGATGTGAACAATCACAGTCATCTTGTAAGGGAGGTTCTTTGCAAAGAAACGGCGAAGGGGGTGTTTTGTAGGTGGAAATCTCGTACGGAACTTTGGGGGTGTCAAAGGAATATCGAGCTGGTTAGTTCAGTGGAAACACTTCTGAGTTATATTTTGAAGATGTCCGGTTTGAATCTCGTTCCAGTCACGTGATATCCTGAGATCCATCGTGGTTTTCCTCCGTATGACCAAAGAAAGCCAGAAACAACAAATTGAAATGGAGTATAGTCAATTCCATAGAAATTCTCACAAACCTCGCTGTCTTCTGGGTTGTTGCGTCGTGTAGTCTGGTCGATGTTAACCAACGTTTCAGAGGTCATACTGCCTCCATCATCAGAGTATGAAGATTTCTGTCTTCTGGGTTGTTGCGCTGTGTAGTCTGGTCGATGTTTACCAACGTTTCAGAGGTCATACTGCCTCCGTCATCAGAGTATGAAGATTTCTGTCTTCTGGGTTGTTGCGCTGTGTAGTCTGGTCGATGTTAACCAACGTTTCAGAGGTCATACTGCCTCCATCATCAGAGTATGAAGATATCTGTCTTCTGGGTTGTTGCGCTGTGTAGTCTGGTCGATGTTAACCAACGTTTCAGAGGTCATACTGCCTCCGTCTTCAGGGTGATGAAGGCAGTATGGCCTCAGAAACGTTGGTAAACATCGACCAGACTACACAGAGCAACAACCCAGAAGACAGAAACCTTCAGAATTTATTTATATTTTTGCCTTGCATCAGCCAACAGTTTGCGTTGTCATGGCAATTCGTGAAATGTACTGCCGCCGACAATGGTGTGAGTGGACATCCCTGGCTTCTAAGGTCGAGGAAGGAGAATTGAATTGCATTGAATGAAGACCGCTTAGATCAGCTTACGAAGGCTGCAGTGCAGCCAACTCCCCCGCAAGATTAGATCTAGTGTCTTTAGGTCCACTGCAGGGATTTCCGTTTAAAACTGCGAGGATTTACTGACGCTTTCAGAACTACGACAGAATTTAAAAGGCGAAGAAAATATCTCATAAGCTTACGGAAAAAGTAGATCTCCTTTCCCGAAGTGAATTGCCGGCACTTTATATAATAACATTCTGAAATGCGATGGGGGTCTGTTGTGGGAGCCCCGGTTCCTGAATGCGCCTTTTTTCCTCATTTTAATCTACTGAGTTGTGACAGCGTGTAGTATACTTCGAAGATGGAGGCAGAAGGTTCATCCGAACCGTTGGTACAGCCGAAAAATCTTATACAAAATTAAGGATAGTGAAATCTGGGAGGCTTCGATGGGCTGGACATACAGCACGCATGGGGGTTGGGGGAAAATTGGCATGCATGCAGGATTTTGATATGAAATCCTTCTGGAAAACGACCACTTGGTAGACCAAGAAGGTGATGGGTGGATAACATCAAGATGGATTTTAGGGAGACTGGCTGTGAGGATGGCAAATGGATGGAGTTTGGCTCAGGATCGTGGGCGGTGCCGGGCTTTGGTGTTGAACCCGCAGATTCTGCTACCAGGGAGTTAGTTAGTTAGTTAGTGAAGATTAATCCCCTTACAATCTGGACCCGGAGACAGGCTGTTCCGATGGGGTTTTTCGTGGTTTTATTTGGTTGGTCCCTGCAGGAAAATACAGTGATCGTACCGTAAGTTAGGTAACGATCGCTTCCTTCCATATCCTTTCTTATTCATTATTCATTCGGCACTTGTCACCGTAGCCACTGGCATCGTCTTTATGCAAACGTAAATAAATAAATGCCTCGCTCCAAGTTTTAATCAGAAGTAACCCTTGAACCGCGCTACACAGACGAGCCAGTTTTGATGTCTCTGTGAATTAAATGTAAGCTAACGAAGTCAGGCTTGCTCTTCATATAGAGATGTGTAAAGCTCTGGACGCACTTGAAATGAAAACGCGTATTAATTTTTTTTTTTTTACTAATTTAATTACTTTTCATGTCTGCCCCCACAAATATCAATACAGGCAGGTACATAACTCCCCCTACCCCTCCCCCTTCCATTTTGCAGCCTTGGATGATGAGGGTGCTCTGGTTTTTGCGTCAGACTGTATTTTAGTACCACGAGCCTCGAACTGCTGCCTGTGGCATCCCGGGCCTGCACCCACTGCGGCCTGGAATTACAACTATGGCATCCGTTGCTTTGAATATCTCCTGGTACGGCGTTGGATATACTTCTGATGGACTCGTGAGGAATGCGGGTGGAATGGCTTAGCCTGTAATCCGTCCTGCCACGATCCTGTATGTACAGATCCATCCGCATTTTGCGTCCACGAACGATCTGCTTACGTGGTCTTAGGGTTTATTGTTATTATTATTATTCTGTCTGACGACAGGTCCATATGAACGGGATCCTTCCATCCTTTTCTCGGACTGGGACCTGTTCATATACGTTCTTGGCAGATGATCCAGAAGTGGTTTGCCATTGCCTTCTTCTGTGTGTGAATGGAGTAATTGTTGGGATGCCACGGAGGAAAACTCCGTGTTGCCTAGACCACGGCCTTGCCCAACACAAGTTATAAATCTGAGCACCACCGGGAATTGAACCCGGGACCCCAGGATTACAAGGGTTCTGATCGGGGAATTATTCCTTCTGTATCTTTAGCCCTAATTCTGTTTCTTTTCTTCATCCCTTCATCTCTTCCTCTCACTTATTTTCTAATCGCTTTACATCCTTTCTATATCGCAGTCTGCCCAGCCCTGAAGAAGGAGGCAGTATGTTCTTCCGAAACGCTAGTAACTACCTAGAAGACCATGCGGACATTTTCACCACTGTGAGGACCTGAAGTCTCGTATATCTTAGACCACGTTTCAGTGTCCTTAGCCAATGCTCAGAATCAGCTTCCCATTTAATTATATGCGTCGATTTGTATCGTCTGTAGATGAGCCCGCACTGTTTGACGTCCCCTACAGTCGGTCTGTCTGGCCTAGGAATAGCTGTTCAAGTTTCCAGCAGGTGTAAGCAACAGGCAGCGTGCAACTGCCGTTACAGTAACGTGTTTCCAGAATCACGTCACAGGAGATTGCTTCTGGTTCAGACTTGAGTGAGTAGTTCTTGCGTTAGCGGATTCTGCGTTGAAATTTTAAAGTTATACAGGGTGATGTTTAGTTATAATTTTTCTTTTACGCATTTTCTGATTCGATGCTGACTCCCCTCATATGTATCACGCTTTTCTGTGAGTTGCACCAAATACTTTGAAAATACTTCTCTCTGGTCCCCTTCCAGATGCTTCAGTATGATGTCGACAGGTGACGTCTAATGTGTCAGAGAGCATATTTCCGTCTCTATACAGAAGCCCTTTCTGTATTTCCAGAGTGCTCAGTCGGACACACTGTACGGTGTATGCATGTATATATATATATATATATATATATATATATATATATATATATATATATATATATACACGCTGCTAACCGAAGCTGGGGTTCCTGAAAGCCATGTGTTTCCTTTGCTCGGCGCCGTTCGTGTCGGTGGACACATTCAGATGTTGGCTTAATAATTAATCATTCCGGCTCCAACAAGTACAAATGCCGGCCGAAGGTACTTCATGGACCTATGCGGGGGGAACCCTCCCCATCCCTCTGAATCTCTGCTCCTCTGAGCGCCAGGCTTTTATCTTAAGTTACTCTGTTTCCATCCCTTTCCTTCGTTTGTCAGTCTTTTGGTTAAGTACCTGTGTGTGTTTTATTGTTTGGGAAAATGTACTTCGCATTGCTCACAAAAACTTATGGAAAATTGTTCCAGCTACACGTCCAACCCATCGCATTGTCCTTGATATAAAATAATATCTGGTGAGATGGACGGGACACTTAGCACGCATGGGCGAGGTTTGAATTGAGGATAAAATTTTGATTTTAAATCCCTAAGGAAAACGACAATTCTGAAGACCTAGGAGGATGGCATTGAAATGGACCTTAAGGAATTTTTTTTTTACAAGATGTAGATTGGATTAAAGTGGCTCTGGATGGAGACCCGGTAATGGACTTTCGGGTTCTTTAAAGAGCGGTGAGTTTGTTGACAGTCTGAGTGACTGGTAGTTTCTGAAGGAGGACTTGGCTCCATGGAGTCAGAACGCGCAGTAGGCATTGAACTACATGCGTTGGACCTGCCACAAGCCCCTGTGGTCGTCCCTGTGTGGATGTCAGTTCTGCACCGAACAGGAAAGATTCTTCATCGTCTTGGTAACATTCATATCGTGTGATACGCTAATTCAGAGGGCGTTGGTCGTAGCTGATTCCAGGCCGTGTCGAATGCGTTGTCGGTGAGAAAGGAGCCTGCTACAGTTGGCTTCCTTATTGACAGAAGTTATTTTACTTGTCTGGATGCAGTACCAGGAAGGCGAATTGCCGCTAAAATCGGCGGACGGTTCGGTGTAAGAAGGACGTAAACGCTCGAAATCTGAATAGTTTATGCAGATTTTTACGTCGCAGATGTTATAAATGGCTGGATTGACTAGGTAATTTTTGAGCAAAGGACTCGGCCTTGTTTCCTACCGAAGCACTGAACATGAAGTAATCTTAGCGTGTATCACAGAGAGCTGAACTGAACGTCCGAGGTTCGATTCCCGATGGGACCGGAAATGTTTTTTGTTCGCTTCCAGACCGTTTTTAGAGTGGATGAAACAGCGTCGACCCTACCGGGTGAAGCGTCAGGTTCATCGCTCGTATCCCGTCTAGTGTTGTTTGGAACACCTCCGTCTTTACCTCCAGTCCCCCAATCTTGTCGTGGTGCTTTCGTACAAGGTGAACTTAACATTTTTCTCCGATTTTGTACGAAACCAAACAGACGACAAATGTTCACGTGCTGTTTGCTTCACAGTTTGGTTCTCTGTATAATTTTGTTTAATAAACAGAATAGAGATTAGATTGGCAAGACATGTAGCATGCATTGGGTTAAAAAAGAAATACTTACAAAGCTTCGTAGACTACTTTCACGGAGATAAAAAGCGTGAGAAACCAAGGCGTAGGTGGGATTATGAAAATGTTGGAAGAGGCGAGAGAGGTTTCGGAGTTGTTGAGTGGATTAAACTGGCCCGGAATAGGATTATATGGATGGTTTCTATGGGATACGGCGATTAACTCACAACTTCCACAAACTGCAGGTGGTTTATTGACTAAGTGAGTGACTTACCTTCTCAAGTAAGACCTATTTCAAGAGACACCTGGCACACGCAGTATATTATTGTGTTTTAATTAGCGGAACGCTATTTGAAAATAAAATTTTTGTGCTTGAATGAAAATAAAGAAGTTTTCACAAAAACTTTTAACAGCTTTATATCAACCTCAGAGCTTAGTTACCTAACTTTTTCTATGCGGAACTGTTAGGCACAGTCTATAATGAAGGGTATTCAAATTTAAAGGTACTGTGTCTATTGAAGAGGTAAGATTAATGGAAATTTCTTACTGCGCGGGATTTCAGTTCCGGACAGGTTGGCTATAACGTAATTGAGGTATCTTTCTAATGCGTAACGAGGTGATTGGTAATTTGTGCAGTTCACCTATGTCATCATAGCGATCGAATGGAGTAGGGATGGGCTGGAAATGTAGCACTCGTGCGGATAAATTGAAAATTAAGGCGCAACTGCTCTCGCGATCTGAGCGTAGATGGAAGGACAGCGTTAAAAGTTTGTCTTGGGGGGGAAATAGTGCGAGTGTGTGGATTGGATTAATCTGGCTCGCGATAAGGACCAGTGGCGGGCTCTTGTGGAAACGAAAATGGTTTTGTAAAGAGCTGTAGTTTTCTTGACTGATTCGACGACTGTCAGCTTCTGAAGGAGGATCCGTGAAGTTATTTCTGAGTAAGATCCAAGCGTTGGACTTGAAACCCTGATGAACACGAGGAAAATCTTGGTTTCTTCCTTCCTCTTCCTGGAACTGTTCACTTCCTTTGTTTTGCCTGCTTAACTTTCTCTCATTCTCTCTCTCTCTGTTTCTGTCGAGGAGTCTTTTGGGCTGACATGAAAGCTTTTCTTTTTTTTTTTGCTTATGGGATCAGCAGCTGTCGACATTAAAATTTAGAACACTCTTTTCATTCTAAAAAGGGGCGAAGATTGTTTCCGTCGATTTTGAACCTGGCAGCTCGCAAAATTAATTCTTTCTAAGGCGATGAGTCGAGTCGAGTTCTCTCAGATCCTGTCAGAGGGATAATGCAGTGAATGTGAGCCTACTCGCTCGGTGGTTCATTGATTCTGAGAAGAGCGTCTTATCTCCACAGAACACGTGATTGCTCACATTCAGTTCAGGCCACGTCAATAAACACCGCTCTGTCGTGAAACGACATTCACGTAACCAAGGACGCGTGGTGTAGAGGACGTCCTTCTTTCTTACCAGATGATTACATATTAATCACAGAGGGCCGTGTTATGAATGTTTTGTATTAAAAATTAAACAGACTTGTTCCAGCAGATTTATTCTAGTGAACAGGTAAGCTAGTTGAGAAATTCCACTTCTTTTATGGGCCCTGAATGTTTATTAGAGTGCCCACAAGAGCCCACCACTAGTCTTTACCGTGATACGTATGAATCCACTCCAAACCACATTTAGTCAAGATCCATTTGAATATTATTTTTTCTGAATTTGCATAGGTGTCGCAAATGGTCACTACGCGTCAGGTTTTACAGCTGAATTTAAGTTTAGCCCATGATGCTACGTTTATCCTGACTAAACGAAGACTCTGGATCGGTAGAGGTCGGATTTAACACTGTTACGATAGAATCCGTTTTATTACATTTGTAAACATTTGAGTGGAAGCCGACTGTAGGAATTCCTCTTTGCATTTATAGATCTGTGAGAGACGAAATTGTATTATCGTCGCAGGAATGATGTCTTTTAAGTTCTGCGAGAGTAAAGATTTTGAAATCTCTTCAAGGGAAACGTAGACGCTTTTAAGATTACAGACTGACTGGCTCTCTCAGCCGTCTTGTAGCCAGACTGGTGACATTTTACCTGACTACTTTTCGTAAGTTGAAAAAATATAAAACAATTGAGCTGTACGAGGTGCGATCGGAAAGTTTCCAGACTGCGCCTATAAAAAAAACCGTACACTTATCTCAGGTATTAAATTCGTCCATCACCCTCGAAGTAGTTCCCCTGGGAGTGAACACAACGATCCCAGCGCCGCTGCCAAGCCTGGAAATCTTTCTTTGTCAGCCTGTCAAGCACCATCTGCGATTCTGCCTGAATCTATTCTATCGTCTCAAATCTCCTTCCCTTTAGCTGACTCTTTCTGTGGCCCACAGTTCACCTAACTCGCACTTAACACGCACCTAACACACACTTAAGTCGCACCTAACTCGCACTTAACACGCACCTAACACACACTTAAGTCGCACCTAACTCGCACTTAACACGCACCTAACACACACTTAAGTCGCACCTAACTCGCACTTAACACGCACCTAACTCGCACCTAACACACACTTAAGTCGCACCTAACTCGCACCTAACACACACTTAAGTCGCACATAACACGCACATTCGGTATTAAGAACATGTCACTGGAGGTTACGCCTTGTTTATACTCTTGAAAACCATACTTTCACTGTAAATGCTACACTGTTCTCACCTCTTGTATGCTGTGAATTAAGCGTTCAAATCCCACTGGTAATTTTATCTACCACTTGTTTTAACAGTCAACAAGTCTTCGTTCAGTGTTTTATATTCTGAATCGACGCATGAGGAGACAGAACAGATTACATCAGCGTTACATGTCTTGAGTATTAATCGGGAGGTGTCGTTGGGATCAGCTTTTCGACGTTTCTTTGTTTTCCTCAGTCCTTCCAGGAGAATTTTAGGGGCAGGACATTGACATAGGTCATGAACATTATCACTCGTAAACTTCCTATCTTATTCACGTTATATAATTCACGTAGCTGAAACAGCATCGTTAAATAACTGTGAGTCGGTGAATGGAGTAACCGTGATGTGGAGGAGGCCTGTCTTTACGAAATGTGTGCAAGAGCTGGCTAAGTGCGCGCCTATTTCGCCCTGTGATAACGCGACAAATGATCTGTCATTTGTGTTGCCTGCTTTTTTGTTCGACAAATGTGAACAATAATTTATTGCTACCAGTCTGTTGTTTTAACAAGTGCCCCAGAATTAAACAACGCGGAAGCATGTAGGGTATATGCAATGCAAATTAATCAAACGTGACGCTTACAAACGGTGGGCCCAAACAAAAGAAATCGATGTTGGTAATTGGTGACGTCACAGGTGGCTTTGGCCAGAGAGTGTGGGAAACAGCTGCTTTCCTTTTGACCTTGTTTGTTGCGTTGTGTGTACGTGAACAAGTCAAGGGACGGAAAAATAATTACGAAATAACTAAAGATATTTTAAAAATCGTTCAAAGATGTCGTTATTTAACGAGAATATGAATTTTAAGAAATTGTTCCAGTGATTCAATTCAAGAACTTGAAATGCGCTGGAAATTTAAGGGATGTACATTATTAAGTAAATAAATTTAGTTGGTCTCTTGTCTTCGGATTTCGGTAGTTACATTCGTGTAAGAATGTCGCAAAGTTAATTTGGAATGAAGTAAATTAAGCCACGAGGAACTTGATAATTTTTCATTACACCTCTCAGAAAAGTTCAGACATTTGAGATTTGGCAGCGAAGCCCTCTCGACAAGCGACCACTTCCAAGACCAAGGAAATAGATGGGGAAAATAATATTGCGGTGGATTCTTATTAATTAAGTGGATGAATCTGGCTCAGGATGGTCGTTGTAGTTCGATAATAACTGAGTCTGTCGGTTAGTCAGCTAGTTTCTTAGTTGGTTTGTTTGTGTGGAGAACCGCCATGACATGGTTACTGTCAGCCAGCTGAGAAATCCGTACTCTCATAGTGTTGACATTATTGCCACAACTGCCACTGTTTTGCGACCAGGGTTGCCTGATATTTCTGCATTTTACATGAATAATAATTGAATTTGATCGTTCAGCGAGCTGCAGTAGTCTGGGTGTAAAACAGGCACATGTCTCAGGAGACAGTCGATAATTAATATGACCCACCCTCTTTTGGCGTCGATAAGTTCAAAGCGATATCTGCCTAAGAGGAATTAAGGCGTCACCGTTTCATATTTTAAATTAGTCACAGAATTCGTCGGGAACACTGTAAAATAAATTCATTTCATTAGCAATTTCTAACAAGTTTTACTAAGATTTTCTGCCTATATGCGTAGATATGATAATTCCTTGTAAGCTGATAGTCACTCAGGTGGTCATATATTTCCCACGTTTTACGAAGCCCAAGTGTTCATTTTCCGTGTTTACGAAAGACCGTCACCTGATCCTGTCTCCAGCCAGATGAATTCGGTCTTCATGCTACCGAGTTGTTTTGAGAGCTATTTGGATGTTATTTAATCTACTTTTAGGTCTTTTAAATGATCTCTTTCCTTCAGGATTTCTGTCATGTGTGTTGGATGCCTTGACAAACTCGCCCTCGTTATCATTATTTACTGAAAAATACAAATTATATATAAAAAAACATTTTAACGAAATGTAGTTTTTCTCTGTGAGCACAGAGCTAATGCGACTCTCGTATTCTTTGCAAATGCCTTCCCGTCCAGTAACGCGTTATTGTTCTGTGTTGTATAGGACGGATGTGATTTACAGTGAGGTCGCGTAGCCGTTTCCATGGCTACGGAACTGTGTCGCACTGTTGCACCAACAGGGAGCAGCATATAAGAAGGAATATTGAAAACGATCTAGTCATAAATCAATTATTGTCAAAAAAATCTTGCATAATAAATGTTAACATTTGCGGGGTTTCGTGTTTATGGATCGAAATAGTTGGCAGAAGCGGATGATGGCAGTGTTTTGTTTCATGGCGTAATCGAGTGTTACTGCTTTATTCAGGGAGCGAGTGGTCACTTTTGAATTAGTCACACAGAAGCAGAACTGTCTATGTGCCTCAACCCGACTTTCAGGACGGGATTGTACTTGTAGATTCATTAATTATTTAACGACGCTTTTTAAAATTATCGGGCTAATGTGGCGGTGGCGTTCTAGACAGGTATCAACTGCAAATCTATGTCGGTCTGTTTTATTCCAAATCCATGACCTGTTTACCATTAGTTTTTTTTTTCAATTTTAATCGAGGTATTGTATGCAACGCATTTGGACGATTGTCGTTAAATAACCAATGGCCATATATTGTCGATTGAATCGCTGATGATGTGCAAGGAAGCGGCCGTGACTTATTTTAATGCAAAATCCAAGAATTTTCATGAAGGTACAGACAACAGCCACGATTAACTTAAGTCATGGCAGTCATCGTCACGGCCAGGGACCGAATTCAGGACTTTGGGACCAGTGGCTTTCCTAAACCGCGACATCGGGACCTTATTTTGTTACCAGTCGAGGTGTATGGAGTGGGTAGGGCACGTAGCACGCATGGGAGATGTGAGAAATGGAACATACCACTTGGGAGACGTATATATTGAAGGGAGAATATTATTAAAATGGGTCTGAGTGTGTGGATTGGAATTATCTGGCCGATAATGGGAGGAACACGGAAGTAAATATTTGGGATGCGACTGCCAGCTGATCGACTATAAATTTCCAAGCATTATTATTATTATTATTATTATTATTATTATTATTACCACTGAAGCATTTGCTGGATTTTGTGTCCGGTTATAAAAACACGTGTAATTAAATTATGAATGGTTAAGTAGTGCGTTATGTCCAGTCCTTTGGAACGCTAAAGTGATTCAAGCCAAAGAGAATTATTTTGCTGCCTGTTTTTCCGTCTTTTTCGTGGTCTGAGTCATTTTCCGTATCTCCTCCCCGCACTTTGTGAGTAATTTTCCTTGTTCTATCTTCTCCCTCGTCGTACGATTTCAAATTGGGACCCGGGACTTCAGCAGTCCCACTGTGGTCTTGTAAATAGGTTTTCTTGAGTTTTTTGTGACCGAAAATGTTAACGCATTTATAATTCTTCGAACTACATGTCCAACCCATCTATTCGTCTTCGTAACGGCATTTTATTAGATAGCCCTCTGCGTGGGCCAAAAATATAAAAAAAGATTTCTGTCGCGTGAGATGAAATCGCTGTCGCAACAATTCTTGAACACCCTGTACCATCTTAAAAATGTAGCGCAGGAATGATGCATGCAGCTGTTGTTAATCTTCTTAAATGAGTTCAGTGGATTGCCTCGCTATTCCTGCAGTGGAAGTTAATGGCTTACTTCCAGGAGACAAATGAGGGACGATATATCGCACTGCGATTATGGGAACCTTTTATAGGAAGCCCCCACACCTGAGAACCGCGGTTCACTCCGACAACAGGGGCTACGAGACGATGGAATATACCCATACAAAATTAATTTGGATGTCCGTGGTTTGATTCTTGGCGAGAGCGTTTATATATATATATATATATATATATATATATATATATATTTATTATTGACTGCAAATGGGTTTATACCCGGTGGCAGTGACCTACAATAAGATACAACACAATGAGACAGAATAAAACAATAAACAAAAGGACACAACAAAAACAATAAGACACAGCCAACAATGAGATACATCAACACAGAGTCAGAACAAAACAACAACAAAAAATGACACAACAAAAACAATAAGACACAACAAACAATAAGATACATCAACACAGAGACAGAACAAAACAATAAAAAGGACACAACAAAAACAATAAGACACAAAAAAAAACATCCCACTCAAAGTCAACCAACTCATAAATTACAAAACCATCCAACCTAAAGTACTTAAAATATATATATATATATATTAATAATAATAATACCACCTAGACATAAGACAATAACTGTAATGTATTACAAACGTCATGAACTGATGCACTCACACAACAATACAATGAGACACAACAATACAACATACCACACTCAAAATAAAACATCTGACACACCATACAACACCATTTCAAACAGAGACACTACTCCATGGCATTAGTTATCTGACACCGATGTATTCTCACGTCACGACCCACAGTTGGCCCGTGGAATACGGATTGACAACACGGTTGTATGGAGCCAGGACAAATCCCGAAGGAAGACGAAGCAAGTGGTGATATTAATTATTTGTTGCTTTTCTCAGGAGAAGTACCAGCAGGCAGCATCTGGAGAAAACACTTTCATTTACCGGTCCCTTACAAAAAGTCGACGAACAAAGGGAATATCATTTCTTTCGCTGCAGAAACAAAACACTGGATTTCTACAGGGTGTGCAATAGTTGTGTGAAGGAATAGAAGTGACGATATTTATAAGCTGCTTTCTCGAAGTAGGGAGATCGACGTCGATCTATAACGAGCTAGGCGCTGTGAGGAATGTAAGCTTGTTTGTCGGCGACCTTACTTCACAGGCGTTGTCTGCCGGATGCTGTAGGGGTTCTGTTGTTACTCTTAACAGCGTCTGAGCTCCCCCCCCCCGAACTCTGTGTCAATATTTACATATCTACGCCAGTTCCCTCATTTTAATGAAATTATTTTACCCTTAATTTATCACAGAACAAATCGCCCGTGTATTCATCAGAACTTTGTTTAACTTCGCCTCTTTTCTGTTGTATTTTTCTCCCATCTGCATTCCCGAGGATTTTTATATTGTAATTTTCCTACGTCGTTTATATTTTCGTTTGAAGACAAGAGCGAGGCATGTTCCTCTGCCGTCAGCGTAGTTTATGATGTCAGTATAGGCCCACATACTGTTAGGGTTAGTGAGTCCTTCTTGAAAAGCTTATAGTCGTATTTCTGACCAAGAAATCCCTTGCCTTCATTGAACCCGAAATTTAACGCAACTTTGACGTCATTCTTGAAGATGTTATCGCGGGAATTATTATGGATGACGAAATCGAGTATACGGCAGTGCCCAAAAGATTAACCTTTCAATGATGCCTCTTAGAGTATATTTTAGTTAGGCTATTACCTTTGCCTTATTTTTCTCGCTGTATCAGTAGCCGAGTACGGGCGGATAGACACTTGAAGCTCACCAAGTCGTGAGAGCTTTACTTCGGAACCCTGATGAACACTCCCTACACTTACAAATGTCAATGCTAGCGAGGACTGAGGAATTTGGCAGTATTAAACGTTGCACATACCTTGCATATACAAGGGCACACACAGTTTCTGTGGTCGCATCTCGGCAGTCTTTTGTTCGCGGAGCCCGTGAGATCAACGGGATTCAACATGTTTCACTGTACGACGGATAGAATTCGTCTTCCCCCCCCCCCCCCCCCCCTCGACCCCTCTGTTTCTTAAGCAGAATGAGTTTAAATCCAATTTTTACGTCAATTGGAATATTGAAACACACGGCCGGCTATGAATTGTCTATATTCGTGTGTCTGTATCTCCGGAAGCACCTGCTACCGCTCATCGATTATATACAGGATGTGCATAGAATATTTTCCCGTTTTCTTTTTGCTACAGTAATTTGCAATTTTCAACTAGATACCCACAGACAACACACAGTTCACAGATACTGATTGCAGAATTAAAACTGACTCAATATCTTACACATCAGTTTTGTACAGGGGGGCGTGGAGGCCGTTCACATGTTATCAGCCTCTTCACCGGCGTTAAAACCTATCTCGTGTAGCCACTTCACGGACTTTGTTTTATTATTCAGTGTTCTGTCTGACGACAGGTCCATATGAACAGGACCCTTCCATCCTTTTCTCGGACTGGGACCTGTTCATATACGTTCTTGGCAGATGATCCAGAAGTGGTTTGCCATTGCCTTCTTCTGTGTGTGAATGGAGTAATTGTTGGGATGCCACGGAGGAAAACTCCGTGTTGCCTAGACCACGGCCTTGCCCAACACAAGTTATAAATTCGGGCACCGCCGGGAATCGAACCCGAGACCCCAGGATTACAAGGACAGCTTTATTCCCGTTACTTTTTAATTTCGTTCTTATACAATGCGCTGTCAAGAGGAAGTAGATAGGGCGGGCTTAGACAAGCATCACGCGCAGAGAGCTCTGGGGAAGAAACTATATGTAAGACCAAGAAAGCGATGGAACGATAACATACCTATGAATCTAAGCTCGATTTGTGTGTGTGTGTGGACGTAAGGCGGATTTAAATTATTAAGAATCCCATGTGCAGTTGCCAGGTTTTGTATTCGATGTCGTGAACCTCTGGGTTAGGTTCAAGAGAGTTGGCTGATGGTTGTCGTGGACTAGTGACGGTGCACACCATAATGGATGGCGAATTGTGTAGTTAGTAATTTATGTTGAGGTAATTAAATATCTGATCTGTGCTTCGTGTTACCGCCTCAGACCGGCTCAGTATTCTCACTGTGATAAATGGAGACGTCAGAAACCACACAATTAAAATGTGGCACTGGCCCAGTATCTGATATATGTTCATGCCATTGAATTATCTTCACCAGACAACGCTCGCTTCGTCTCCACCCTCTGTCAAATGCACTTTGCGCATAGCAAGTGGATTCTTTTGTCCTGGTCTCAACTACAATATTCCATAGCCCCCTCTTCTCCTCCCCCCTCCACGGGGGCCCTCTGTCATGTGTCACATACAGTCGAACACTCCAGAACATAAGTGCAACCACTGGAAAGTCATCGATTAGATTGATTTTGCCCCAAACGAGCAAAATTATATGATTGGATCTGTATGTAGAGGTCCTCGTTCGACCTCCGTCTCGATAGACTCATTGTCTCGGAATATGTTCGGGAAATTTTTTCCCTATTTATCGCGTTTAAGTCACACGTAGGAGACGATAAATGCATACATAATTTTTTAGTCTGAAGGAAAAAAAAAAGATTTTTGTGGGTACCTACTAGAAGGTGGGAGGGTCTATAGTAACATGGCTTGTCTGTGAGAACGGCGTTAAACTGGTTCACGATAACGAACATTTCGCAGGCTTTTGTGAGTAGGGTAATGAAAATTCCTGTTCCACAGACCGCAGGGAAGTTTCTAACTATTTGAGTGGCTGTCGTCTTTTCAAGGACTCTGCTCTAAAGTGGTCTAACATTCGTAGATCAGTGATTGATTTGTAGTTTATTTAACAAAACTATTTCGACTGCACACCGGTCTTTAAATACGTTTTGAAACGTTTGAATTAAAGTACTTTTTTTTTTTAAACCCGGACTTTATAGCTCTTCGCCTCATTTCAGGCAATTATTTGGTTAATGCGAGTGAATACCTCGGTATGAAGGACCTCCTGCCAGGCGTGAAGCATATTGTGCCGTCGTTTCACCTTCGTTCTGCAAGTTGATAAATTGCCAAAGTTGTCTGCGGAGTTTCCAGGCCATTGTCTGCAGTTTCTTTCTCTGCAAACTTCTTCACGAAGTCCCTTCACGGAGCGGGCTGAAACTAAGTATAGCGTACTACACATGCTGAAAACACCAACTTATTTATGCGCTTAATATTATATAAACAGAATTAATGGGAGAAAAAGGAACGCAACAGGAGAAACTTTTTACCACAATGTGTGGGTTTGTGATAGACGCCAGTGTTCGCAGATTCATGCAAGAACAAGGCCACTCTCTGTCTGGCCGACAACAAATGAGCTCAGTTTCCATGGCAACCATCTTGGACGCTTCATTTTCTCTTGTATACTTGTTGCGGATTTCCCCAGTCAAATTCCGGGATGACCTGACCTTCTCCTTTCAAATCCTTTCATTGTAATGCATGATTTATATCCGAATTTATATGCCACATAACTGAGACAGCAAGTCTCTGCAAACTGGAATTTATTTTCTATAAATATAATTATTTTATTCCTTCTTTTATTTTTTATTCCTTTGGTTTATGCTTTTTTATATATTAAAATACATAATAAAATTCAGGTCAATACACAAAACTTGATTTAGATGTTAAAATTTAAAATTTAAATGTTAAAATTTAAAATTTAAATTTGCGCCATTCATCACTATAAGGATGTTACATCAGAGCGCTTTCATTCACTTCACAACATGTTTCGATGTAATACATCATCTTCAGGTGTTGTCTTTTAAAACTATTTTATATTATAATGCATGTCTTTCAATATATTCATTATTGTAGCAAGTGTTCCGCTGATCCTCCCGTTTTACGCATCTTATGTTTGTTTTGATTATTCTGTAAATAAATGTAATAAAATTTGGGAGTTATTTATTTTATATGCAAATAAGTTTTGGAATATGAACTATATTGTAACAGTAAGAACTCATATATTTTTCCTGTTTGTATTCCGTCGCATTGCCTTCCTAACACAAAACACAGTGAACACGTTTGTGCACTATTTCTTCAATCGTGCTGGTTTACAAAGCCCAACCTCTTCATCATCTTTCACTCTGTGCCCGCAGGCAGAGAGTGTCGTCCGAAGGAAACACGCCCTTAACAAAGCAACACACTCTCTTTCCTATTGCAGTTTCGCTGTAATCTGCTTTAATCTTGGCGAAGTTCTTAACGATGTCGTAAGAGCACTCTGACGACTGAGGAAGGAAGCACTCAACAATAAAGTCTTACGGTTTCCGAGACAACCAAAACTCTTCCCGTCTAGCCCACTACTCAGGGGTGACCACAGCATCTGTTCTTGTCTGTGGCGCGTGTTTCTTCTTCTCATTCTCTACCATTCATTCTCTCTTTTCATTTCTCTGTCCTTTCCTTCTTATCTTACCCTCTCTTTCCGTCTATTCTTTTGTCCTTCATCTCCTCTCTACAGTTATTTTCCATCTTTGTCTTCTTCTCAATCATCTGTCTCTGCATTTCTCGTTCTTTC
Source organism: Zootermopsis nevadensis (assembly GCF_977971745.1). Lineage (NCBI taxonomy): Eukaryota > Metazoa > Arthropoda > Insecta > Blattodea > Termopsidae > Zootermopsis > Zootermopsis nevadensis. The sequence continues at coordinate 6,844,516 of NW_028259159.1, read as the reverse complement.
TGTGAATCTTTTTAAATCTTATTTTGTCTTCAATTCCCCTGTTTCGTGTTCTCCCCCTCTGCTTAGCCCTCGCCTTAACAAGTGCCCACGGCTCACAGATAGTAAAGAAAGAAAGTCGGACGTACTTGTGCCGTTGCTGCGCCAAATCCGCGTGTCGCGTCCATTTTCTCGTCTCTGAGACGACGCACTCCGTCGTTTCCTCTTATTGTAACGACTTCTTCACTCTGCAGACAGTTCGGCTCTTTCCAGGGACCCAGGGCCCTCGAGAGTCCCCGATTGCCAGGGCATCCTTAGTATCGTATCTTGAGTCATGACGACTTGCTCGTCCTGTTGCAGATCCGACCACGATGGGCAGCTGACCCCGCACAGAGCCGGACTCTGTGTTTTAGTTTACGTCCGCGCCGCCCCAGAGTGACGATGGCTCTGCTCCTGCGTCGACGGTCCCTCCTCCTGAAGATTGTGCTGCTGATTTTCACCGCCTGGTTCACTGTCGCCTTCCTGCTGTACATGGAGCAGCGGGGGTCTCCCGCGGACAGTAACGCCGTCGTCAGACCTGGTGACTCGAACGTCGACCCTGCGTTACCTCATCCCGCTGCGCTGTCGAAGAAGATACCGGACTCCAGTTCTGAAAAGGGACTCCCGGCGGTAGTGCCTTCCGGTAATCAAAACGCGGCCCCAGAGGTGGACGCTGGTCCTGAGGAGGGGGTGGGGGGAGTGTTGGTCCCTCCCAGGGACCCTGACGAGGACTCGAGCAGTGTGAAGTACGGCGAGATGGGTAAACCAGTGGTACTGCCAACCAACATGTCGGCGGATGTGAAGAAGCTAGTAGACGAAGGCTGGCAAAAGAATGCCTTCAACCAGTACGTCAGCGACCTCATATCAGTCCGCCGGAAGTTGCCCGACCCGAGGGATCAGTGGTGAGTACGATGGATTTTTTCTTTGTTTGTTTGTGTGTCGCTCCTCTCATGTTCTGGCCCATAATTGCACTTTCCCACGAATGTAACCTTCCACCGCGACCCTGTAATTTTCGCACTTCAGAGACCGGCGATAAGGACCGGAAGCCCGCGTGCATACCGGAGTTTGGGCCAACTCAGCCTCCGATCCGATGTGTAGCGGGGTCTTTCCCCGTGCGTAAGGACTAGGGGTTATCCGTTGAAGCCCGAAAAAGAGAGAGAGAGAAGAGAGAAAGTGGGGGGAGTAGCGATAGGCACTACTGTTATAAATGGGGGAGGGGTATAAAGTTGGTTGTGGGCTACGAAGGTTCCCAGGCAGCGCCCGCTCGTCCTTCTGGTATGAATAAGTTTAGTGAGGACAAGGGATTTAGAAGGAGACAGGATGGGTTAAGAAATGGAGTAGGGTCTTTGCGTTAATGTTGAAGCCCGAAACTCATCTAAATTACATTTTAAGAATCCAGTCCGTACCGCGAAGAAAACACAACACTTCACCATTACGACGATCGACTGGTTAACGCTGTTTAAGGAACTAATCCCCGTTTACACTGAGGATCATACGAAACACATGAATATAAAATGAAGGGTTATTGATGAAACAGGTGGTGCGTATAGTTACCACAGGGCTTCAAAGGGTTATGGTATTTTCAGTCACCCACATGCGTTAATGTCGTGGAATGTTGTTTAGTACAGGAGAAATGCACGTCAGATTCTGAGTGTCTCTAGGATATCACGGGTCCTTGTTACTGACAGTACCCGTCTCGTTGACATCTCGGGGGGAGACAGGCGGGCGATTTCTGTACCACCGAAGAGCCCGCTTGTGCTCCTCATTTTAAATTCTCTTTGTTTATCACGGTTCTGTGAATCGCGGACTGATTCTTTGTCCTTCGTTCGGAATTCTGTACTCCGGTATTGGATGGTTCGAAACACGGTAGGAATGATCACGGAGGCGGAGAGGGGCCCCACCCGCACTGTTCTATTCAGATATACTAGATCTTCGCTCCCCGGGTATTTCCTGGGGATGAAACACAGGGTATTGTTGAAGTACCCAGACCAACAGTGGTCTGGGTGGAGGTCAGGACTTCTATTAAAGGAACGTCCTGGTAAAACCGCGCCATCGGACACGACACTGAGCCACTTTCGTCCATCCACCATCTTCAAAAAAGATTTCTCCTTTAAAATTATCTACCGTATCATTCCCCGTCTTTATGGTGGCAGATTTTAAAGACGTTGTACCACCAAATTTTCCTTTAGCATGTCTTGTATCCCCTAATTTAACTACGCTCCTCAAACATTGTTTCCTCCTTGAATAACCTCTCATTTAATTCGACTTTTAAAACAAATTTTTTTCGTTGATCCAGCCCCCCCACACACACGCACACAAGTGCACGCTTCGCTGCGTCACGGGACAGATGATGAACATCGATCAAGTCCGGAGCCGTAGTCACAATTCAGTAGCCGGAACTGCATGAGTGATTAAGGCACTGTTTCCACAGTAACAGGTACTTTCTTCAATAGTCGAATGACTTAAGGCTGATCGCCGAAGTTCCCCACGAAATTTCCGGCCCTTCACTGAACCCAAGGATTTATCGCCGTGATCACGAGTCGACCACACGCCAATTGCCTTGGGCCAATCCATCCTGTACTTGTCATACTTACTTTTTAAGATTAGTTTTTAATAATATCCTCCCGCTCATGATTAGGTCTTCCGAGTGTCAGTTCCTCGTACCGTGGGCTATCGCGTGGATTAGTGGTAGGTAATGTGGGGGATTATATGGGACCCATTCGGTCAGAAATCAGATTCGCGCGATTTCATGTAACGTGTTACGAAATTTCTTTCAAAACCGTTGTGAGGCGTTGGATAAGAAATATGACAGATAGAACTCCCCATTATGCCTTAATTTCAAGTGATGTTGTCTGGACCAGGATTTACCAATTCGGCTAATTTTATTTATGTCATAAATATGACGTCATGTGAAGGATTGGGGGGCCCCCCCTTTTTTAAAACAGTTTCCTTGATATGTTTAGACATTCGGTAGGACTCCTTGGACGAGGGATCGGCCCGTCGCAAAGCCTCTACCTGTACACAGGACAGCGCGACACAGAAAGACGCCGACAAACATCCATGCCTCGAGTGGGATTCGAACCCACGGGCCCAGTTTCCCATCGCACACGGTCACTACACGAAATTAAAGTTTCCGTCTTAAGGCCCTGCGACCTCGGAGTGTTTTCGCGCGTTTAATAACCGCCCGGTCGTTATTAAACGCGAGTCTCCGTTTAATCCAGACGTATTCCAGAAGTGTCACGCATGAAGGGCGTAAGTGTCCGACGACGTGAAACTGTGGTTTCAAGAGAGCGTAGAATTAAGAAATAGGAAGAAAGAGTAGAGGAAGGAATGAGAACTGAAAATAAGACACAAAGTGAGCTTAGAAATTATTCCACTACGTCAGCATTCAGTGTTTTGAAACGTAAGAGATTTGAAACAGCTTTGCTGTGGAATCCGTACAAACGATCATGACGGACATTGGCTCTTATACTCCATGATAACCGCCACGGTGGTCTAGCGGTTAGAACGCTAGGCTTGTAATCCTGGGGGCCTCGGGTTCGATTCCCGGCGGTGCCCGAATTTATAACTTGTGTTGGGCAAGGCCGTGGTCTAGGCAACACGGAGTTTTCCTCCGGGGGCTTCCCCGGTTTCTCCGTGGCATCCCATTCACACACAGAAGAAGGCAATGGCAAACCACTTCTGGATCATCTGCCAAGAACGTATATGAACAGGTCCCAGTCCGAGAAAAGGATGGAAGGATCCTGTTCATATGGACCTGTCGTCGGACAGAACACTAAATAATAATAACTCCATGATACTACCCGTTCAGACCGTCCCATATTCTGACGAGAGGTTCTAATGGTATTCTGCTGCTCTTAGCCCACTGTTGCCCTCACGCAGCCGGTCTGTTTCCCGGCCGATAAGGGCTGACGTATCTGCGCCCCCTGCTGTGGGGAGGGCGAGGCGGGGATGAGCGTGTGTTTTATACTGGAGCGAGGGGTAGCTGTGCGTAATGTAACCACCAGAGTTTCACATGGTAATCAGTGGTTTGGTCGCAAATAAAATAAAAATACATATGCACCCCGGAGAACATTTCGCTGCAATGGGTTGATATTCAGTAGTTTAATTTATGATCCAGTGTCGAACAGCGCCGTGCTCTGCTTAATATTTGAAGAGCATGTAATTTGACATTAAAACCAACATGTAGGTCTGTATATGGTGCATAATGTATTTATTATGTGTTTTAGCGTTCGTGGTGATTTTGATGCTTCTGACCGGCAGGTTTGAGTTTAATTCTGACATGGCCCTTCTTTTGTTCACCACGTGTCGCAGTTTCACGTGTCGACACGTGTTTTTGTTAAGATTCTTAGACGTGGCTTCAATAGGCGTGTCTGCATTCCAGACGTGACGAAAATTTCGGTGGTGGGATGGTTAGTTATTGTCATAAACCTCGTTACAGTGTACCTAGCTGAGTATGCAATTACACGAACTCCAGTTTTCAATAGCAGATTCCGTATTTAGCAGATTTGATCAGTTTCATAATACAAAAAAAAAAAAAAAAAAAAAAAAATGACCTAAGATTAATTTTAACATTTTGTATGATATTAGCGTAGCCACGGTGATCTAGCGGTTAGAACGCTGGCCTTGTAATCCTGGGGTCTCGGGTTCGATGCCCGAATTTATAACTTGTGTTGGGCAAGGCCGTGGTCTAGGCAACAAGGAGTTTTCCTCCGTGGCATCCCAACAATTACTCCATTCACACACACAAGAAGGCAATGGCAAACCACTTCTGGATCATCTGCCAAGAACGTATATGAACAGGTCTCAGTCCGAGAAAAGGATGGAAGGATCCTGTTCATATGGACCTGTCGTTAGACAGAACACTAAATAATAATAACTCCATGATATTAGCGAGATTTCACGTTCATGAAGAGCATCCATTACACGGGCATTAATTTCTGTTACATCCTTGGAGCTCTAGTCATTTAAAGTACTCATAAAAAATTATAATTGATAAAAAGTGCCATTATGAAATATGCCGATATTAAATTCTGTTCTGAGCCAGTTCAATCCAATCTCTATCTTTATCATACTAATGTAAGATTTATTTTAATACAGCCCTCATCTGTATTTAGTCCGTGTAGGTGGTATTTGCGTCATTACAGATGTAGCTGTTTCGTTGCCATGGTTACGAAATCAGAATCTCGTTTTTGAAAACTATGCATGCCACGAGATTTGAATTAGAAGATGAGACACTCTTTACGCATCGTGTTATGGAAGCTTTAAGACTCCCTTAAGCCTATGTCCCACTCATATTAAGGGCGGATGTCTTCGTACCACCTTCAAGAAGTCACTTAATTTTCACGAGGAAGTTGTTATTCTTAACAGGAGACACAATCAGCGCCTTCCGTTAAAGCGGCCCCTTCGGAAACGCTCTAAGGACGCAATCCTCCACGCCGCTCTAATGACGTCTATGATTGATGGTGACATGTCGTAGGGCAGGGTGTTTCCTGCTCTTAAACTTACCCCCTTTATACAGTAACAGCGTCGGATTAAAACTAAACCACCCCAAAATTTTCCTTTCGTATGAGCTGACACATTAATGACGAAATTTCTGCTAACGTAGGATTTTCGCGGGTAATGTAACAAAAGCTTGGCGAGGTATCGGGTTCTCACGGTGTCGGGGATTAAGCATGTCCGTCTAGTGGAGTGTTGCGCCGTGTCAGGAACGAAGTGTTGTTTATTTAACGATGCTCCATAAATCGCATTGCTTGTGTATAGGTGATAATTCTTCTTATGCTCTTTTATCTCATACGTTGGACATAGGGGCCTCCTTTCTGATCTGTTTCTTTTTATAAATTTTCTTAGGGACTTCTTGGAAGAGTGACCAGACCATCGCAAGGTTTCTACCCGAGACATGGCTGAGAAATGGCCGCTGAATTTTACATACGAAACATCTCGTTCATGCTCGTAAGGTTCTCTTACATGCCGTAAATCTACGACATGGGACCGCCGTCTCTACTTCCCCTCCGAAGGAAGTTTGTGCTACGGATTTTTTATCGCCCTTAAAAATCCGAAGACCTCGGCCGGGTTTGAACTCGCGAACCTTGGGTCCAGTGGCGAGCACGACGAAGTTTCCTTATCACTCATTCAAAACTACAAGCGTTTCATCTTATTATTCGTGTTTTTTCCGTCTAATCACAATTGTATATAAATAAAATTTATACATAAGATATTAAAATATCATTTATATATTTGGTACATCTTTTTACTACATGTTTCGGTTACATTGAACCATCTTCAGGTGTAAAGTTAAAAGTTAAAAATTATAATCTTATAAACTAAAACTTAATTACTGTTGTTGTGTAACTTCTGATGATGTTTACATTTTTAACTTTTAACTTTACACCTGAAGATGGTTCAATGTAACCGAAACATGTAGTAAAAAGTTGTACCAAATATGTAAATGATATTTTAATATCTTATGTATAATTTTATTTATATACAATTGTGATTAGACGGAAAAAAACACGAATAATTAAATTTTAATTCACAATATGACGAAATTATATCAACTTATGTTTCATTTTATTTATCTTGGTCTCATGTATATAAAATCCATCAGAACCACGGACAGACACACTGCTTCAGTGCCCAATGAGATTCGCACTGCGCCGCGTTTCCGATCGATCCGCCACTGAGACTGGCAATTTTTAATCCACCACTTTCCGAAACTATACATGGGGCGATGACAAATGATGGCCACCAGTAGCTCGCATGAAGACTGATGCTTTTTACAATCGTCAGCATTTTTATGTCCTGACTCACGAATATCGGATCTTATTGAATCCCTAGAAAAGTCTTTATTGTCGTCTCGGGAGGAACACGGTCTCGTGAATAATACTGCCTGCAAGTCTTAATTTGTGTTGATGATCTCAAAAGCGATCAACACTTGTCAGTAGTTGCATTACTTTATTCTCAATAAACATGATTATCCATAAAAATTTAGATGTAACAGAAGACAAAATGTACTCTCCTGAAGTGGCTATACGCCTTCTCGAGCAGCAGAGAAACAGATGTGGGTGGAAATTGCTCCATCCCCCGGTCGGTCTCTAATGTGCAGTTGAACGCAGAATGAAGCAGCCACTGCGCCTGCCAGCAGCTAGAATGCAGCACTCGATACTGTGCGTGCGTGTGTCATACCGAGTGTCTCAGGAATTATTTAAGTGGGGGAGGGAGGTATGTTGATGAATGCAAAATGGAAAATATTTTCGGACCATCGCGTACGATTTAGTGACGTGGTTTTGGTATATTTTGTGGTACTTTTAACACTCCCGAGTGTTTTAATTTAAATCGATTTGGAATGCACATTTGTTATTCTGAGCGCGAGGAACAGTTTCATGCAAGGTTTATATTTGAAATCCCAAACTAATACACAATTTCAATGACATGGGTTTAGTTGGGAGGATTATATTGAAGTAGATATTCGTGAGATTTTTTTCTTCTGAAAGTGCGATGTAGCTTAGAGTTGGAGTCTGCTATGTGGGAATTGCGCAATAATCACGAAATTATTTGAACAATTTGGCAAGTGTGATCTGTTCAAGGTAGCCATGTGTCATGGACTTGGTTGGTTGGTTAGTTAGGCAGTTATGCAGTTATGCCCTTGTTTCTGTAAGGGGGTAAAGCAGACAGAGCCTGAAACTCCACAATGCTTTGACACAGGGGCAAATTCTTCAGTGCCAAAAATGAGATACCTACTTTAGACAGCTCTGCCGAATCTTTATTATTTAAAAGTGAAAGGTCGTGTGTCCCCGTCTTCCAGAAGTTCTGTTACTTTTCATAATCCATAAGTCGAGTTACCATGGAAACACAAACAAAGAACGTATTAATTTATTCTAAGAATCTGAGCATGAAAGAGATTATTAGTTGTGATATTTGATAGGAGTTTGTGAAGTCTGTCTGAGTAAGCGTGTCTTAATAGGAGAGACTTTGTGACAAAAACAGTCTGGCCTAATGGCTGAAACAAGATGGATCGCTTTCCCGGCTCACACCTCTTATCTGCAAGGTAACGCAAAACCAACTTCAGTGTATGCCACAGACTTCCTGCGTCACAATTAACGACGGTGCTGCGACGGAGCAAGAACGGCGTATATCACAGAACACGGAAATAACGAAAATAAAAGCGTTGCTATGGAAACCGCTCCCCAAGGTTTTATTCAGCGTTCCATACACCAAAGATAAACCAGTCTGTGTTTTAATTTGCCGTTTAGCTTCTCAGATGTCACTGGAGCATCTCCTGCAATATTTTGCGGAGGGGAATTATTATTCCTCAGCACAATCCCGCAAGCTTGAGGACTGCCCCTTGTCGACTGTCTTCGTAAGGTGTAATATATTAGAGCCGTGCTGTACTTTATTTTTTTATTTGTAGTGTTTTGTTTGAGGACAGGTCCATATGAACAGGATCCTTCCATCCTTTTCTCGGACTCGGACCTGTTCATATACGTTCTTGGCAGATGATCCAGAAGTGGTTTGCCATTGCCTTCTTCTGTGTGTGAATGGAGTAATTGTTGGGATGCCACGGAGGAAAACTCCGTGTTGCCTAGACCACGGCCTTGCCCAACACAAGTTATAAATTCGGGCACCGCCGGGAATCGAACCCGAGACCCCCAGGATTACAAGGCCAGCGTTCTAACCGCTAGACCACCTCATCTTATTATTCTTTAGTGTTCTGTCTGACGACAGGTCCATATGAACAGGATCCTTCCATCCTTTTCTCAGACTGGGACCTGTTCATATACGTTCTTGGCAGATGATCCAGAAGTGGTTTGCCATTGCCTTCTTCTGTGTGTGAATGGAGTAATTGTTGGGAAGCCACGGAGGAAAACTCCGTGTTGCCTAGACCACGGCCTTGCCCAACACAAGTTATAAATTCGGGCACCGCCGGGAATCGAACCCTAGACCCCCAGGATTACAAGCCCAGCGTTCTAACCGCTAGACCACCGTGGAAAGCCGTGCTATACTGCGAGCAAAAAATTGGACTATGACAGAAGAGACAAAGAGTTTTTAGATTTGATGATGGGAAGAGAAAGGCCCAATGAAATGATGCGGCATTGGAATTTAGTTCAGTTTCGTTTCGTTGATTTCGTTAGATGACGGAAGTCGTCCCGGAAACTATCTTCCGGACTTGCCCCGGAATTCCGGTGTGCGTGAGAGGGCGTCGTGACCCTTGACCTCTGACCTGTTTCGACGGAGGTTTTCTATTTTTTTTTTGAGACGTACTTAGACCACTGTTGCACTGCTAACAGAATGAAATTGCGATTTCTCTTTCAAGGGACTTCGTTCTCATTGCACTCCTTAAGAGTTTTCATCCGTTTGTACCAAAGTCTGCGACCGAATGGTTGGCACTCCTGCTCCTTGTTCGAGAGGTCCTACTTCCAAATTTCGTCTCGGAGACAGGCTGTCCTGATTGAGGGTTTTCGTGGTCTTTCTCAGTCCCTCTAGTCAAATATCGGGATACCTTAAACTAGACCACGACAACTTCCTTCCATGTCCTTATAATTCATTGTCCACGGACCTACAGTCTGAGACCTAAACGGCGTCGTTAAATAAGCAACGAATTAGCTGTGGAAATGGTTCGGCCCTGTGTGTGGCCTCGCGTTGCACTTCACTTGATACGTACTGTACTGAAAAACTTCGTTGTTAATTTAAGGTCGATCAGAACCTGTGATTTCGAATCCGAAGTGACGGTCGTGTGGCACTTCAGAGACATCTACCTTTCTAAATGTAAATTTGGAATGGGTTATCGCGGACTGACACCCTCGTGGTCATTTTCTGGACCGTCGGTCCACAAGAAATTAACGGCTGCAACGAACCGGTCCACGCGTTTATCTGATCACACACGCTCATGTGTGTACGACATTCATGTTGGCTTGTGAGCTGCGAGACATTGTATATTTCTCTGGCCCTCTTCGCTCTTATCCCTGCTCTGGTTTGCGATCTCCAATTTTATCACCGAGCTTATTTTTTTTTAAAAAAAAATCTTCTGTTTCCTTACGCGGTCCTCATATCCCACCCCGAACTCGAGTATTAGCAGATTAATCCCAGAGCCTCGTCATTGAAATTAAGCCTTAGCTCATGTCCTGATCCGTGTTTCTCAGACACTACAACCATCTAGCCGTACGAACAAATATTGACTGACTGACTGGGGACTGTCAGGTTGTGTACATCGTTTCCATGGTGACCTACTTTGTTATACATGTAGGCTAAGAATTGTTTTAATTACGGATATCAGGTTTCTACATATTTCTCTTTATAATTAAACACGTAAAAGGGACTGTATGTCTGCAAAACTTGTTATAACATTGAAGACCTGATGGACTTCGTGTTTGGATCATGTTACTTCAGCCCCCACCTCGGTATCTTTCATGGACAAGCAAGTTGCTTTACTGCTAGGAATCTACTTCGGCTTTAAATCTTGTCCATGTTATCCTCAGTCGGGGTTTTAATGCGGATTCCAGGATAGTGTCATCAAATAGACATAAATTTCATCCTTGTAAGTCATAGATAGAATCAGTTGTTTCTGCAGTGTTCACGCGAAAGGCAGCGTCTGTGCTGAAGGCCGTGGTGGGGCGGCAACTTCTCCGACACTACATCTGTGCGTGTAGCCTAAACGTAACTCGGCAGGCGAACTGAGTACTATTTAGAATGTGATGAAATTGAAGGTTCGCCGTCGCGTGAGTTTGACGTGTAAACGAAGAACACGCGTGTGTGCGTGATTAATCTCGTGAAAGACATAATCGAAGCAGCAAATAGAATTTTAAATGTATTTACGTTTTGAAAAAATTATATTGCCATTATCGTCGCTGAGATCGTTGTATGTGTCAAACACTTTGTTTCTCCTCACCTGACTTTTTTAGGTGGATTAAATCTAGGAGAATTAGGTTGCAGTGACGTATATACGAATGGAGGAAATGAAAAAAAGCTTACAAAATTTTCATCTCTAAAGCTCAAGATTCGGGACGTAGACATCGAGTAGGTATAATATTAAAGATGTGCGGTGAGAGATTGTGGATTGGAATCACCTGGCTCAGGATAGAGTCTAGTGGCACCTCTTGTAAACACGCCAGTGAACCTCCGGGTTTCAGTTGAGCGAATCTTGGATATTATTAATATTATTATTAATATTCATTTTCCGTCACCGACACTGGTTCATGTGGTGTGACGTCAAACTGATCTACTGTCGCTCTGCCAGTCACACTGCCCGTTGAATGCCGCGAAGTTGCGGTTAGCATCCCATCATTCGAGGTGTCTATCCGATTATGACATCGATTAGCGTATCAAAGCCACGCCTGTCTCTCCATCAGCTCCATAAATCGTTTAAAACTGCCACGAAGTGCTATAAATTCGTTAATATGAACTTATTATAATTTAATTAGTAGAAATCGTAATTTTACTGCAGTCAATGCGTGCATCACATTTTGAATTCTGGTCCATCAGGCAGTTTTATTTGACTTTTTAAACTGGACGCGAACCACGTGACACGTTGTGACAATCGAGGCCTTCCTACGTGTACGCAGTGGTCAGCGTCGTGAAATACGAATCGTATGTATCCTGTCAAAGAATCCTTCCAGGTCCAAGAATTATTTAGAAGTTTTGTAATGTATAACTAATCACGAAGCCTTTTGGAAACATCTGGAACCCCCAGGGGTTTCACGGCACACACTTTGACAACCTCGCCTGATAAATTAATTTCATGTCATTTTATAATGACGTGTAGGATGTTAATAAGGTCGATAATCCCATGCGTTGCGAAACAGCGAACAATATTATATTATATTGTTTCTTCATTCGTTGTAGTATCACAGGTCACTAAAGGACAAGAACATCATAAGAAAAATGAAGACTAAAAATCATTAAAAATCAATAAAAAATCAGTAATTCAGTGAAAAGTTTTAATACATAACACCTGATGATGGCTATATATAGCCGAAACATGTCGTGTATGTTCCACATGTAAATCGAGTACTCGATAGGGAACGTAAAATGATATTTTAATCTTTTAATAATATTATATTGTGATTGACGGCTAATTTTAATATATTTTTAATACTATATAAATCACAATATGACGCATCTACAATATCTTAAAATAAATTAACTCGAAAACAAAATTAAAAATTTTGTTCCGTCACAAAATGTCAGTCGGTCGCGTGAACAATGCTTTGCATTGCGTACAAATTAACGAAATGCGTCTGCGATTCGTTGATTTCTGTCTTACTTCTGTCTTCCGTTTTATGTTTCACCCATCTCCAGCCTAACATGCACACACGTTTCATAAGAACGCGTCACACACTCTGCTTAAATGTATGTGCGTTTCCATGGTGATGGGTATAAAGGCTATCCAGGGCTGGTCGAAAATCTACCTAAAACACGGAATGACGCATGCCAGATTTGAATCAGCACATTTTAGTTGTTAAAACATAACACAAAAATAAGTAGAATATATCTTGTGGAATCCTCAATTCGCTGTGGATATATTTTCAGTGGTCACGAATTAGGCATTTTAAAGCCTGTTTTCCTACACCTCGTTTGCCTTTTTCTGTCTTGTAAGCCCATGATTCCACACTGGCCTGGACATGTCTCCTATGTAGGCCTAGTTTTTTCCCCCCGTCTATTGTCATGAGCACAGAACACGACAACCGATATATAGAGAGACAGAACAACGAGAATCATGGTTCATGTATTCCGGAACTTTTTGTGTTCACTGGATGAACATTGGCCTTCGTCTGACAATAGGCTATTGATAGAGTTTCGTTACTATCGAGATCAGTAGAAGTTGTGCTACGAATTTTATAACTCTTAAAAATCCATTGACTTCTGCCGGGTTTGAACCCGCGAACCGTGGGGGGGGGGTCCAGTGGCGAGTACACTGACCATTAGTCCACCGAGTTCCTGTTCTTTTATTGGTCTCGCGTTCTCCTGGTTGGACACCCCTTTACCAGTTTCAGCGTAGATCATCCAGGTCTCAGGAGGAGCGAGACTGCTCCCCGAGGGGCTTATCTACCCACAGGGTTAGGATGCTTCCAGGGAATGCACCCACCCGAGGTACCCTCTTGAAACGTTGCGATATCGAATTACGACCAAAGTCACTGCAGAGATTCGGCGATGTACAGAAATGTTGAAATGGACCGAAATCTTGTTGCCATGGAGACTGCAGACGGTGCGAGGGCAAGGATCACTCGGCTGACTGGTGTGCAGTCTAATTTGAGACGTCAGCTGCAATTGAGATGGGATTAGGGGTGTCCGTTGTTGCGAGTGAGGCCACAAGAGAGACTTTTTTTCTGCGTTCGCTGTGACAGGTACCGCCTGATGTATAGGCTCGCCAGGTCTGACAGTGCGGTCGGAGAAGTTGCCGCCCTACCACGGCGCTACGGCTTGCATGAGACACGAACGAAAAGCTTAATTTTTCCAAAAGTCGTTTCGAAGCGTCTGCCCTGAAATTTTGCATGTTCGATCTCCAGAAATACTTGTAGAATTTTCGGCCAAACTTTTGTACGCAGCTCAGTCCGTTCAGCGGCTACGCTACCCGATGGCCGGTGTTTGACTCCAGGCAGATGTTTTCATGTTCGCCACAACGTCCACACCGAATGTTGGCTCCTAAAGAGGGATCTTCCCCCCACCGAGTGAAGCTGACCGACCACTCACTGCCGTCTCGCGCTAATACTAAGAATATTTAGAAGCACAGTTAAAGAAATGGCCGAGTGGATGAATGCGTCTTCTTCCTTACGTTTTTGCACTTTATTAAATTACTGTTCGTGTCTTACACGTACAAATGTCTTTATAAAATACTCTTTTAGTTAAAGTATTTAAATTGTCCGCCTTCCACGAACGAAGAGGTATGCACAGTACGTCTTGATATTTCCAGGACTCTCTCTAGAGCAGAAGGGGGAGATGAGGAAAGGGGGAGGGGTGGTAAAGGAGACTGGAGAGGGGGGGAAAGGAACGGAAGAAGAGAGAGAATGAGAAGAAGATGAAGAAGAGACGCTTAATTACTGAAGTTTCCGTCAGTTTCTTTGATTCCCAGTCGTTTCTCCGTGTCCGCTGCTGGAGCTGATCTGTTACAGAGTGACGCTGTTTGGACGCCGAGAACACATTTCAGCCGCCCTCGTGTTCCATTTACCTGTCCTCTCTAGATAACGGAGGGCAGTGCTACAGAGGCACGCGTTGAGGCGAGACGGCCCAGTGTTTCACTCTCCTAATGAACTGCAAAACTGCATCGAAGCGGAATCCGATGTCCGTCCGCCTCTCCGACGGACACGTCGAACAGGGGTGCACAGAATGTTGTGTGTCTGGCACGGAAGGTTTATTTTTCAGCACGTAGTTAACATCATATATGCCGAAGGAAAAGTATAATTTGGGGCACTCTGTACGTTCTCCTGCGTGTCTCTCCTCGCGCCACCTGTGATGCGTCTGACACATTGCGCTGCCTTCGGGCGTGTGGATCGCGGGGGTGGCATTGATTACGGTGATTAGTTGGGGGAGACGCCCTGGAAATTACCTCGCAACCGCCGTGAAGGCTCGCCCATAAATTGGTGGCATCACGACTACAGGGTGTTCCAGAATAGCTCGTGCCGTACCCAAGAATACCGGAGACATTCATGTGTTAGGCGTTCTTTGCAGTTGAACGACATCGCACTTTATGTAGGTTCGTTGTATAGGATCTGAGGTTTTCACGGCGGTGAGTCCGATGATGGTTATCTTCTGTAAGTCTGATTGAAGTTGAAATACGTTCCACAGGTCCCTGCTGCCTCCATAATCAGGGGTTGGTGAACTTCTGCCAGACTACGCGGCGCAACAACCCGTAAGACAGCCATCTTTACTTTAGTTACAATTTACGAACGATCAAGTATTTGTCCCTACGCCCAAACCCGAAACATATTCTGTCTCGCGTCTTTCATCACATTGTTACAGTAGTGACATTGGAGACCATCGTTGCATTCTTTAGATTGTCATGATGACGTCATCGATAATGATCTGGCGTATACAACAGCAGCTTCGAAATCTTAGTTTACTCCGGAAAGTAAACCTTTCGAGTGTTGAAGTAGGAAGTGTTTGAGAACAAAACACAGCGGGAAATATTTGGTTCCAAGAAGGGCGGGGAAGTTCAGATATCGAGAGCAAGCTACTTCCTGCCCCTCCCTACCCCTCTCTTGCCTCTCCTTCTTTTCTCCTTCTGTTCGAACCTCGAGGAACACTGGAGAAGTTCACTAACTTAATTCATTTACTGGTTCGCGGTCAGAATGAAGTTGCCTCGGAACAGACGAGTCCGAATTCCGCCACTGTTCAGGCCGAGAAGCAATCTGCCGTCTGATTGGCTGAGCAGCTTCCTGCAAGTTCGCAGCTAATCTCAAAGCTCCCCACTCAATTTCCCCATATTCGGTAGTTTAATGGAAGAAGGACTTATGTCTCCAAGGGCTTGGCACATCTGCACCAAAGAAGCGGCTGCCAGATGCGTCAGCTGTTTCTTATTCTGTCTAGAAGATTAAAATGACGCAGTCACACGGTGGAGAAATGGTTTTTTTTCATAGTAGGCAGGCAGAGCAAATATTTCTGTATTTAATCTGCTTCAGTTGTTTTGTGAATTTCAGTTTGATTTTTTTTTTTTTACAAAAATGTACTCTGATTAGAAAACGATTATCTGTTTACATTTTAAATCAAGAGGCTACTCTGATCACCTAAAGAGGCCCTCATTAATGACGAAATCTCCGCACATCTGCTAAAAGATGGCGGGATGTGTAGGTATGTCAGTTGCTGTGTGATGTGACTAAGAAACTGAAGCGAGTATGAAGGGGTTGGCACTCCTGTTTCGTGTTTGAAACGTCGGTGTGAACTCCTACCAACTGACGGTGGGTTTTCAGAGTCACTGTCTGAAATCAGGCCTCAGAGGACTCCTTCTGAATCCATTCTAATTCATAACCGTCCTTTAACCCAGCTCTGTGTAGTGACGTGCTGATAACGCGCCTTTTTTTGTAATAGAAATTTGTAAGATATTGTAGGTGCGTCATATTGTGATTTTATTTAAAAATAGTATTAAAATATAATAAAATTGTCCGTAAATCACAATAAAGTAATATAAGATAATTAAAAAATAACAAATGTTGATACAATGTGAAAAACGAAGAAATAATAAGAAAATTAAAAATTAGTAATTGAATTAAGAGTTTATAACATACACTTGATGACGGCTCTATGAAAGCCGAAACATGTCGAGAATGTTCCATATGTAAATCGAGTACTCGATGCGGAACAAAGGATAATATTTTAACCATTTAATTATCTTATATTACTTTATTGTGATTGACGGACAATTTTAATATATTTTAATACTATTTTTAAATAGAAATTTGTGTAAATCAGGGGTCGGGATATTTCAGTGGGGCTTCGCAGTCGTGGGGTCAGGAACCTCCGCGTTGATCAGGCGACTTCTTCCAATTTTGCGCGGGGCTTGTAGCTCCTCGGGTCGATATCGTGTGTCAGAATAAAGGCGACGAGCAATTACACAAGTGTAATTGCGTTACTGGAGGGGGGGATGCGTGAGACGGGCTGTTTTACAGGTCCAGACTAGTAGATGAGCCTGCGACAGCGTGGAGAGGTAAATAATATCGGCGTGGCGTTCTTTGCGGCTGTGGATGGAAACGCGGAGTTCATATCCCCGTTTGGTAAAATCACGGGGACCGAGTCACCCCCCCCCCCACGTGCCAAAGCTAAGAGGGGGGCAAAAGGAGAAGAGAGGAGAAAAGATTATATAATTAACAGCTTCATAGTTTGAATTGTCCACCAGATGTCATTAGTGCGACGAAATCAAGGAATGGAATGGATGAGACACGCGGTTCGCTTTGGAAAAATCCACATCTGTTACTATTTTAGTCAGAAAATACGAAGGAAAGAGACAGCTTGGAAGATATAGAAGTGGATGGGAGCATGGTATTATGTGTACTAGACTAATGTGGGTCAAGGTAAGAGCCAGAGTAAACAAGGTAATGAATGTTTGTAGGATTCGAGGTTATCTCAGCGGTCTTCTGATGAATATTTGATTTACGAAAAAAAAAAGAGTAATGTTATTAACCAACTGAGCGACTGTCAGGTTTTCACTGACGTCACACCTGTTACAGTCGGTTCTGATTACACGCTGAAAGTTTAACGAGCTGTGTCTTAGACATGTACGAAATACGTCCCTTCAAGTTACCATGGTTACAGGGGTTGAAGATGAACAATTTCAAATCGGAAGCCTTTAAAGTTATAATGTGAATTGTGTATTTGTCGTGGTTTTTCTTCTGCTGACAACAGAAAGGAAGCATCGGGCCCTGTCCCCCTTAAAATCATTCAGTACAGAGATCCAGGGTATGAATCTTCAATTAACGTCGCTCAGAGAGGGACCGAGGGGGGGGGAACTTATTAATTTCGCAAGCAGTTCGCGTCTCCGAAGCAAAGTAAATGCAAATTAAGGCTTCCATTGCGGAACTCTGTCCTGCGACCAGGGGGAGACCTGAGCCGTCAAGGAGATCGACGGGATTCAGTTGGAACTTCGTCGTAACCAATGTTTTTTTAAAAAAAAATAAGTTTTTTTGGTTGAGTAAAAATTTACTTGGATATTATCCATCGTCTAGTAATAAAACGTAAAACGACGTTTCGGAGATGGGCCTCTATCTCCGAAACGTCGTTTTTTACGTTTTATATTTACTAGACGATGGATAATATCCAAGGAAATTTTTATTGAATTGACTCTTCACCATCGTCAAAAAGTTTTAGATTTTTTTGGTTGGTTCTTTAAACGAAGTTTCGTTACCTGCAGAGGTTTAGTAACGTTGCACGATATCTGAGGATTACCGCGTACGCGTAATGGGAATGAACAGCCGTGGCCTATTTCAAGGTGCAGGCACCCCTCGCTTTCATGGCACAGCGTCTCTCCTTAACAAACTAAGCTCGTAAAAGCGTCGAAGTTTGCCTTGAAGCGGGCGGAAGCGAGTTTATTTTTCCTATCGCTACTCGAATACGCCCTTCGACCAGCTAAAAAGTGATAAATATGAACCAATGTCCGATGATGTCAAATCTATTTTCGCCCCTTCCCCCCCAATTGTTTTAAAATAGCACAGAATTAGATTTAAATGTATTCTTTTGTGAATAGAACCGCGCCTGCGTGGATGCGTGCGGGCATATGCACTGAAAAAGTTCATTATCCTTATTCATTTCGGTGTGAAATGGTGTCTGGGCGTGAGGCGAGGTCTAGCATGTTCAAGAGTTACGATCAAGAAATAAAAACGCTATGAAAACTACTCTCTTGTTGCCATGGCAACGAATGTCTAATTGTATATCCAAGTTTTTAATATAATAACCTGTAGACTGGTTCTCTTCAAAGGACGGTGCTCTGTTCTCACACTTTGTCACAAGGAACAGCGTGGAATTCTCTGAAAATAATTTATTTTTAGTTGTTTTTTTTTCCTACGTCAGTGGATATATACCTATTACTTTATTTGACAGTCTCTCAAATGCAGTGCCTTTCTGACACTTTACGCTACGCGGCTGGAAAAAAAAAATGTCATATAATCTTCGCGTGTTACGCACGAGATATGTCGACCAACATCACTTGTCGTTCCGGTATGAATTTATTTAGAGTTTGTGACCAGTGACGTAAAAGTTTACCGCCACCTGTCAGCTGTAAAAACCGGCTATTTATTGCGATAAGGACTGAAATTCTACGTCACGATGGAAATGAAGACCGACGTGGGAGAAACTGAACTCGCCGCGTGATGAAGGTATCCACGGGGCTGAGACGTAGCGGGTTGCAGTGAGTTGTCGTCCAGAACCGTTCGGGTGTCTATAATGTCTAAAACGGGTGTTTTGATGTTTCAGGTGCAAGGAGCCGAGCCGGTACCTGGAAAATCTTCCAGCCACTGCCGTCGTCATCTGTTTTCACAATGAAGCATGGTCGGTGCTTCTCAGGACGGTACACTCGGTGATAGACCGTTCACCGCCCCACCTGCTCAAGGAAGTCATCCTTGTGGACGATTACTCCGACATGCGTAAGTCTCGTCTGACATTCGTTGACGCCGAAAAGGCTTTCGGCTGATATTGTCGTGACCTTGACATGTCCCGAAGTTGTCATAAATATGTTCACACAGATGCCTAGAGTTCGGTAGAAAAAAACGTTTGATCATTACCCGTTTTAATATTATTCTGCATTCGGCGCTGTTGTGTCGATAATCCAAATAACTCCATCGCTGTGCAAATAGTAACTTAGCATTTTCCAATCTTTGCCAGTTCGTTTTCCTTTTTTTTTTTTACTATGACTGTACTAATTCGTGCAAAACTAATGGTCAGGTCTCGTGAGTTCTTGATTTGTTTTTCACCTCGCTTGAGCTGATATGTAGTGACGATAGTGTCCCTGGGGGCGAAGGGTCATTACGGTTGACACATGGCGCTAATCTGCGATCTAAATTTGTTGTTCGCTACACATAAAATCGGTCGCTGCCAGCCAGCACAGACCAGGACAAGGCAGGACTTGAACATTCCGTCAATTGTTCACGTGTGTCGATGGCAATCTTATCTGTAAGTGCTGGGAAAAACTTCTGCCACCTAACCTTACCTTCGAAGCCCTTCGTTCATGTATGCTTGTGCGTCTTGGTAAGCTGACGGTCTTCAGTTAGTTATGAAATGTCCTGCCCCATAGAGAACCCACGTGTTCATTACAGTGTTCACAAAAAGCTCACCACGGAGCCTATCTTGAGCCAGATGAATCTAGATCACACGCCATTAATTTTTAATAAGATTCTGTTATCAGCCCATCAGTATCTTGGTCTTACCAGTGGTATTTTCCCTTCAGGGTGTCCTACCAAACTTTTGCAACCATTTTTCGGTTCACGAATTTTCTCGTGATTTATCACCAGTATTTCTGTTGAGGATCACCACCCTGTTATCAAACGACCCCCCCTCCTCAGGGCTAGTGACAGACGTATAGACATTGATTTTTGAACCACCCTGTACTCCCGGCACTGAACTCACGACATGCTGCTCTGTGAATCCTTACAGACGCTATCGGTACATTCCGGCCCAGTGGTCGCATCCTGACAACACACCACCCGTTGCTAGGAGACAGGTGTAGGGTAGAGTGGGGCGAATGCGCCACCTCGCCTTCATCTCCTGTCCATTCTTTTGTTGTTACACGGAGTAGCCACCGCGTTCTTAACCAATCAACCAAGTATCTGAGGAATCCCATGAAAAGCTGAAAGTGGTCCAGCTGGTCAAGGAAACCACTCTTAATTCACGGAACCCAACTCTCCATTACCGTGCATACAAAAGGACGCTTTGAAGCTTAATGTAGCTCTGCATGTTTGATGTTTCCGTGGAGATTATTTTAGATGGCTTACGTGCAAGACAGAACTATGTGTACTTGATTTTGATGTCACGTCTGATTTAATTCTTCTGTTGGGACGGGAGTGAGGGGGGGGGGGATACGTATATTATTACCTTTTCTTGAGTGTTTTCTTTTTAGATTTTTTTGGTACAGAAATTCCTTTGAGATACGTTATCATCGTTATTATGGTCATAATCTTAAATACGATTCTGCAGAACTGTGAGCAGTAAGTAGGAGAATAATGACGAACAGCCGCATTCTTAGAGTTTCGACACTAAATTTTTAGTCGGGGTTGCGCGGTCTGTGGGGATCCTTCGAAATTTACTGCTGGCTCCGAGTCCCAATTGCGGCAGCCATGTCTCTACTGAACCGTGGGCATCTAGAAAACGCGACACTTCGGTTTCACTTCTAGGTTGCGAAATTAACTGGAAGGAATCTTTTAAGGACATTTCCGTGGCGTATTTCGAGGTACTTTGCCGGCCTAGAGTACCTGAGGATAACCTCGATAAATTTCTTAGGATAATATGTCGGCAAAGCGGGACGCGAGGACGCAATCGTGCAGTATTCTGACCACGGTAATAAAAGTTCAGTTTCCATAGCAACAGAGAATTCATTAAGCAGTTGAATATCGATTGCTCGAGGAACACTATGGATTAGGTACTGTGTGGGGTTATAAACAGAATACAGACCAAGTTAAACACGCGCTTTTTGTTAATGAAAGGGCAGTGCACCCCCTTTAAGAGGCCGAAGGGGGTGGGAGGCGTGTGCCACCGGTTGCTAAGCCCCCCGCCCCCGCCCCCTTCCACTGTTTCGTGTAACATTCCAAAGCGTTCAGCGACGGTTGATCGGTTGCAACAAAGCACAATTCCTCGCCGTCAGCGCAGCCTTTGCGGTTTATACTAATTGTTCCACGTGTAACGGGTGTCCCACAAGTGCATCGAGTTTGGTAAAAGTGAAAATTCAACTTTGATTTGAGTTCACCTGCGTATGACTCGTTAGATTGATTGTTCACGTATTAAAAACAAAATGTATTTCGAAATTAGCTGCTGCATTATGTACCTCAGGGGCAAGGTTTGTCTCGGGTACTTAGAAGTAAATACCCTATAAATTGGTGAAGAGATGGGATAATAATAATAAGAAGAAGAAGAAGCTATATGCTCGGTTTTCTTCGTAGGATTTACAGATGGATTTGAATAGTGACCTCCTCTGTTCTTAATATTTCATACATTTTTGTTAAGATAAAGGGCAGGAGTTCCTGAATGGATAATACCACCACAACAAAACTTAATTCCCCCGCGATTCAAACATGTTTTCGAGACCTTGTGCCCTAATATAAGTGCTCAGCTTAGTTCTTAGAACTGTCGCTTAATGACCTCTGCCTCTGAAAGGTCACAGTCGATTGTCCGTGACATTTCTCTGAGGCCGCTGGCATTTGGGCGGCTCGATAATCCGACAGACATGACTGCAGGTCGAGCTAATGAAGTCATTAGACACAGGTGCCGCCCCTTGGAAGCGGTCGCCCGCCGTCTGACGATAACAACAGCAAACAACGTTTGGGATGTGCATGAACACGCTCTCTCCCACGAAATTATCTGGATTTCAGTTGCGTAGGACTCCCTGAATGGGGGATCAGACCATCGCATGGCCTCTGCCATCACAGGACAAAGATAAACAACCCGGATTTGAAGGGCGAGCTCAGTGGTTTAGGTTAGGTTACGTGTGACCGTGTCATTTGGATGTTGTTGATACATTTACATAATTACATAGGTAGGGAATAATAATAATAATAACAATAACTTTGTATGCCTACGGGATACCACGTGTTTAATTTACGGTCTGTAATTTCAGCTGCAAATCGTGTATCTTTAAATTATCCCGTGAGGTTTTTTTTTTCATTTCAATTTTCTTTGTATGTTCGAACGTTGTGTGGGAGCAAGCTTCTTTCTTTATGGGTCAGTGAATTTGAGTAAACTTGGTGGAAAACGTTGGGCGTTGCTTCAAAGCTAGACTTTTCCTCTAAGGGGCCATATTCGATTCGAGCTGCCAGTGGCGGTACCGGCAAGCCAGTGGCGAGGTAAAGACACCAAGATTCCTTGGTCGGTCCCGATCTCTTGCCCCGTGTAACTAACTACTTGCTTCACCGCGATCATGCCCTCATTGAATACCTAATTAGACACGTGTGTCCACTTTTCTTGTTTTGCATAAATAATCATGGTTGTTATTGTTATTCGTTACAGGTGTCAAAATTGAATGAATTTTTTTAAAAAAAAAACTACTTTTGGGGGTTGTTGCGTCGTGTGGTTTTGTAGAAGTTTGCCCACGTTTTGCAAGTGCTTCCCCACTTTCATCGTCCGGGCGATGATAGAGGTAAAAGGTACCTCTGAAACGTCGGTAAATTTCTACAAGGGTACACTACACAACATCCCAGAAGACAGCCATCTTAATACTCGCCGCGGTGAGAACCCGAAATTGCTCTAAATCAGTTTATTATTTCCTTAAGCATTACAGATCTGCATTATTTGCGATTTGTTACTTGTTATAAATGTACAGGTTGTTCAGAAAGTCTCTTTACAGTAGTTGTGTCATTTCAAGTTTACAACATGCAAATACTGACAATATGGGTATTTTTTTCAAGGTTTTGCGGCACTGATTCATGACAATTTGACTTGTTAAGAGGTGCTTACAAGTTGGAGGACGTAACTTGCAACACGTCTTATAAATAGATGTGAGCGTAAGAAAAGGTATTGTTTTCTACTGTGTACAAATTTTATGAACATACTGTACTGCACTGCACGTTCATTCACTCTGTAATTATCTATGTGCAATTTACTGTAGCGCTAAAATCTTTTTTTTCCGTTGTGTATTTAGATATCAGTTATGCTAGTCTAGGTCACCCGTTTGTCGAACATGTCCTGTATGTTCCCGTTGCGTATAACTTTCAGTCAAATGAACTGGACATTGTTTGCCAAGTGTTTAGCAAACAGCCAACAAGCCCACGTTACGGCCCTGTTGCTCTATTTCTCACCTTGATGCAATAGTGGGACATGTCTGAAACGTTGCCGATCCATTGGGTTGTCTGCTTATTCATACCGCGTGGCTCTGCGTCGTGGCGTTTAGGCAAGCCGTCAAGTACAGTCTGTTCCGAGCCAGTCTAATTCACTACACACCGTATAATCTCCTTGATTATAATATTCTTTACATGCACCCCCAGACATTCTCGTTGTCTCTTTCCAACTGCAGATGTTACAAAGGCTGTCAGGGATTTGGAAGTATTCTGGTGGACTGTCCGAAGGTAATGCCTCATAATTCGCTAGAGTGACTGAGAAAGAGCGTGAGAACTGATAGTTATCAGTTTCGGAACCGAAATTCGAACTGAGAAAATTTTGTGTGTGTGAGAATGCATTTATCCCACCTCTTAATAATCCTTTTAGTGATTCCAGTACAAAATTAGAAGAATTGTTTATCGAAAATGAGGTAGTTTCAAAAACTACTCGCAGGAGCTACCAGCGTTTTGAGTACTGGTCTGTCACAGGTGACGTCCTCTTCTGAGTTAAAATGTCTGTGAGTTTGACTTAAGGGCTTTGGTTTTTTCGGTGATGAACGTTCGGATTCCATAAGCCATCTAGTTAGTTAAGACTTCGAAGAAACGAGGAAAGTGGATGAAACTACTAAGCCTGCAAAGATTGAATTTAAAAGACGAGAATGAAACAGCCCAAAATATCATAAATGTGGGGTAAAAATTCTGAGAGTTTGTGTAGTTGACAGTGGTCCTTGGTGTTATGCAAGAACTTTCATGACCAACTGATTATTCGCGCGAAGGCTCTGTCTTAGATTTATTTAATTTTATCAACCAAACAATCTGGCTGTGTGTAATGTCTCGAAGGCTATGCTTTTTACACTCATCATCTTTGCTTCCTGTCTCTTTCACACATTTCAATCACACAGATGGGGTTTCCCCTTTCCTACAACTCAAAACGTAATCACAGGGCAGGATGGCGTCGTGGGGTAAATCGACCCCTTCAAACCATATTTCCGTTTTGGTGGCAGAGATGGATGCTCTGTGTGTACAGCTGGTTAAACTTCAACTCCATGTTGCCATAACAACCTCCACTGAATGACACTGATGCCAAGTTTCTCCTTAATTATTAGTTTATCGTAAAATGTTTGTAGACGCGTACATTGTCAGTAAATTAATATTCCTTTCCTTTTTTGAGTGTAAGTGATGGGGGAAATATATTTTACCGGTTGGCACCCATGTCACATTTTCAGTCTTTTATGGGCAGATCCTGAAGGAAGGGCACACGTGTGGGTGTACGAGTACTGAGTGATAACAGATTCGAACCCAGGACGGAGAGGAACTGTCTGTCGGAGGCTGGAGTGAACTGCAAAATTAGGAGATTCATAACTCGTGTTCTTCAACACATATTTACGCGGGAGATCATATGTGGAGAAGAGGATGGGCGGGACATGTAGAAACACTGTTGAGATGTGTAAAACAAAGAGACTATTTGAAATACCTAGTTGTAGATGGAAAGATAATGTTGAACTTTGTTAAAAGAAGTATCGCGTGACGGGATGGTCTGGATTTAACTCATGATAGGGCCCAGATGCGGGCTGTTATGAATACTACGACTTATTTTCGAGTTTCTTAAAATCTCTGAACTTCTTGAACAGATAAATAATATAAATATGGCTGTCTTCCGGTTTGTTGCGCCGTTTAGTCTGGTAGACGTTTCACAGGTCCTTGCTGCCAACATCATCAGGGTGGTGATGGAGGCAGCAAGGACCTCCGAAACGTCGGTCAGTATCGGCACAACGTCTCATATTCGTTGCCATGAGAACCCGAAATGTTGTTACCTATCTCCTGTGTTTGCAGCCCATACGAAGCGTCAGTTGGAAGACTACATGGTCATGTACCCCAAGGTGAAGATTGTCAGAGCCACGAAACGCGAGGGGCTCATTAGGGCGCGTCTGTTGGGTGCCAGGCACGCCACGGCGCCCGTTCTCACCTACCTCGACTCACACTGCGAGTGCACCACTGGTGAGTCACAGCCGATAAAACACTTTTTTTTTGTGAGTTCATTGATGGATCGATTGTGTAGGACACTGTATTACCGATTCAGTTGTCGATATTTGCGAAGAGATGTCTTTTCGATGTTGCTACTTGTTGCGTGTGTATAGAAAACGAGACTTGGGGTTTCAATCGATTAACGATGTCTATAGAAACGATACGAGGAGGGTTTTCACCGTATTTGTTGGAACGTGGTTCTTCTCTGATGGCTAATTGAGATCATCTTGAAAACCGTGCTCTTATTATAAGCAGTTGTTACTATGGTACTTCCTGGCAGCAGACAAACCGCCCCATTGGCACTGAAATGTGGGAAACAGTCGGAAGTGCCATGATTCGTCCCGTGCTGAAGAGAGAGTCGTGTGGTGATGTGCGGTACGCCGTGCTCTTTCGGCAACTTCTCCGCCACGTTTGTGATGCGTGTGCTCGAATCACAACTCCGCAGGCGCGGCGAATTGTCTGAAAATTCCTGCCAAAACGCTAAAAGACGCCGAGCTTACTCGGTGTGTGTAAACGGGACGGCCCGGAATTTTAAAAATGGTCGCTTCGAATAAGAAATTTTGTACGTTCGTAGATTGCGTCTCACATGAGGTTACAATTTATCTTTGTTTATTTCAGTCTGTTTATTTTAATGTATGTAGAAAAGTATTTTACGCCTGCATGTAATGTTATGTAGTTCTAATTACACAAACTGAATTACAATTAAATTGGACTGATTTTAGAAAAGCCACTAAATATCTGATTACAATCGCGTCAGCCATTTCGTAGACAAGATATTGTTTATTATATTCGAATAGGCAAAGAGATGCAGCGAAGTTCATAACCATTCTTCCATAGTAGCGACGCGAGCGTAAAATGACAGTCTTTTATTTTATTTGTGAAAACAAAAACACGCTCATCCTCGCGTAAAAACGAATTGGCAATACAATTTGGCATCAGAACGACTGGTTTCCGTCGTAAGTGTAGTCCCCTACCTACATGAATGTGAACTCCCTTTTGATTATCCTGCTAGCGTCTCCTGCCTTCTCAGGGTCGCTTTTATTCATTGCTATTCATGGGGCTTGACAGATCGTGGAGACTCCACCCCCCGAGAACCGAACAGTTCTTATTTTGCAGGTCACGAACGGAATTAATTTCACACGCACGTGTTAAACTTTCCTTAAGCGAAATGTCCGCTAATAGGTTACGGAAGGACACTGCCTACCGTCACGTCTTTCCTCCCTCTGTATATTTACTTTACCTTCTTTATTCATTCCCTGTCTCTCTGCCATTACCTCCTTTCTTGCTGTGTTTGATGTTTCTCTTTCTTTCTCGAGCTTTCTCCCCCCCCCCCCCCCCCACATCCTCTCTTTAATCTGAAAGCCTGTCTTTACTGCGTGTTGAGACCCTCTCACGTTTTTAAAACGCATTCACAGACTGTAACCCCTTGAAACCGAAGTTCGTCTTAATAACATTTAAGATTTCAGTCCGTACCGCGAAGAAAACACAGCACTTCACCATTACAAAGGCCAGTTGGTTAACCCTTTGAACCCGAAGCTCGTCTAAATAATATTTAAGATTTCAGTCCGTACCGCAAAGAAAACACAACACTTCACCATTACAAAGGCCAGTTGGTTAACCCTTTGAACCCGAAGCTCGTCTAAATAATATTTAAGATTTCAGTCCGTACCTCGAAGAAAACACAGCACTTCACCATTACAAAGGCCAGTTGGTTAACCCTTCGAAACCGAAGTTCGTCTTAATAACATTTAAGAATTCAGTCCGTACCGCGAAGAAAACACAACATTTAACCGTTACAAAGGTAAACTGGTTAATGCTGTTTAAGGAAATAATCGCTGTTCATTGTAAAATATTTTTAAAACACGCACAAAATGCAGAATTAACGATTGTTACAACAGGAAGTACCCTAGTCACAACTGGGCTTTAAGGAGCTGGGTCGCTGGACGAGTGTTCAACTCATCACAGCATAAAAAAAAAAGCAAAATAATTTCTTGTCACATTTAAATTTTGTTTTAATGGGAATTGTGAGACATCTGCCAACTTCTATAAGATATACAGTGTAACTTCTTAATCGTCAGCAAAATATTGTATGCCTTCCGTCAGTTTTGTCTCAATTTTGTGATAATTGAAACGTAAATTACAAATATACTCACTGTAATTATAGGAGCAGTGGGCATGTCATTTTCTCATTATTTAATCTTGCTAATGATTTTTGTTTCACAGAATTCAACAAAATGGCAGAAGTACTGGTTTTCATATTTAATCTGACAGGCGACAGCGCCTAGAATTTGAAATTTTGCTTTATGCCTGTCAATATGTCACTCCCGAAAAGTTTAATTGTTTTGTCAGTTATAGTGGCTCGTTGAACACTGCACTTGATGTGTTCCCAGGTACAGAGAGATGGGAAGATTAACCATCTTTCACCTGCCACGCAGATTTTTTTGCGAGACTGAAGAATGTCGTATCTGATGACAGACTTATGGAAGTTCCACCCAAGTCCTTCTTCCACTACTCAATACCTGACGGTGTTCATTTATGTAACATTCATCTTGCGAATTAATAATACCTTTATTTATTTAATACTTTTAAAACTTGAATCAACTACATTCATTATTCTCAATTTCTGATGAAGTGACTGAATCAAAATAAGGACTTACACAATTAAAGCGATAGGCCCGTTAATAATCGAGTGTCGCGCAGTCTCGTATGGCGACATAAACAGAAATTGGAAAATGTTTTAATTATGAAAACCCGTACCACTGCCCTATAAATAGTTTGACATTAATTTTACAAATGCTGTGTCCCGCTGCTTGGGATTATTCAAACGTAAATCTGTACGATGCTCTATTTTGTGTTTTTGCACTCTGTGTTTCCTTGTTTAACTACATTGTTTATGTTTGTATTTGTTGCCTTGTTTATTTGATCTGGTGTGAATTTGTTGGTGTAATAGCAAACATTTGTCTTTACCTACAACTCCACAGTGTTACAACCCATAAGAGCAACATTAGTATGCTTATGTTACTGAAAACATAAAATATGTACCCTTTTTGTAGCAAAACTTTTGACTGTGTCCGTAATCTGACTCGGGACTGACCCTGCAGTGACGACACTAAGCAAAATGCTGGCGGTGTGTGTGTGTGTTGTATTCCAGGGTGGCTTGAGCCCTTGCTTGATCGCATAGCACGTGATCCAACTACAGTCGTGTGTCCCGTGATAGACGTTATTGATGACACGTCCCTGGAGTACCACTGGAGAGACTCAGGAGGTGTGAATGTGGGCGGGTTCGACTGGAACCTGCAGGTACCCAAATTTGGTGCTCTATTTGTATTGTTAATTGGTTTACTTCTTTGGTGGTCATTATACTAAGGCCCTTTCTCTGTAAATTTTTCCCGAAAGCTTCAAGATCCCGACATTGCAGCCGCCTGTATATGATATACAAATAGTGAAATTCATTCGTTTGCTGCTTAAAATCAATAATTAATGATCTGCTATGCTAATAAAGTTTGGTTTAAGATGAGTACCAGTTAATAACTTCAAAGCAAGTCTGAATGCATCAAACGTAGCCAAAATGAGAAAGAAGGACCAAGAATAGGATAACACATTCTGAAGCACAGGATGCGCACTGTCACATTCCTTGAAAAATAAAGTCGAAGAGGAAATTAAAAACAGAGGAGGAGGAGGAGCAGTACAAGATTAAGAAGGAGGAGATGATGATAGCGAACATATTCTGATGGGAAGAAGGCATTAATTTAAAATGTGTTCCTCGCGGTGATTAACATGTCTGTTGTGGTGTTCTGGATTTTCGTGGTTAGCAGTGTTTTAGAGAAAAAAATTACCTCCATCTCCAATGTGAAATCACAATGAAAACTGAGGCAGTGTGTTTGTCCGAAGTGCTGTCAACCACTGACGTGACCACAATTTATTTTCATTTCGAATATGGATGAAGACATGACAGGTTAATATTAAAATCAATTTTGGGGGAAATTTGTTGATTGCGAGTTGGCAGGTCGATTGCGCTGGCTCAGGATCGTGCCCATTTAGTATTTGTCATTAGAAAACTGGTTAGTTAGTATTTCATCACTCGGTTTCTTGTTGCTGTCGTAACATTTATTTATTTACCTGCTCTCTTAGAACTGTTTTAAATTTATGTAAGACAATTAATTGTGACTTTTATTATCAAAAAGGCCATCTTCTGTAAGATGCAAAACATAATTTTATTCTGTGTTAAAGGACATCTATTTGGGCTCCACCATTTATCACATGCTTCACTAACAGTGCGTAATAATCTGCACCTCTGTAACTTGGTGTGAAACTTTGTTAAATTCTTGTCTTATTCGTGTTGTGGCCAGGATAAAGGGTAAAGGAATGTCCTGACTCATTTCTCACTGATGTTCAGGCGATGTTTCCTCCAAATGGAAGGGTTTTGTGACTTTTATTTTTGAGTGTCTGAACTGGTGCTCACTGTCAGGGTGTCATCACTGAATTGTCTCCCATCTTGAGTTCTTGTGGCTGTCATCACAGGATGGCTTCCACCATTGTTGGATCGCATTGCGAGAAATAGCACGACTATAGCGTGTCCAGACATTGACACCATAAGCGATGCGACTTTCGAATATATGGTAGACTTAACCGCTGTTGGAGGATTCAACTGGAACTTGCAGGTATGCGGTATAATGGTTACCATGGCGATTCATTGCCCAAAGTCCATGTAACTTTTAATGCACTTTTAATAGAGTTTTCCTGCTTTTCTACTGGCATTTGAAATGGTGACATGAGGGGTTGGATAAAAGTGCACCCCTCATAGGGGATAATGATATGGGGCCTGGTATTTTCTGTAATGATACAGAAAACTGCAAGTTTGATTAACTCTGATGGCAGATTAAAGGTCTGTGACCGTGATAAATTTACTAAACCTTAAAATAATGCAAAGTTATCTGTCGATATGTTGACAGTCAGTCACCTGAAGAAGGGCATACAAGAATCTTTGAAAAAATCATGTACGCGTCAGACAGTATTCAGTGTGTATTTTTAAAAACTATCCTAGAACATGACATGTCAAAGTTGATGGAAATTAACCTTTTTGTGTTGAAAAGTAACGCAGTACAGGTTTTGTAAAATTTCTTTATGAAGTTAGCTAAACGTGAGGACATCTTTACGGTAACTGAAGCAGGTCATCCTTGTCTCAAAATGTTGTGTTTTACATAAATTTAAATCATCAGGTTTTGAAGGACTTGTGGGTGGAAGACATGGATGTATGCACTTTAATTTGTATGAAAATTGTCTTCCCACAAAATGTGGCGTGTTTACTGTATACATATAAAGTTGGAAAAAGTACCACAAAAATCTGTGTTTGTGTGATTCTGAACACATTATGTTGTTTGTCTCTTGCTCTGTTAAACGGTGTTGTCCTGCCTACATATCTCGCTGTGCGTGTCAGTTTCTGTTGCTTCTGTTTCTGGTGTATTTATATTTAAATTGGCAAATTTATAAATGAAAACTGCGTTTCACCAATCCGAGCAGTTGGGACTATAAAAATTGTTATGACAGGATGGCTGGAGCCACTAATGGATCGCATTGCGAGAGATCCCACTACTGTCGTTTGTCCCATTATTGATACGATTGCAGACGACTCATTTGAGTACAGAGCGAATGGTTATCAGGTTGGGGGATTCGCCTGGAACTTACAGGTATGGAATCTTTTATGTAATAATTTCCGTGCTAAATTTTAGTTAGCAAATATGTCGTGTATTGTTCATTTATATTTTTGGTAACAACAGTTCTTTTAATGCTGAAATGTGAAATTTGCAGCAAGATATAAGAATATTTTACTTTCGCTGACAGTAACAAACATCACAGTTTTCCAGAGCAAGTGATCGGTGTTCGTAGCTATGAAAATGATAACAATTTATTTCATTTGTTTTATATTTTATAATTGTGTAATTATAAAAGAGAAGTAAACTGTTTGAAGAAAAGTGCTAAGGAGAATATCTTGGCCCAGGAGAGAATAATTGAGATGAGAACTGAGGAAATCATTTAAGTCAGGAGTTTCACGATTTTTAATAAATATGAATGAAATGTACAAAAAAAATGTGTAATGTGGGGGGGAGAGTAACAAGTTTCCCCAACATTATGTTTGTGAACTGTGATGTGACT
Organism: Zootermopsis nevadensis; assembly: GCF_977971745.1. Taxonomy (NCBI): domain Eukaryota; kingdom Metazoa; phylum Arthropoda; class Insecta; order Blattodea; family Termopsidae; genus Zootermopsis; species Zootermopsis nevadensis. The sequence continues at coordinate 6,812,888 of NW_028259159.1, read as the reverse complement.
AGTCCAAAAATTCTGAAATTTTTGAAAATTATATCCAGATGTATTCAGATAATGTTCTCATTCTGATGCTAATGGTATTTTCCAAATTGTTCTCAGGTGATTTTTCTGACACTGATGTTGTCAGTACAGTAATTCCTTCGTATCCAAAACTGTGTTCAGATATTTGCTGTCATTCTGAAGTTGATGGTGCTACATTTCCCTTGTATCCAAGCTGTGCTCAGATAATTTTTCTGACTGTTGTTGATGTTACAATGACACTGTCCTCATTATATAATACAGTTCAACTGGCATGCAGTCCCAGAGCGAGAACGTAAGAAGCACAAGAACTCTGCAGAACCAGTCTGGAGTCCCACGATGGCTGGAGGACTGTTCAGCATTGACAAGGCTTTCTTTGAGAAGCTCGGCACATATGACAGTGGGTTCGACATTTGGGGAGGTGAAAACTTGGAGTTGTCTTTCAAGGTATCACAGATGATCATCTATTATGAAAGCTAAGGGTAAAGTAGTGCCAGTGCTTCTGAATTGTATCGTGGGGATTTACAGAGGATCTGCTCCACTTATTCATGACCTTGCCAAAGGATGGAAATAAGAGGTCAGTTTTAAACCAAGGAAAGCGTCTGGAGTTGAGGTGTCTCTAGCAGTGAAAATGTTGATTGTAGTCTAGTAAATTGTGATGTTATGCAATCTCACACATGGTTACCAACATTTTTTAAGAACAGGGTTGAGGGAACCCTTAAGAGGGGGTTATACGTTCTTCAAAAATTTTGGAAACTACTTCCGAGATTGCATCTTATCATGATCCAGAAGACCACCACTGACATTTTCACTTTGTGGTTCCTATGGACAGGAGACTTGATAGGTCTTAGACTCAGTCTGAATACAATGGTAAAGAGAAAATTCTGAAACCTATCTTTCCAATCATTTTATTGACTGAGCAGTCTTAATTTGTCATATCTTGACAGTGTGCAAGTATGAAAATATCCCAAATTGCACAAAAGAGAAATAAAGAAGGTATCAGAACATGGGTCCAGTGTCACAATTAGAAAAGATGTTGCAAGATAAATTACGTGCACTAAAATTTTGAAGTGATAATTGTCATAGTCATTGGAATTTAAATTATAATGCATTGTATGCATTTATCACAGCTTTTAAGAACATTATCTCAACATTTCAATGTTTTCCTCTGTCTTATTTGAACAGACGTGGATGTGTGGTGGCACATTGGAGATTGTCCCATGTTCTCATGTAGGGCACATCTTCAGGAAGCGGTCTCCCTACAAGTGGCGATCTGGTGTTAATGTACTTAAGAGGAATTCTGTAAGGCTGGCAGAAGTATGGCTGGATGATTATGCAAAATACTATTACCAGCGCATTGGTAATGATCTGGTAAGTAGAACATGAGCTCTTTACTTGGAAGATCCACAGTTTCATACCAGCATTGGTTTTTGTGTTAGAGCACTTGGGATATTTTCCCATCGAACTATGACATAAATTGCCTAAATTAATTTATATTTTATTAATAGTTTAGATTTGTCTAAGAAATTATTCTTGTTTTCTCTACTTGCCTTGAAAATTTTTGTTTTGTCTTATGATCTTTAAATATTGGTCAATATATGTGAAGTCTGATCAGACACTTGTGATACAAGCATTTTCTTTGGTCAACTTATTAATTAAACATTTCTTATAATGCCTTTCGTAGAGAATTCAGGTTGATTATACTCTGTCTCTAAAAACCCTGTGTTTTTGTGAATTTTAAAATTTTATGTGACAATGTATATTGACGCTGAATTTGGTGTACTTAAGAACCTAGTCAGGCTAATTAAAACATGTTTAAGTGAAACCTCTAGCAAAATTATAAGGGTGTTTATATCAAGGAGAATGAGGCGGGCGGGACATGCAGCATGCATGGGGGAGGGGAGGGGAGGGGAGGGATATTTACAAGGTATTGGTTGGGAGGTCTGAAGGGAGGAGACCACTGGGAAGACCTAGGCATAGGTGGGAGGATAACATTAAGATTGACCTTAGGGAGATAGGAATGGACAAAGAATTTCCTGCACCATACAGTGAGTGAGCGAGTGTATCTCGACTGCCATATTGTGTTGGTATGTTGGTATTTGCTTCAAATATTTTATAACATTCCCACAGGGAGACTTTGGTGATGTGTCATCTCGTAGGGAGCTGAGGGAGAAGCTTGGATGCAAGTCATTCAAGTGGTACCTTGATAACATCTACCCAGAACTCTTTATCCCAGGAGAAGCAGTTGCATATGGCGAGGTCAGTGTTGCCATCTGTACATCTTTCATTAGTAATATATACCATAAGGGGTTTCCATGATGATACCTCTGTGGCCATAGTCTTATTTCATTCTCTAATATCAACTCAAGTCTTCAGTTAAGTTAGTGTTTTGCTGATACTGAAAAATGACGAAATGGGTACATACATAATTCATCAAACACTTATTAAAATAGCCATTCATTCAAAGTTGTTTTCATGTGGGTGTGTTTTGGAGGGGGGGGGGGGTGCATTGGTGTTTCAATCCCAGTAGTTTATGAATATTTTTCAGCATGTTTTAATTCAACAACAGTGAAAAGTTTAAGTAACATGAGAGATAAGTAAACACTGAAATGCAACTAGAGTAAATGTATTGTTTTCTTGTGAGTGCATCTGTTTGTGTGTGTGTGTGTGTACTGATGGAATTGGCTGTGATGAATCAGGTTCGAAACCTTGGACTGGAAGGCAAGACATGTCTAGATTCTCCTGCTCGTAAAGCCGACCTGCACAAGGCAGCTGGTCTGTACCCCTGCCACAATCAGGGTGGGAATCAGGTGCGTAGCTTCTGTTTACAGGTAGCAGCGGTCGACAGCAGAGCATACTTCAGACCGTCATTCTTGTTACCTTTCCTGTGCTGACATCTGAATGCGAACCTTTTTTCCACAGATTCCTGTACAAGCAACATGCATGTAATTATTTTAAATTTATAATTAATCTCAGGATACATTACATTTTAATTTGTAAGTATTCCACTTATAATTCTCCTCAAATCTAATTACTTGTATACATTTTATTTACAGGAAGACACCATCTTCACCTTTCAATTAGGTAGCTGTTTTTTTCATCTCCATTCTTTCTTTCAGTGTAAATGGATTGCATGAGGATCTTTTGTCACGCGGTACAATTTGCACATTAAAAGTCTAGTAATTTTTATGGACTCTTGGAAGAAGGGGCGTCATTCTTTGTTAGCTGGGAAAGGAAACACGTAACAATTAAGCGTAGTTCTTCTAATTTGTGTACTGTATTGAAGGTGTTTGATTAAATGTTGATGTTGTTATCACCAACATTAGATTCATAATGAATGGTCAGGGCAGTGCGTGGACTCCGCTTGCAAGCCTGATGATATGCACAAGCCAGTGGGACTGTGGCCATGCCATATGCAGGGTGGCAACCAGGTATGTGGCCACATTATGACTGTTGTGTAACCCGCGTATAGATTACATCTCACTCTCTTCTTCGTTGGTGTTACTAAATGTTCAGTGACTTCATTGATAGACTGAAAAGTTAGTGCTAATATCTGCTACTGAATTTTGCTTTTTGTGCAATTAAACTTACCTCATATAGAAATAATACATCATGATCTGGTAACAAGAAAGAATTACTGGAACATGTACATAAGAATTTCTATGAGATCTTTTACAGTATAAGTACCACTGGATATAAAAGTTAAAATGGTGAGATCACGTTTCTTAAGACTAATATTATAAAATAATAGCAGTACAATTGATTATTTCTTACTTAATATCAGTGAATATTTATTATGTATAATGAATAAATTTAATTTATCAGCATCTCTGAATCTCAGATGATTAGCAACTAAGGAAAGATTTTTTTTAAAAATTCAAAATGCTGCTCTTGTCGCATTTTCTGAAATGAATTTTAGAGGGCCGAGTTTTATTCCGATCTATTCAGACACACGAATATAATCTGTTGTCTATATCTTACATTTCTTGTGTCCATTCTTCTTGCTTGTAGGTTGTGGGGCTCAAATAACAAGTACTTGTACTAATTTTGATGTTTCATTCAAGCTGCTAAATATTTTGGTTTTACTGTGTTTTTTTAATTACCTTATCTAATATTAAGGTTCTCACTTTGTGGCTTTCTTCTTCACTGTAAGCAGATTAAACATGTTCAAAAACTTAAATTCAATCCACATAATACAGTCTATCATCATAATCATGACTTTCTGTTTCCTGATCCTTAGAATAAAAATAAAAGTGACAAAACTTTGTGATTATGCATTCTTATTTATACTAGATGAATCGGCCTTTGCTACACGCTCCGTAATACGCTGTCCTACGATTATGAACATTCTGTTGTTTTTTGACATACAGTTGCAATTGGGTACACTTAATTTACATTTATGAACATCTTCCAAATGCTTATTAAAACTTGGTAATGAACAGTGAAAGTGTATTAAAAGAATGTTAGCATTTTAGTATGTAAAATTTTTGTTTGTAAATTTGACAAGTCGTGTGATATTTTGTGTAATTAATCCGTGTGCTCCTTGTTTCAGCATGGACTGAAGTATGCTCTGTTGGTAACACCATACTAATATGGGAAGGTTAACGCTTCACTTCATACCTCCACAACATCATACCACATCAGAAATACGCATCTAAATTATTTTATTATTGTAAATTAACAATCATACACGTAGAACATCTTCTGGTAGATTATTAAATGATTTCTGCTCTCTGTTTTTGTTGTACTTATAAATTATGAAGTAATACAAATCTTGTTTTTCATCATCAGAACTTATTTCCAATGTCACTCTTTCATACATATATGAATTTTAGATTCGATTAATATAACTTTCGTGGAGGTATGATGGGTAAAATGTTGCATGTGTCAGCCATTTTATATGTGTACTTGTAACTCAAATTTTTTATATGTGACACTATTTTCATCTTCAGTGTTCCATTCTCAACTAACAATTCTTCTTTAATTTATCCTTCACCAAATTCTAAATTCTCTTCTTGTAACATTTTAATAACATGTTTCATTTAAAGATTCTGTCTTTCAAAATGTGCACCTGTTCACAATAAATTAGTTAATAGGGAAGATAATTTTTCGATATGTCTGTAGCCATCAGTGGAATTTATAATGAGATTTTCTTCGTGTTATAAACGTTAATAATCTCTGTGGTTTCATGTTCTTCTGCACAGACTTGTCCTCATCCAGAGGAACACATTTTCTTGGATCCTCATTTACTAATAACTTTCTGTGTCAATAGTATGAAATGCATTTTTATTATGGCATGTGCCAAGTTGAAACAAAAGGAAGATTTGTGTACCAAGTAAGGTCGTTGAGTGAGAAAGACTTGCAGTTAAAATTGCCATTTGTTTATGTGCGTTCGTGGATATGATGATTTACTGTGGTGGGTTTCAGTACTGGATGATGAGCAAAGCAGGTGAAATCAGAAGAGATGAGACATGCCTGGACTATGCTGGTCAGGATGTTATCTTGTATCCCTGCCATGGCTCCAAGGGAAACCAGTACTGGCATTACAATCCTGAAGTAAGTACTGAGATTCTGGTTGATTTACAGAATCTGCCCCATAACAAATATAATGACTTCAGATTTTAGGTTTTCATTGAGGTAATTATGTTGAGCATGGTCTTATGCACATTGATGCCACTTACTAGATTATATGGCATCACAAGACCCAATGAAGGGTCTGAAATGTTTGTATGGTGACCAACTTTTGAAAAGATTGCAACTGTTATTCAGTTAATTTGTTTTGAAATGAACAATAACAATATGGACACTAAATAATTGTCATACCAAAATATTTGGTGTGATAATTACTGATGAATCGTTGTAACTTGGCACATGAAATTTTTGCGGTGACATTTTAAATGTGCATACTAAATTAAACACTGAATTGTTTATTGGTCAGAACTGTGACCACTTGGATTTGATTCTTAGCCCATAGCTGAGCTATCACTACCAGTGTAATCACTTTCATGTTTGTCCATTTTTGAATCCGATTTTGTTTCTCTAAAGTGATTTTAACAAATTACTTATATTTTGTGGACACCATGATACAACAGATTATGGAAACAGATACAAATGCTTAATTTAAACTCTTCTTAAAAGATGGGAAAATGCATAAAGATGAACATAGAAAACTTTTTACTAAATGCAGTCCATACAGTAAGACAATAGAATCTGAATCAATTCTACCGAACCGCATCAAAGTACAAGCACATGGTAAATGCAGTAGAGAGGATATACTTGTTAAGATGTTTAACGGAACGCTTGTTGTTGTGTGATGCAGACACGTCTGATACAGCACGGCAGCAGCAAGAAGTGCCTAGCGATCAGCTCCAATAAGCAGAAGCTCCTGATGGAGGAGTGTGACAACAGCAACCAACAGCAGCAGTGGAAGTTCCAGAACTACAATCCGTCCAAACTGTAGACCCAGTGAGCATTCAATTTGTTTAGGACTGATCTTGGAAGATTGCGTAGTAACTTCAAGTCAACAATTTTTCTGTTTGATAGATATGAAATGCCCCAAGTTAGTCGTTGTCATTCCAGCTTGGTAATCTTGCACTTGCTCTGTCTGCCGAATCTCATAGTCTTTCCTTTCTTCTCTTCCATTTCCTTACAGTTCCTATCTTGCTCCTCCTGCCTTCGTCCTTCTCTATCTGTTTCTCGCTCCTCCTCTGTGTGATCTCCAGTTTCTCTTCCTCTCCATTTTATCAATTTTCTCCACTCTTTCTACTTCTATTCCTACTTCAGATATTTATTCTTTTTCTCTTTGTATGTCTGTCTTCTTCTGTACCTCTCCATGTTTCTTCCATGAACACTTCCTTAAATTTTTCTTACCTTTCCTTTGTTTGCTATCACCTTGCTTTATATTTGTGAGGTCACAGGTTCAGACCTCAGTGCAGAAACTGCCTTTTATGACCAAGGTTTCTTGTGGTTTTCTTCAGTCCTTCCTAGCAAATACCGGGATAGTACCTTAAATTAGAGTATGGCTACTTCTTTCAATATCCTTTCCAATTCATTGTTTATCCTTTAATTTAACATCATATAGTCTGATTCACTGACATTGTCATTAAATACACCACAAATTGAAAAACAAAATATTAATTTTCCTCTGTCTCCTCCTCTCGTCCTCCCAATTTTGTGTTGATGGATGCAGCCAAGTAGGTAAAGATGCAAATTATCGAACAGTGAGAGGCCAGTGGTTCATTCTCATGCAATTGCTTTGTGATAGCCCAGGATGTGGAGCAGCTAGTTGTTTATACACGCTCGTGTCTTACTTAGCAATGGGCACAGACATGTTATGTTAACTGTGTACTTGTGTTTCAGCCAGCTGATGGTATCAGCTCATATCATTTGAAGTTTTGTGCCATCAGTTTAGTTCCTGGCTGAAGAGTCGTCTGTCAGCAAGGTAACTGAACAATTCTGCTCCAGTCAGTGCCAATCGTTTAGCCCCTTGAAGACAGAAGCTGTCATCTGACGACTCATCGCAAGCCGCAGTTATATTCACGTCAGAACAGTGTTGCCAAGTGGTGCATCAATAATAAGAAACTGTTTCTCAGTGAATGACACCAGGAAGTTTGATTTGACAACTGTGTTATCTAGGAATGGTTGTCCATTTACAAAATCATTGCTCATAATATTAAAATTGAACTTGGAAGAAATGAATATGTCTTTGCCAAGAACATTGTACAGGAACTGAGATTCAGTGGATTCAAATTCTTAAGCAAATGGTGGGACCCGATTCAACATTCTAAATCAGTTCACATAAAACTGTGTGTGGGTTTGGTCTTGCCTCGTCCTGATATTTTGTCTTTCACTGTGCACAGAGCATGAGTTAATATACAGTTGTCACAGAAATTTCTACAATCTGGAACATTGATAGTGACACTCTATCCATGAAATGTTGACTTTTTATTTAGACTTGTGAAGTTACTTAATAGTCTTCTCGTGTTTGAGAAAGTCAGTGTTGTTGACATTTTTCTAGAATTCAATACAAATAATCCTCTTGAACTTATAAAAATGGCCTAAGGCATTCAAAGGATTGGAAATTTCAGATTTCAAGGTATTACGGGTCCCATACGAGGATGGTTTTCTAGGTGCTGAATGTGAAAGATGCTGTTGGCCAGCTGATATTCTTATTAATGGAAGATGTATTCAGATTAGGATGCTGTAAACAGTGTTATTTATTATTAACAGGTGGATGAATTGATGAAAGTGAAGATGGCAGTGGTTTTTCCACCCAACATATCATAGTGCATGAGAAGATCTGTGATTATGTGACAAAAAACAGAAACAGTGCAGTTGTATATCTTCATTTGTTACAATTGGTGATGGTTGGTTTGTTGCGGAGTGTGTGGGAACATATCAAGAAGAGAAAATGTGTATACGGATGCCAGAAACAGACAGTGGAATAGTCTTTATAAAAGAGAATCTAATTATGCACCTTAAACACTGCTACCACCTCTAAAATTATCCCTGTTACTGGCATTTAAAATATAATTTTTTTGGGTGGTTCATATCATTCCTATTTTTACACAGATGCATGAGGAAGAGCGTAGTATTACACAGATACATATCAGTGAGTTCAGAAAGAAAGAAACAAAGCAGTTACACTCACTTTTCATGAATTTGCTTTAGTAATGTTTTCAGACCCCTCTTTCTTGCTTCAACTGGTGATGAAAGACATATGTATCAGATTTGAGGTTTTCACCACATAATTTGCTGAGAATGACTCCGTAGATGGTTACCTACAGCCATCTTCAGGGAACTCCTACCCAGAAGATGGAGGCAGTAGGTTCTTCCAAACCATTGGTGACCACCGACAAAAATACAGTGTCATGACACAAACATATGATCTGTAATAGAAGTATGTCAGTATTTTTGTTTCTGTCAGAATTTTGGACATGATTATTATCTTCAGAGTTGACTTTGTAGTCAGCACATTAATTTTATGGGTTATTCATGTCGGTCTAGGATGTAAAATTTGATGTTTACTCCCACAATTCATAACCACCAAAACTTGTATTCTGATCAAGGTTATATGTGTAAGGGTGATGCTTTGGTCTCAGGTTGTCTGTAGTGACATAAAAAATTGTGTTGGTCTCACATTTACTATAATGTCAGTCTGTGCTCACATCTTTGATGCTAGGAGATGAAAGGATTTTTTGTAGCAGGCGTTATGTAGTAACTTATTACAAGGCAAAACATTTATCTTTCAAATGTAAATCAAAATAAGGAAAACATATTATATCAGAAAAATCATTACTTTATATTGCGACATTTATGCTTTAGGACATTAATTTGAACTCACAAATACAATTCTCCATTTTATATGCATCAAATTAAAAATTAATTTATTTTTCTAGATATATACTCTCTGTTGGTATCACCACTATGGCACTGCCTGAGTTTGACTGGATAACTGTGCTTTGGCGCCTGCTAATTCTGTCTAGATTTGTTTCCCTTCAGCATTTTCAGAACATTTTTTATTTTCTGTTCAGTAAACTGAGGGTCTGTAGGACTTCTGGTTATCATGGCAGTGTGAAGAAACATAGTGGTCATCTGGATTATTACAGCATGTAGTATTTTGGTTATATACCAACATTTTGGAATGAGGTGGGTAGCTCAGTCAGTGTGGTGACTGACTAAGGATTGGATGACTGGGTTTCATCCCTGACTGGGGAAGTGGATTTTTCCTCTAGCCTCTGCATCCAGACTGGCTCTAGGGACCACCCAGCCTAATATACATTGGGTATCAGGGCCCTTTCCTAGTGGTAAAGTGTGGCTGGGGCATGACCCCTATCTAGTGTCAAAGTTAAGAATGAGTAGGAGCTATACTCCCTCTCCCCCCAAGCAAGTGCCTACATGGCATATAGTGGGACAGCTTTTACCAACATCTTGAGCCCTCCAGATATTGGCATATAATCCACAAGATCTCCATCTACAGGTCGAAGACAAGGGCAAAAATGCAAGACTTGATACAGAATTGTTGAACGGATTATAAATGTGATCAGATCTTGAAACTAATATTTAACTTATTTTAGTTCCAAGTTGTCAGAACACATGGAGTCATAAATTTTACTATTTAGTTTTCATTTTTATTACTTACATTCCTCCATTTTAGAATGAGGGAAGAAGTCTGTGTTCTGAAGGGGGAAAATATTAAAGACCCATGCATCTGTAAATAATGCATATGCTTGTCGCTGAATTTGTTGATCATTCATAATACCACTGTATTCAGTATTGTACATTATCCATTTTAACACGTGTTGATTCAAGCAACACTTGTACGCTGAGTAAATATAGACTAAAATATAATTTCAGAAAACATCAGGATTAATCCCCCCCCCCCCCCCCCCCATAAGACTGATAAATGAAGAACACATGAAAATAGTGAACTAGCTAGAAGATATGTTACAGTTGCTGTATTGTTCATTGCCATAATGTACTGCAGTTTTGTACTACCTGCACGACAGAAACTGTTTGTCAAATCAAATCAGATTAATTTGTTGTTTAAAAGTGTCTGTTACGTATATTATCTTGTCAGATTTCAGGATATAATCCTTGTAATTAATTATGCTTTTTATGGCCTGTTCTTTTCCAGAATTGAAAATTTTGCACAAATGGACACATTTACTGAATTTGACTTATTCTCTGATGGTATATGTCACCTTCAAGCTCAAAGGTATACATTCCATTAGTTTGGATACAGCATCCTTCAGTATCCAAAACTAAAAACATTCCATTATGAAGAATAAGTAATTTATTACTCAAAGGTGTAAGTATGTTAGGTTGACAGATCAACACATAACAGGATGCATTCCTTAAAACTCATTGATGGGTGTATGTTATTATATGTTACATTGATTTCATAAGGATGACATTTCTTGTTGCCCAATTTATATTATATTATATTCAAGAAAAATAAAAGATATGAACATAGGAAGGGCATACAAAATTATGTATTTAGGCATCGTCAGATAATAAATGGGATAGCCCATCACAGTCAGTGATCCTCTTCAAACAATTTTATTTGCATGAAAATGGTCTGTGAATAATAATTGCCCTTTTTAATTAGAAAGTAGGGTGATTCCTATGTAATATTAAGTTTATTTAATTGTATTTTCTTTTATTTTGCTCACTTAACATATAAATAGTTCTATTACTCTGTAATGTTAAAACAGATATTAAAAGAAATATATGGCCTGGATTCTTCAATAATAAATTCAATTATTTTGTTATAAATATAATAAGTGAAAATTATTTAATTGGTAAAATATAAACTCCATGTCTCAATTCAATATTAAAATATCTGAAATTATAAAATGCATTAATTGTTTTTTTGTTCCAGTTATAATGTGTGTATTGTGTATTGGAATTTTCTTCAGGTTTTTGTAACCCTTCCACTGTCACGATGCATTTCTGCATCTTGTGTCTTTCATGTTATGTGTAGGTGATTGCCATTCTGATTAAAACATTTTCAGGCCTTTGCCCAAGGCACATAACATAATTCAGTTCTTTTAACATCTTTTAGCTGCATTTTAGAATATTGGTTTGAAGTATTTTTAGAAGATATTGTTTATGTTTCAAGAAACTTCATAATGTATGCCTGGAATTGTTATTTTCTACGTATCTGTAGGAATTGCTCAAGAAACTGAAGGTTAATCAATTTTATTTTTCCCATAAACCCTTTGAAACATAATGCTGAGTTGCAACGTGAAAGTGAAAGGGTGAGACATACTAATTTTTTAATGAATATGCCAAACTCTTATTTCTGTTCTGTTTTATAATACGAGAACAGCAATGTGAAGGATTAGTATTTCTCATATATTTGGTCAGTTTTAGCCATTGTCATTTTAGTTGACTGCAGAACACTGTTATTTCTGGCCGTGGGTATACATTTCATTGGTATAAAAGAAAGTGGACTGTGCCTTATTTGATGTAGTAGTAATAAGCATAATGATTGCAGTATCTATGTACAATAAAAGAAATGTTGTGTGTCAGGAATTGTGTCACTTTATTTACAAAATATGTTTCAGACTTGGCAGTCCTTCAGAATCTGTCATATTAAGCTACTAGATTCCACTGTAGTGGATCAGATCTGGTTATACATTTTTTTAATTGTGTGTACATTTAATGCCACAAATGGATGAAATCCCATATTAATCTGGAGTTGCCATCTGCCAACCAGCATGCTGACTATTGTTCTTCCATAGGATAACACAATCCACCAAGTAGCAAAGATTTCCAACACATTGCAGGACACCAGAGCCCAGGAAGGTCAGTAACCATAATATGAGACATCTGAAAATATGTTGGTATCCCTCTGAAATGTCTGTCTAATGTTTCAGTTCAGGAACAAGATTTGTCAAATCTAGTAGTTGTTTGTTTCTTATTTGGTCCTGCATCATAGTTATATTTGTTGTAGTTGAGACAAAAGGATCTCATGGTAGTGACGGCAAGTAGGCCTTTGTAGTTACTGACGTTTCGGAGGAACATAACCTCCATCAACAAAGACGCTGGCTGTGGAATTGGTAGCAAAGCTTAAGGGGAATTGAACAGTTAATATATCATACATACAAGTTTATTTAAATTTTGTTCGAAGTTCCGTAATATGTTCAATAAACTTCATTCAAAAGTAAAGTTACTTTTCAGATTTATGCTGAAACTTGTAACGGTATTTATTTTATCCGGTGTTGGCGACATTTGTGTGCGTGGAAGATAGTAAACGTTTTTAGTATAAGCATGGATTGTGTGGATGTTGGGTACGTTGTAGTGGAATTTTAGAACTCTGGTTCTTTCAGGCAAGAATTTAGTGGGTATAATAAAGGAAGTCGTAACAATAAGAAGTGCCACATTTTTTGCAGTGATTTGTTTACATCCAACAAGTTTAAGTAAGTTTAAAACCTGAAAAATGTATTCCTCTGATGAAACAAGAACCAAGGTCATGAACGCAACAACAGAATCCATTGGAAAGTGCGCGAAATTTGTAATTAAGTATTGTGATGGTAAGTTGAAATTTTCAAAGTATTTGTGTACTGTTTGTTGCAGTTTTACGCGATTTCACCGCAAACAACCACGCAGAACGACTGTACAATATAGTGACCCATATCACCGCTTCAGAACCTGATTTCCTGTAACCCAGTAATTGTTATTAGCATGTAGAAAAGTCGTTCTAACTTAACTGATGTAATGTTTATCAAGATTTACCTACATTCACATTACATGATCATCTCATAAACTTGTATTCACAGTTTTATCCAATTGTTTTGTAATATACTCAGCACAAAGCAAAAATAAAACAATTTTTTACTAAATTCATTTTTTATTGGAGGAATTTGTTATGTGAGTAGAGTATTTGTCATCTGCAGGGGACACAAGAAAGGAACAACTGAAGAAACTGGAAGGTGTGATGGAAGAGTGCTGCCTCCTGGAGAACAAGTATCAAGTTTATAAAGCATCCCATTTTGAGATTCAGAAAATGTTGAAACAGCAGAATAAGAGTGATGGTGAAGAAAGTGACACGCAAAAAATAAATATCAGGGAGGTGAGAGTTTGTTACTAATTCCTGCTTCTTTAGGTGTGAGTGCCACATCCACTTCCAGAAGTTTACATTCGTCTTTTCAGACATGGTGTTATCCACGTATGGTTTGTCTTCACCTTGAGGACTCTCATATCGCTCAGAAAGTATCTTACATTCAAAAGAAAATTATTAGATTAATGGCAGGCACTAAAAGGAGAGCCTCATGTAGGGAATTGCTTAAGAAGTTTAATATTTTTCCACCATCAAGCAAGTTCTTGATATACACAATATAAGTACAAGATAGATAAAACCTTAATGTGCCAAAACATTTAACTCAGGAAATATCAAGAAGGAGTTTACTATGCTGAAATTAAACTTTTCCATAATCTCTCTCTCCTTTAGCATGGGAGTATGTCCTACCCCACTCCTACTCCAGACAAGAATTTGCCTCGACCAAAAAATCTCAGCTATTAAAAATACATGCAAGCAGTAGTGGGTATGCTTTCTTGTGTAACTATTTTTGCGGTTATAATGTAGCTGACTGTAAATTACTGTAGAATAGAATAGAATGAAATTGAATTTCTTTACATTCCATAGATTCTTTATAGGCCTAAGCTAAGGATGTAGAATATGTCATACAAATAAAGTACAATGAATAAATGCAAATGTTTAACAGCTATTTACATACATATCTGATATAATACAGTACAGTAATTACATCAGGGAATCATCACCATTTTTATATCTATTTATAATTGAGAATTAGTGTTTGAAGTAAATTCTGCTATGCAGAATGAGTGAGATAAGAGATACTCTTGTAGTGCTGGCTTAAATACTTTTATGTTATGTTTTAAACATTTTATGGTAGGAGGAAGATTATTGAATCATTTAATTCCAGTGAAGTAAACTCCTTTTTGATATTTGCTGAGGTTAGTGTTTGGCACATGAAGGTTATGTCTGTCTTTATCTTGTAATTATGTTGTATACATCTGGATTGGTTTGAAATTTTTCCATGTTGTCCATAACAAATGATAATGATGAAAATAAAAATTTGCTGGCAACAGGAGAATATTAAACTTATTAAATATTTTCTTACAAGAGATTGTCCTTTTAACACCAGCCATTATTCTATTTTCTTTTGGACTTAAAATACTTTTTTTTCAGTCTGTTGAATTTGCCTAGAATATTATTCCAAAATACAATGGAATGGAAGTACACAAAGTAGCCTTTTTTTAACTTTGTGTTTTCATGATTGGTGCTAATGTCCTCATACCAAAACATCCTGAACTTGGTTTAGGGATAATATATTCTGTATGTGTTTTCCAGTTTAAGTTGTTATCAATTTGTATACCAAGAAATTAGTTGTTTACATCTTAAATTGTTTTGTTACTCTACCCTGTGTCCAGATTAACACAAGTTTTGTTGTTAGTACAAAATTTCATATGATGTTTAGCTAGATACAGAATATGCGGTGAACTTGCATTAGTAACAGACATTGATAATTCATTTTGTTTGGCTGGCCTTTAATGTTCTGATGGTACACTACAAAGTTATTTTGATTGTATTCTAAATTTAAGGTTGTCTTATGTACAGTGATTTAGATATCTTTTTAAGTATTTAGTTCTAGATATGGATTTTAACTCAAAAAGGGCCTACTTCTTACTCCAGTGGTTACAAGAATATTACTAGGATCTGGTTTACATGCAATCTTGATAGCAGTGAGTTGAACTAGCTTCTCCTTACCCCTTGAATTAAGGTGTAATCCATGTCTGGTGTGGTCATATCTAAGGGTGATACATCAGCTAATCTGTCATAACTGTGTAATTTATATTTATATTAGAAACAAGTATTGTATTTGTGCTATGACATGTTCTACATTCTTAGCTTGGGCCTTTGAAGGATCTATGAAATGATCTTTTATTCTATTCATCTGGCTGTCAAAGAAATTATATTCCTGCACATCACTTGTGATATAGATTGATAACAAAATAGAGTAGAATAATTGTCATAGGATAAGCTAGACTGACTCATCAGTATATGATAGTGATGTTGGTTAGAGCAGTAGGCTCTGTTATCTGTTGGCTAAATTTTAATCTACGGGCATGAGTTGCTGTAAACAGTACCCTCCTCAAGACATTACAGTGTGCAGCTACAATTTTTCTACTTTAGATTTGTGTGATTTTGTTATTTTGTGCATAGCAAAGTTGCAGGGATGTATCTGCTTTATTCTGTAGTCATTGTCTTGTTGTGGTTTACAGGTTTTTAACAGGAAGGTGGAGGAAAAGAGCGTTGGTGTTCCCAGTCCAAAGAAACACGAAAAATATATTGCCTTTAAAAACAATAATAAGCTTCTACTACAAGGTGAGAATTGCATTATCTGTTACATCATGGATTCAGCGTACATGTCTGTGGTTGTAGCATGCCATGACTTTGTGTTCTCAGCTTTTGTTGTCATAGATGAAAATAGAATTCAGTACTTCACAGCGTGTTCATTTTCATACAACTGTTAAATGTAGGTATATTTCAGATTATATTTATGGAAGAACTGGAATTTATTATGTTTTATCTTACTGGTTAATTTTCATCATTCAACTTCACAGCGGAAGTCGGCGATGACGAACTCATGATCATGGGTTCCGAAGTGCTAAATGTAGATCCAATAACAAAGCAGATGATGACAGATCCGATTCGCATCAAGCAGTGTGGCCACACCTTTGAAAGAAGCAGCATCATGAGTCTTCTGAAGAACAGGCGTCACATCAAGTAAGTTCTTCTTCTTCTTCTTAGCATTTCTGTTTGTAGGAAATGACAGCCCATGAGTATGCATGTTTGTCACTCCCATTAACTGTTGTACCCTTTGATGGATTTAATGAAATGCAGTTTGAATATCATGCCTTTTTATGTCATCAGTGATAATACCGGGTTGTTGGGCCAGTGAAACTGATTATTGTCTATGTGAATTGTAGTCCACACTCTGTATCATTATTTTTACCCACCTTTCTTGTAGTGTCTGTTGTTTAAGGTCTTACACATTTCTCATCGTTTGGATTTAAAATTTGTTGTTTGCTACTTTATCCTCTGAAGATACTTCATCTCTGCTGCCTGTGATATAAGTCTTTCTTAGTCCATTTCATAGTTATTGCCCCACATATGTTTTTTGTTACATACTTTTAAGTTTTTATGATGTTTCTGAATTATACTTCTGAGTCTTGTGTGTCTGCAAATTCTATTTGCTGGTTGTTCTTGGATTTTTATATCATCACGGAAATAACGAAATATTTAAACTTCCTCGAAAGAGTATTTAATATCTTTGTCTTGTTTTTATCTTCTCGGAAAATTTTCACCGCTGCGCCTTTATCCAGGCTGTTGTCTTGGTTTGTATGTGTCATTTCTTAATTTCATTTTTCATCTCTAATCTTTGTTTTAACCATAGCAGGACATGGTCACCAGCGCAACGGGTTGTTAACTCTGAAGTTTCTAATTTCTAACTAGAATATCTGGTTGCCTAATATTCTGGTGCCAGAGTGTCAGTCATGAGATTTTGGATGATTTATATCAAGATGAAATGTTGTTTTTGATTCAGAGTGATGCTGTCACTAAAGTTTCCCGTTTGGATGCGAAGGTGACATTTTGTTGTTTCAGGTGTCCCCTTCCAGGTTGCGTGCAGAAACATGTAACTGTCAATGATCTGGAAGAGAACCGTGAACTGAAACTGCAACTGGGTCGGGCCTTGCAGGCCAAAGGGGCAAATCCGATTTAGTAATTTCTGGAAGTTTGTATGAACTGATACTAAAATTATGATCTATGTACAGAATATATTTAGCATGGAACTGATAACAACCCTTAAAATTATGTGATTTGATTTTTGGTGCAAAGTCACTGAGACCTGCAGTTTTTGAATGTGGGGCCAGGTCCCATATTTTGGTTTTTTGTTCACAGTAACCATTTTATTGTTCTTTGTAGTGTGTGTTCATAACAGTGCTTGTTTTGTCATAGTGTGGAGTTACGTGAAGAGAAATAAAGTAACTCGTTGCATGGAATAGATTGGACTATTGTAATAATTAATAGACCGAACGGTATGAGTGTCCAAAATGTACTATAATTTTTAAAACTTTCTTAGCACACATTAAATTAAATAGAAGTATTAATAGATGAGGATTTCTTTCTAGAGAGCTTTGTTGGATCACTCACAGTCAAAATTTTGGCATAATTTGTCAAGTGATTTTTGAGGTTAAAGTATCCATAAAGGACTCATTTTACTCATGGAATATAACATGCTGTGAAAAGTTATGAAATGTTATAAGAAAAATATAAATTGCATACCAACTTCCAAAGTGTTTAAACAAAAACCTGTGTGAAATGTGTTAATCGTGTTACTGATTTGGATGTAGTTACAACGTAAATTTTTAGACCAGTGAAAGAGTGAGTAAGATGCAAGAGGGCTTCGTAGAAGGTGCAGGAGAACAGAGAAGGCCCCGCCACGAACTGATCCGGCTTGGCCAAACACAAATGTGCGATGAGAGCCTACAGTGTTTTTTTGATAATAATGACCTGCCTCAGGAATACTGAAAGATTCTGTTTGTGAGATTGGCCGTGCTGCTTTCAGTGACACAGAGATGATCTATAGCTTAATGTTGGTTCCGAACCTCAATGGAGCCTAGTGTTCCACATATTCATACTGTCGGACATGAGGAAAGAGAAAGGTGTCCAGGAAATCTGTGCTGAATCTATGTCGCCTCTAACCTGAGAGTTTGCAGTACCGACCTAACCTCAAACCATAGAATCCTCCCTCTGATAGAAAATGTTTTCTGTCCAGCTGTGTTGTGGATGACGTCACGTGGGGAATCGGAAAGGAAGGCAAAGAGGCTAGTAGTGTATTACTGTGCTGTGCTTTCTGTATCAAAAATGTTACTGTGAACTGTGATTGATTGAGGTGCCACGCTTTGAATGCTGCAAGGAAACTAAGTTCAATTCTTATCCTATTGGGACTGTACATCCCTGTGACTGTTAACGGCTACAGGCATTTGTTTATATAGAGGTGACCTGGTTTGTGATACCATGTGGTTTTGTACGTGGTTACCAGTACGTTGGTAACCAAATAAGAGATAATGGCGTCATCACATCCCAGAAGACCGTCATTGACACGTTCACTGCTGTGAGCCCAAAATCGCAGCTTGTTTATGAAACATTTGCCTTTTGAGCTACCTGTCACCATTCAATGTGGATTTCAGAACATGCAACTGTCGTTGTAGTTCTCTTCTGCCGTCATGCATGTCTGCCAGTGGCCATACCACTGCTCAAAACGCTGTTGTCGGTCTTTTTCTGTGTCTTCTGTAGAGGCTGCTGCCATAATGTCTCCTCTTCTGCTGACAGGATCCTGCCTCTTTTTAAGATTTTTTCTTTCATTCTTAGCAACAGGTTGTAATCTGCAGAGACTTGATCTGGGGAGTGGGGAGGCCGTTGAAGCACAGTAATGCCATTTTTATAAACTAGAAGGAACCACTGAGCAGGATGTCTCTCTGTTCATTGTCTTGTTGACATGACTATTTTGGTTTGATCTCTTGGTGAGCGATGCACTAGCTATTAAGGACTCCTGTGGTAAACCTAACCTGACATAATCTAATCCAAGCCTGACCTAAGCCAACCACACGTAACGTTTGTCTGCTTCATTGTTATGAAGGCTGTATGCTTTTAATTTTCGAAAATTTTGAAGAATTCTTTAATTGTATTAGATTTTTAAACAATTTTGGAAATATTTGAGAGCATCTCTGAAACGTCTGTCAATTTGTCAAAGACTTTACTCTGCAACAGACCAGAAGGCAAGCATCTTCTAGGGTGCCTTCACCTATTACGTTTTTAGATCGCAGATCATGAGTAATTTCGCGGGGAACTTGACATGCGTACTGACTTAGTGCCTTATAAAAGCAAATACATTGCCAAAGATTCGCATAGGAACAGCAGTTTCCTGTGCATTTTTGCTTTGTTTATTTATAAGTGACTCTTTGATTGGCAGTGCTATTTTACTTTTTGCTACACTGCAGCTGGCATTGGTCTTCTGCTAGTCTAAAGAGGAACTTGCTCGATATATCATCTTGAGTGTGTCAGAGTGGAAATAAATATATGAAGAAACAAACAAAATATAAGAGAAGAAACATTCAAATACGAATGGTAGGGCATGTGTTTTCTGTGCACTTCCCACATGTACTGGATGTTTTATGGCAGAGCTATGAGTCGGATGTCAGAAACTGTAAAAAAAATACGTGGTAGCAGGGCATTTGACAACGATAATAAATGGTTTCTCGCAAATGGCCTTCGGAATTTGCACTGCTAGCCAGGTTTTCAGTCTTCCCAACTGGTGTTTTTCGTTACAGTTTCAAGAAGAGTAAGAATAATAAACGCTGTAAATGTGCTCCAAATAGAACTTACATAATTTATGCGATCTGTTAACATTCAGAAGATCAGAATGCTGGGTTATTTAAGATAAATGTGCTGTGAAAAGTTCTGTGTTTGTGACGAGTCTTAAGAATATTTATGCTCCAACTTCCGAATAGAAAGTGTCTTTATGCCTTGTCACATTATTTCAGAAATTAACTAATTAAGTAAAAATAACGACGTATCTCAGTTAAGTTACTACCCAATTAACTTAATTATGGAGTATCCAATAACATTGAGACTAATTAATGAACCATTTAACTACACGAAAACAATGTATGTGTTGTTGGAGATGGTGTTAAATTACTGATGTCAGTTGTTTGGACGTTTACAGTCATGGCTTAATGACGATCGAAGAAGTCCAAAAAATTGAAATTAAGAAAAAAAAATTCTTGCAGCAAACCCTCAAGGAGGCCCGATATTTGACACGATCTTAAGTCAGTTCCGTCCACTTCCCTTTGTCGCAATTTATTTCATAATTGTCTTCCCATCTTCTTTTCATAAGCGGAAGCTTTCAGGTTTCAAAGAGATTTCCCCACAAAAATTGTGAATGCATTTTTGTCTCTCAGCCGTTGCTACACGCCCAGTCTATATATTTCTCAATCCCCACAATATTTTATGACCTTCGAAGATGGCTGTCTTCTGGGATGTTGCGCCGTGTAGTCTTGTAGAAGTTTACCGACGTTTCAGAGGTGCTGCTGTTTCCATCGTCATTGCTCTATGATTGAGACGGTAAGTATCCGTGAAACGTCTGTAAACTTCTAACAGGCTCACAGCCGTGATAAACCAAGTATCTTGGATTTGTGTTGCTAGTGAGGTTAATACAAACAATTCAACCAATTGTTGACACTTTCCATGTTACGAATGGGATATTCTATGTAAATAGGCCTGCAGATTTCGATAATAAAGGGGAAGGGTCTCTTGGCAACAGAAAGGTTTTCGGCAAAGGAAATTGTAGGTTGTCATAATATGTGGAGACCTACCATGACATTTGTTTCTTAAATTAAACCGAGGTCAGGAAAAATGTATTCGATGTTCCCGTGGAGCGAAGTGGTTTATTTCTTGAGTTGGTAATCTGTGTGGTGCGCAGAAGCGAATACGTTTGATGTGGCCGCGGGGAGGGGAGTTGTTGCGCCCGGGCCGTGAACGGGGGTGATTCGCTTCCAGGGTGACTGTTAAAGTTGACACTGCTGGAGTCCTCGGACATGTTTCAGCTGGAAAACAGGACACAGAAGTACATCGCTGTGATATATTCCACTGTTCAGATTTATGAAAATAGATTTCTGTAGTGAGTAAACAGTTGAAGGCCGGGGCGTCGTCTTGTGGGTGGACAAGGTACGGTTTGTGCTGGGGTTTTTTCTTTGTTTTGTAAGGGGCAAAGCAAATCAATACGGCTGTGAACTCCGGAAACCAGCAACAGGTACGTACATTTGACGGAAACTGGAAATCTGTAGTTGGAGGATGTGCGTTTCTTGTATGGTTCTGGTGAAAGGTAACCGCAGTATAATTGTTTTATTATTAGAATAGCATAAATAGTTGATAGAGTAATATAAGAAGAACTGTTAATTACAATAACAGTATACTTATTAAAATTATATACGAATAAACTAAGTAGGTAGGAATAGAAATATTTGTAAGAAAGTTTTCATTATAGCAATTACTGTTAATTGGGCCATCGGTTAATCGTGGCAGCCATTTATTATGGACAAATCTTACAGAACAAACCTTTCTAACTCTTTACGTGAAACTTCGCATGATTGGGGCAGAAGCTTAATTGGTCCAAAGTGTTCTAATCCCGATGTGCCCCAATTAACCACATTCACCATAATGCTTGCGCACACAAGAGCACTAATAATTAATATAATTTAATTTCTTCATTGAAATGTTTTCCAACAGCAGGTTTCCTATGGTGGATTGGAAAATACGTGGCTTACATTAAACAAGAGCAAATTGAATCAGATACCTAATTTGGTTTTGTCAACGCCGCCAATAGGTCAAATTATATAGCGTCCAGTGATAGGACGATTGATGAGCACTAGATTGGAAAGGAAGTGGCCGTGACCTGATTGAAGGTCTGTCCTCGAAACCCTCTACCAGGATCTCCGGGCGATATTTGAACCTGCGATACATTGTAATAAGGCAGTGAAACAAATGGAGGGGAGTGGGCTCTTGTAACATCTTTGTTAATTTGAAAAAGTCAGGGGGATTGGTGGAGCTCACGAAACTGTGAGTAATGAGCCCCTTTCTTCATGTTAGCCACTTCATTGAACAAAGTGACGCAGGCTGGGCCAATCGAACTGCCGCATCACACCAGAATGACGCAACTACGCTGCCGCATATTACGTTGCGAAACTGCGTCCTTGGCTCGTTGGTTTGTTCGTAGTGTCATTTGTGTGATGGTTAGCGCTTCCGGGAGGCCCCGTTTTATTCTTATCTGCGCGACACGTGTCCTGACAAGACTTGCGTTTTTTCTCAGTCTCTCCAGTGTGTTAAAATTCGTCTTATGCATTCTGACCGGTTAACATTTTCGTGCATTGTGCCACGCAAATGCCATATAGCGTTCGTAGGAAGTGGTGAAATCAATTTTATGTCTGTTTTAAAGTTTATTTCCGGTGTGTTTGATCTGTTGAAAGCCTTGCATAACCAGTGCTCTTCATTTGACCATGTACTCTCTACTGAAGAAGCCCTATTTCTGTCTTGTTAACGGCAGAGACTGCAACTTTGAGAGGTCTCGATGCCCGAGGCAGCCAGCAGTGCCATGGCTGAGGCCCCACTACTGAGTGATGAGCCAGACTTGAGTACGTTCGAGAACAAGTCTGGCCTGGCTGAGGACATGAAGTTCCTAGCAAGCATGCCAGAGCTCTGTGATGTCACCTTCCTTGTGGGGGACACCAGGGAACCAGTCTGCGCCGTGAAGGCCGTTCTTGCAGCTCGCAGCAGGTAACTAACCTTTGCTGTCGTTATGTGTGATGTGTTGGATGCTTTTGTAAATAAGTTCTATCCTTGAAGGCATACATGAGAATGGGTGTAATAATGAAACAGCTGTTACCACAACACTACATTAACCCTCTGAAGTCCAGCGGCTACTGTGTAACATCTGGTTTTTGCCCACAATTGGATTTTGTATGATTCTGAGAATAAACAGCGACTATTTCCTTAAACAGCATTACCCGATTGATCGTTTTCGTGGAGAGACATTGTGTTTTCTGTGAGGTAGGAACTGAAATACCCCGTTGTGGTCATTCTGTGCCATCTATTAATAGTCCAGTGTCGCTCAGTTATTACAGTTCAGTAGTAATCGACAGTTGCCGCATGTGACAGCCTGCGGTTGTGTTGCAGAGTTTTCCACAAGATGCTGTACCAGGCACCAAGCCCTCAACGCAAGAAAGAGCCGCCCCCTAAGGAGAACAAGTTGCGCCTCTTCCTCAAGAGGAGCAGCGAGCCACTGCTCAACCTACAGAACGCTGCCCAACAGGTGAGATATGTGACTTTGCTTATCTTCAGTTTGCAATGAGCTATGTCTGTGACTCTCTAATTTGTCTACGTGGAAGCTGAAAACTGTCTTGTACTTTTCCGTTCTCTGATCTTAAAGTACCGCTCAGAAGAAAAACAGAGCATGAAATTCATAAAAGTACATTGATAAAATGTCAGTAAGGAAAGATAGCATGTTAACAAACTGGCGTGACATGAACAGAATTTATTAAAATGAATGATTTGGTTGGAATGTTGTTAGGAGACGCGCACACACACCAAAGTGATGATATTGTACTTTAATGATTGTCCCACATATAAAATTTATCAAGATGATCTTTGAATTCTGTAGCATGTAATAGCATAGAATTATTGAGGACTCACTTAAAACCTCGCGTACCGTCCAGAATTTATAACTTGTGTTGGGCAAGGCCGTGGTCTAGGCAACACGGAGTTTTCCTCCGGGGGCTTCCCCGGTTTCTCCGTGGCATCCCAACAATTACTCCATTCACACACAGAAGAAGGCAATGGCAAACCACTTCTGGATCATCTGCCAAGAACGTATATGAACAGGTCCCAGTCCGAGAAAAGGATGGAAGGATCCTGTTCATATGGACCTGTCGTCAGACAGAACACTAAATAATAATACCGTCCATTGTATTGATATATAAAATCATGCATACAGACAAAACTGTTTATACTTGAAAAGGCACTTAGTGCCAGTTTTTGCTTGTGCGCTAGATTTTATATAAGGACTCGCACTACATGTGGATCATGTGGAGAAGTACAAGAAACTTTTCAAGCATTGAACTTACTTTCTTGAAAAGCACATGCAGTGCCATTAATTTGTGTGTGTTTTTTTTAATTGGCTGGCATAATTAATATCTTTCTTTATTTTTTTTGCAGATTTGGATAAGTTGCTTGTTTCCTTTTGTTTGTACATTGTTTAGCACATAAAGTGTAACATGTTACATAGTTATATGTGATACATTATTTTTAGGTCATGTTTGAATTTATTTTGTTGGCTCTGTCTGTCCATTTCAATGGATATCTGATACCAATTTATGAAATGAAAACCATGTTATTTAAATACACAGATTTCTATCTAAAACTTTGGTACCGTGTTGAAATGTCGGTGAGATTTATGATTATTTTACGGGTTTCTTAAGTCGTGCGAGTGAATGGTTTGATATAATCTTGTAATAGGACACACCTACATCTTCTCTAGACCATTTACTCTCTCATCGTCAGTTGATATGGAGTCATTACATGATGTAAAGTCCATCCAAGTCCCTCCCAGAATAATCGCATGATTCACGACTTCATTGCTTAACTTTTCTGTATGTCGGCAATAACAAACGTCTTGGTCATTGTCCATTGTCTTAATTTTAATTTATAAATGACATATCTGACACCGAAATCTGGCTCCATCCTCAGGTGAAACCTGTGTTGGACCCAGTAGATGGAACTGCTGTAACATTAAAAGAATTAATTTTAACTTAACAAAAGTTTTTGTGAAATTCATAATGGCTCGTTTTCACAGGTTGGTTTGTAGGATATCTTCATTGATTTTTGTGATTTGTGCTTATTAACTAATTATGTTTTGCATTGCTTCGTTTTGTAGCGTGGCGCTTGGTTTTAAGTATCATTACATATTAAACTCACTTTTTCTCCTACACAGTTTTCAACAATTAATGACGTTATTTTTCTTATTAGTAGTGGCATTTAAGCTTCGTCTTATTTATTGTAATATTATTGTTTTCATCATGTGTTACACGTAAAGACACATCAGAGATGCCAACTGGTAAACTTTAATACACATGCAGCCTGAATTCATTCTGTCTCTCGTGAAAGACGGTAGCACTTACAGTCTCTCTTGGAAATGCACGTTCTTAAAATCTGCAGTGTAGCGTCCTGTTATGTCCTCAGTTTTATTTTTTGTGTTGAAGCTCCGTCAGTTCTAAAATATCCTGTTTTCATACACACTTTATGCTGTTTTTGATTTTTGACTAATAATTAGTTATCAACAATATGATATTGGATGTAATGATAAAGGAATATGTGGTGTGGGCATGTGAGTGATTTGCTTTTTAAATACATCTGTGGATGTGCTTCGTTACATACTCTCATTTAATAATTATGAGTTGATATTCAGGAAAATTTATACTTCTGTGGTGTAAAAGTTATCAGTTGGCGTTCTTAACCAATGTGACTGTTATTCATTAAGGTGAGATTTTTTATGTTGTTACGCGTGTCCATAATAAGCAGGCCAGTGTCTCTGTGTTGTCCCACCTGTGTGTCCACTACTTCTCGTTGTGCTGTTTTGTTATCCAGCTGCTATCAGTCTTTTATGCCTTTGTAAGGTTACATGCTATGAAAGGAGAACACAGCTCTGATGTTGGTAACTCTGCTATTTCAGTTCATACTAACTGTGTTGTTCAAAACACCCCTCACTTGACACATTCCAGAATTATGCACGTCATAACTCTGAAAAAATGTCGCCGACACGTAATAAACTGTGTGAGTTTTGCCGTTCGCACGGTGGTGAAGGTGTCGATATTGGTCTTCTGGGTTATAATGCTATGTGCACTTATAGGGAAATACAAACATTTCAGTTGAACATACTGCCTCCAAAGCATTGGTACGTACCCAAAAGTCTACGCAGCATTATCGTAACCCATGAAACCAAAATCAGTCTTTCAAACTTTTTCCTCGATTTGGTTATGTTCATGAATGATTCTGTGTTGGGGTACGCGTTTGTTAAATATTCACAATATCAAAAAAATGTTTCAAATAAAAGTTTTACATTGTAACAAGATCTATATTTTATATTGTGTGCCAAGTTTTCATACAATTATTTTGCTTTAGAAAAAAAAAATGGTAAGTTACTGAATAAAGCAGGTGGTACACGTACTTACTGCTTGCCTTCCAGATTCTAATTTATTCTTTTAAACTGTAATCTCTCTTTTATGTCTGTATGTTGAAGCAGAGGTTAACCTATGCAGATGCTGTATTCTCTGTATAAAAATGTCTGTCCTTTGACAGCATAGATGTCTGTTACTATGGCAACCAGAGTCATAAAATCTCTTATTTCACTATCGTTGTCTTTGAAGCAACTGCCCTGTTGTTTTTAGTCTATTCTGTTGAGTGTGTTTATTTTTATCAAGAATTCATTATTATATTTAGTTTCTGTAAAGAAGATCTCCATGTTTGTGTTCTGGTGGAAAGAATTTTGCATGGATCAAGTAAGCGTACTTTGAAGTGTTTCAATTGGTACTTTGAGAGGAGGTGAAAGAGGAAATTGAAGTAAAACTTCGAGTGGACTTTGATAGTTGCGTTCTGAATGGTATGCTCTTTGCTTGAAGCAGTTTTCTTGTGCAGTGAACAAATTAAACAGCGACAGTTTTATTCCTCTGGGTTATAAAACCATGTAGACTGGTGGGTATATACCAGTGTTTTATAGAGACTTACTGTCCCCATCTTCAGGGCTGAAGATGGAGACAGTATGTTTCTCCAAAACATTGATATCTACTTATGAGTCTACATGGTTTTTACAAACCAGCAGAAAAATATAATCATCTTCTCTACTGTGAAAACCTCAAATAACAAACTAAACAGTTTTATTAATATATATACATTTTCCAAGCACTTTTTTTTGTTATTTATCATTTTTCCTTGACCCTGTTTCACTCGCTGCAAGGGCAAATGTGTTGTTGACAACTTATTGACTAATTGTACTGATATTGAAAAATTTTCAAAATAAGGAATGTAAGGTTTAAGGATGTGCATATTTTATCATGCACTACACTTCTAAGAAACTATAAATTTTATGCATGATAAGTTTGATTTTAAGTCTATGTGCAGTTCAGATTATTTGACGATCAAATAGCAGGCAAATGTGGGCCAAAATTAGATTTACCTTACATCTTTAGTTAATAATCCTAGGAATGTAAAATTTCAAAATGTGTTCTGTTGCTACAAAGATAAAAAACATTTGGTTAAGTAGTCGGACGTTATCACCCCATTGTACCGAATGTCACAGTGGTTAGCACTCTTATTCTTATTTATTCTAAGGTTTTTCATGTTTTTCAAAGTTCCTTAAGGCAAATGTGAGGATAGAATCATAAATTATGCCTTGAATGTTTCTACATCCTTCCCATGTCATCATCCATTAATTATCGTAAAATTCAAGTTTGTGTAGTTTGAGGTTTCTACAGCGTTGATAAAATATTGTCTGGCTATCAGACATATCAGATGAGGTGGTTACAAATCAGTGTTTCAGGGACCAGTTCCATTCCCTTCATCAGAATTTGATCAGAGAAGATTTTTCATTAATGTTAGTCGCTGTGAAAGCTTCAAATTTTACACTTCCTCCAGCACTGTTAAATAAACCACGAGTAAGATAGATCTTGCCATTGTGTGTTTATTTCATGTACTCTTTGCAAGTAACGCATTAAAATCATAAGATATTCTTTGTTTGTAGTTCAAAAACTAAGAATGCAGTTTAATTTATTCTCAGCACAGTAATGTACTTATTGATGAGCATTGCTTTTCAATACTGTGGTGATTCATGTCATCACACAGAGCAGGGAATCATATGGATATATTCACCTCCTTTACTAACAGTGGTGTTGTTGAGTGTCGCACCCTCTAGCTCCCTGATGATCGTGGTGATATTATGTGGTGCCTGATACTTCCTGTTATCTGTGTTGTCCCAGCGCGGCTTCTCCCAGCAGCTGGCTCCCATTCAAGAGGTAAAGAGCTTGCGAACTGACGCCTTCTTCTCTTTCTCCTCACAGTTGATTAAAATTCTTACACGTGCCAAGTATTTGAAGACAATGCATTTCCTATCTTACTTAACCACCATACTTATATCAGGTGGTTCTTAATGGGTCAAGAAACTAATATTTCTCTTGTTGTTGGTCTTCTGGGTTGTAATGCCATGTGGACATGTACATAGATACCAGTGTTTCAGAGGAACATATTGTCTCCATCTTCATCTGAAGATGGAGGCATCTTTTAAAGTCTACAACTGATATTATTACGTTTTTTTATACATATTTTCTTATGCTCTTTTTTGCATGCAAATATTTTAACCTTACTTCTTAAACCAGTTTTCATATTTCATGCTGGTAATTGTTTGTGCTCTTGCAAAAACAAAATTTCACACCTATTCCCCTCCCCCACTCCCCTCTCCCAACCCCACAAGAAAATATAACTTTTATTCATATAAAAAAAACTTCCATGGTATACACATGTTACTGAAAATTAAAATATCCATGAAATTATCAAAACCATGTTACATTTCTTCTTTTTCTTGGAAAAGAGAGGGGAATAATTTGAAAAATAAGTTTATGAAAGTCACAGTTTCTTTCGTGAATTGGAAAATAAACTTTGCCTTTGGTGTAATTATTGGTCCTTCGTAACTAAATCTTTTCTTTCCTAACTAAATTCTATCAGAAAAAATATGTTGTTTCAATCAGATCAGGGTACGAGGAAGCTTATAAAATCAAAGCGAGTTGGCGTAGCATTACCATGTCATATTCAGGAGTTGGTGTGTTTTGAGAGGAAAGAAGGCAGTGGGCAATATCAGAATAAGATACTTCCATATCATTGTCATGTACCTCTGTAAATGAGAGGACTTTGCCTCCTCCTTCCGTTTCTCTGTCGAAAACCAGATCCTTAATTGATTTCTTCAAGTGTTTGGCACTTTGGTTTAGTCTTTCACATTTCCACTAATATCAGCTTCTTACTTTCTGAGTGTGCGTCCTATAACTGCCGTTGTTGTGTGTGGAGTGCCTGCAGTTCTGAGTGTTGTGATATATCAGATCCCATAACCTCACAGGACCTCAAGCGGCAAACACTTGTCGTTCTTTGTCTTTGTGTTGAGAATGCATCAGACATCACTTCATGTTTCCCTTTTGTCTAAAGCCATGTTGGAGCATAGTATATCATAATTGACTTTTTAAGTGATGAGATTCCCTGAGCACAGAATGAACCAAAGCATTTTGTATTTGGTCCTGAACTAAGGACATAAAGTAGTGGTTGTTTATATCCAGACTAGTGAAAGCACCGGTCTTTGTCATGGGTTTTCCTGGAATAAACTCTACTGAAAATGTCAAATTCCTCGTAGGTCAGGTTTTGTTGGTCGTTTTCGTCTATGTAACACACAGACATTTATAAAGTGATCTTATTTCTTTAAAATATAGAATGATAAAGGTATGAGATGAAACTTCACATTAGACATGAATATTTATTTTTGATCAGCTTATTTTGGTGGTAAATTATAATTGTTATCTTGAAAGATTAAAGGCATGATCATTACCCAAAAAATCTGGGTTTATAAGAAGTTTCTGAGGAAAAATATGGCATTATTCTAGGTTCAGGGGATACATTTCCTGTCTGTCTGAGTGAATAATGGTTGAATGTTGCACCCCTGGTTAGTGCATGCTATGTTTGTGTTCACGTTAAAGCACCTACCTCTTGGTTTGTAATCCATGATACAGAGTGGTAAATTTTCATTACATTTCTTGATTGCAATATTGGCATTTTCCAACTTATGTTGTATTTACATATGTGTTATTTATTGTTCTTTCTTATCTTTTTCATTGACACTATAACACCGTAAGTGTCTCTGATTTAGTGAAGTGGTTGAACATGGCAGTATTTGTCGGTAGATGCCAATACTGTCAGCAAAATATTGTCAATTTAGAATAGATGCTCTGTATCATCTCTTGTAGTCACTTCTCCACTCCAGTCTCTAAGTTATATGATATACATCATATGCAATTTAATTGCTAAATAGTTATTTGTAATTATTTTCTGTTTGTAGCTATAAAAGTTGCTTATCTTCAAATAATATTATATTAAGAATCATTGATCTCATCCTAAAATTATTTAGGTAATTTTTTAATAACTATGTAAGACTTGAGGTTCTCACAGCGGTGAGTATGAAGATATCCGTCTTCTGGGTTATTGCGCTGTGTAGTCTGGTCGATGTTAACCAACGTTTCAGAGGTCATACTGCCTCCGTCATCAGGGCGATGAGTATTCATCGCCCTGATGACGGAGGCAGTATGACCTCTGAAACGTTGGTTAACATCGACCAGACTACACAGCGCAATAACCCAGAAGACGGATATCTTTTAATAACTAGTTAAATTTAATTCCTGGTATTCGTAATCGCTCAGGAAGAGACTGGTTTGGACAGCATGATCTCAATACTCGTACAGTGTTAGTGTTCTTACCGGTAATAAGTGTTTGGTTTCTCAGTTTTTTTAGTTTAGTTTATCTTTACTGTGTTGTAATGTTATGTTTGCTTTCAATGAAAGTGGTTCTTATGCAGTGTGCAAATTGATATTCTGCCACAAGGGATTAATAACATTACCACATTGTGCATTTTGAACCAACTTCCACCATATATAATTAATGGGTTCCATAAATGCAGGGAATTTCTTGATGAGTTGAGTAACTCGTGTTTTCCAAAAAGTCCCTGCATTTTTGAATTTGATATTCAGATTTAATTACAAGATTTGTATGTCACTTTATCTTAAACCAAACTTATATTTGGTCACAGTAAAAAAAAGTAAACTAAATTAAGAAATTCAAAGAACCGTACATCTGTCCTAGATTAACTATGTAGAACCTCCCCCTTTCTAATTTAATTTTTGAAAAGTCTGACACCCATGAAGGTTTCAGAAGAATTTTTACAGCACTAGATGGTCAGCACTTCTGCATGGATTGGAGGATTTGCACTTCGTTAACTAACTTGTATTCTATCCCAAGTGAGGCTGGTTGTGTGTCTCATTTTAAGGTATGGTGTTCATCTGTGCTTCAACAGGTCAGAAACATAGTTCATACCAATGTGGGCATTTATTGTGAAACAGCGAGTAAAGGAAATTTAGCAAATACAATTGATGATTAGAAACATTTCAATTCACCCTGCTTTCAAAAACACTGCAGATTAATTAAGGTAAAGATTAAATTTTCTCCTTTTTTCGTAAGCTCTGTGCAATGAAGGCACATGGAGAGGTTATGGAGATAAATTTCCACATATTTTTAACTTTGGCCTGTCTGTAGGAGGTTACAAACGTTTTGTGGAATTATTAATTGCATCTTGAGGGTAAACTAACTTCTATAGTTAACCAGACGTATACATATCCTTGGCTTAGTTTATGATTCTTTGATGACAATATATGAAAAATGATATGATGACTGTGAGTGAAGAATTCAGTGGCATGGAAGGAAGGAAGGAAGGAAGGGTGGGTATGTTGCCTTTTTTATGTACTTGAGATCTGTTAGAAAGGACTGAAGACAATCGTGGAATCCTCAGTAAGGTAGTTGATTTCTCAGATGGGATTCACACCTCCTTTCCCACAAATACAAAAATGGGGCTGCTAACAGCTGTGTGCTGAAGTTGTTTCTTTTATAGTGTATTTGATGATACCACACACGTTTCCAAACATGGTGATTATAAATCACAGAATAAAAAATAAATCTTTGGTTTGGAGGTTTTTCCCTTGCAAGAATGAAGGAGGAATGTGACACTCAAAGCTGTCAAGACATGAAGCACAGGAAATGAACCCATACCTTCAGAGTGAGCATACATTGGTGCCGTATCTAAGTCGCTGTCCACAATTGTGTGGAACAGCGACTTTACACAGCCTGTTGATAACAGCCGCAGTCGAACCAGCATCACACACTCATCATTGAGGAGTTCGAACCAGACGTGTTTCGTCAGCTGATAGAATACATCCACACCGGCTGCGTGACGCTACAGCCCCGAACGCTGCTTGGTTAGTAGGCATGTTTGTAGTCTGTTAACTAGTCTAAACCACAGGGGGGTCAACACAGCACCCTCATGGTCGAGGAGTTCGAGCCAGATGTGTTCCGCCAGCTCATAGAGTACATCCACACAGGCACCGTTACGCTGCAACCACGGACCTTGCTTGGTGAGTTCATGCAATGTTTCTTTAAAGTTCAGAGCTGATATCTTGTTGATAGAATTCCCCTACCTTGTGATGACTGGTTTTTTAGTCTAATTTTATTAAAATTATTGTCTCCAAAGTGTATGGTGTGAAAATTCTTGAAAAGTGGCCACTGGTATGATTAAGAATGAAATGGGAGGTTAATGCAGAAGCCAGACCAAAAGTGAATGCCACACGTAAGGACAAGTAAATATCTCGGGAACCGTAATTTTCTTCTGTTTGACGTGTTCCAAACGGCAAGTGTGTGCTGTGTCTAGAAAAGCGCACCTTGCTACTATCTTATTTTTATTTTCAATTTGCCTGTAACAAAACCATTAAATTGCTTCGTTGTTGTTGATGATGAAAGATCAAACTGTAAGCAAACATGTTATATTACAAATTATATTTATTTATATTTATATACTTATTTATATTTATACACAGAGTTTACCATTTAAAATGCAACCCATCAGCAATTATGTACACTACAGAATCATAAGTAGGTCCATCGTCATGTAATAAACTCAGAGAATTTTCCCCAGCGCAATCTTGTTGCTAGGCTTCTGCTCACAACAGCTGCTCAAAGGCTGTGCAAATCCAGACATGGTGTATTTATGAGCAGAACATGTGTTCATTCCTGAACACTACATTATATATGTTGAAATTGATAATATATAATTCATCATTTTGGATGATAGAAAACAATGTTGTGGTATTGTTACTTTTTTTTCAAGCCTTGTTATTACAAGGAATTAATATGTTCAGTCTTTCCATTCCCAGTACCATGTAAAATGATTAAACAGATCTTTGAAGGTTTTCTCAAAATCAAGAAACATGAGATGATGGGTGAGGCATGGAGCATGGATGGAAATGATGAGAAATTTTTAAAAAAAGTCAGTCAAGAACCAGAAGGGAAGTGACAACTTGAAAGACCTGGGCATAGATAATATTACTGTAGTTTTGTTTTGTACATTATCCATTTTTTTTCAGATCCCAGTATAAAACTATCACATCACTTTTACTGACATCACGCTGTGCATGTTTTAGGGGTAATGAATGCGGCAGACTATTACGGCCTTGACGAGCTGCGCAGAGCCTGTGCTGGCTTTGTGCAGTGCTGCATTAATGTGGACACAGTGTGTGCTCTTCTTGCCTCAGCTGAACGCTACATCCAGTATAAATGCACCAAGTCACTCGTTCAAAAGGTAACAAACAGCTGTTCCTGATATTACAGTTCTTGAAGATATCCGTCTTCTGGGTTATTGCGCTGTGTAGTCTGGTCGATGTTAACCAACGTTTCAGAGGTCATACTGCCTCCGTCATCAGGGCGCCCTGATGACGGAGGCAGTATGACCTCTGAAACGTTGGTTAACATCGACCAGACTACACAGCGCAACAACCCAGAAGACGGATATCTTCATACTCACCGCTGTGAGAACCTCAAGTCTTACATTACAGTTCTTAGTGACATTAATTCCAACATTTCTGCTCATCCCTGCTCTGTTAGTACAAGAGGGATGTAGAGAAATTCTTATTCAATTCACATGCACTGTTTTCTCGGTTTGTCTCAGTCTCCTTGATTCAACTACCCTGGCAAGAAAAGGTTTAGTAATCAGTTTTTGTAGTCTGCAAGTGGTTTATGTATTATTTTATTATTATTGCTATTGTTTTTTTCATATCTTAATCCCTTACTCCATTTCTTAACTTTATTTATTTTGTATGTTTATCTGCTTTTCTCCTTTCTTCTCATATTCCTTCACATCCGTTTGAACTTAAAAACAGCAGGTGATATGAGCAGTTATGTTATTTCAACTTCTTTGTCATTCATATTAGAAGTACTTCTAAATGCTGCCTAGTTGTAGCAGCCCTTGTAAAACAGAATGTTCTGCCATGTAGTGTCATTACTTATATTATACTTGTGATATTGTAAAACGTTTTTACCAGCACAAAATTATCTAGTCTACGACGCACTTCTTCTACAAGCGACTCACAGCTCAGCTCTTTCCGCAATAACGAAAGTGGATTGTTGACGCCAGTAATGTAACACAACAGTGCCGAGTAAACAGATTTATCTATTATATATAATGGGTGGGTTTATTTGTAACTTATCTCTACTTTATGTGAACACTTTGTATTTGTATAACATGTATTGTATTAATATGACTTATTCTACATCCTATTGTCATCTGACTAACTTATGGATACATGGAATGTAATAAAGATGTATGTATGTATGTATGTATTACCAAGAACATTGCCAGTCATACATAATACAGTTATCAGAGGAGAAAAGGAACGTGTACATCATTTTGTTTGGCATCTCTCTTGGAAAACCAGTTTTTTGATTATCAGGAATCAGGTGAGAGAGTAACCTCAGTATCGATATTAGGGAGACGGCTTGTGAGGATGGCAGTTGGATGGAACTTGCCAGCAAGTTACGAAATCTCACACAGGGCCTCGGACTTGATTGGGCCGTTGTGAACACCATAATGAACCTCCAGGTTCCATAAAAGGTAGGTAGTTTCTTGACTGCATAGTTATATGTCCAGATACAGGATCTAATTTTTTCTCTTTGTGTTTTGGATAGGCTTATGAATATGTCTCGTGATGTGTTGCAGGTCTTGGAATTTGTTGATGAGCATGGGAATGAGGTCCTGAACCTGGGGTCCTTCACGCTGCTGCCACAACATGTGGTGCGTCTCATACTGGCAAGAGATGAACTCAGAGCTGATGAGTTCACCAAATTTCAGGTCTGAAAGGACAGCAATTTTATTGTTTTAAGCATCTAACCTAAAGACTGAATGATGATTCTTGAAGGAGTCCAATCATCAGACTCCCTGCTGTGTTGTGAGTCTGTTTATATGTTTGTAATGTGTAGTTTAGTTATTTTATGTCAGTATTGATAACATTTCAAATATTTGTTGGTGGCAAATGCATCCAGTTGTGGTTTCACCGAAATTCCTGGCCTATGCTGATTCTGTAAGATTGAAAATAAATTGCATTTAATGAAATATCTCAGAAACAACTCACCATAAAGGAATGTTTAGACAGAAGTTAAATAGATGATATTATCTGCACTGCCAGGAATAGACTTTTGTCTGCAATATATTTGAATCAGTTTCTGTAATTTTCCTCTATGTATTGGTACCTTTTATTGTGTTTTCAGGCTGCTCTAATGTGGGGCAAGAAGTACTGTGATAGCAATCCGAACACGCCGCTTAAGGATGTGATTGGAAACTTCTTGGAGTACATCCAGTTTCACAAGATCCCAGCAAATGTGCTGATGAGAGAGGTCCATCCGCTTGGTCTAGTTCCATACAGCATCATTATGAATGCCTTGGCCTACCAGGTGATGCAGAGCATTCCATTCATTAAATTGTGGTGCAATCACACACCACTGTAGTGACTTAATCACCCTCATGATCTGGTGCAGCCACCTTGTATTAACTACTTACGTGAACAATTGCAGCTAGCGCCTTATCAGTGTGGGTAAGTACAGACAGCTGCCATATCTACCAATGTGGGCAAGTGCACCTTATTTACCACGGTGGGCAGTGTAGCTGTCTGTCTTATCTATCCATTTATCATATCCATCGGAAGTTGCGTGACAAAATCATATTTTGATATTAATGGTTTGATTTATAATATCAAAATATGACAAAATCATATTTTGATATTATAAATCAAACCATTAATATAATTATTTTGTAGGAATCATTGAGCAGAGACTGTCTGTATATTAAAAAAAAAATGGTACAACTATAAAAAGTGTTCTGCCTTCTGTAGAACTGGGTCTGGCAATAAGAGGACAGAATAGAAACTGCAACTTTTTCCCTACAAGAACGCTGTTTATTGCAGGCAGACCCAACAAGTGTCGACCCCGCCAAGCTCTCCCCCAACAGAGTGAGGCGTTCGGGACAGGGTCGCTCTATGTCTGTCCAGAGCTCGCTGGATCCTTACGGAAGCAACACGACTCTAAGCTCCAGTGGAAGCAGTGAGATGGTGAGCTCTGAGGGAGGTGGCATCAAGCACTCGTCCAACTAGACGCTGTGCCAGCATAAGTAATAATGAATG
Source organism: Zootermopsis nevadensis (assembly GCF_977971745.1). Lineage (NCBI taxonomy): Eukaryota > Metazoa > Arthropoda > Insecta > Blattodea > Termopsidae > Zootermopsis > Zootermopsis nevadensis. The sequence goes on along the minus strand of NW_028259159.1, from coordinate 6,776,375 downwards.
CAAGGTCTTCTCAGCCAGCACCACTTATATAATTGCCACAAGAAAGTTCCTTCAACCCTTTGGTGCACATTAGTTTTTGTTCTATGCCGTTGTCTTCTTCGGGAGAAGCAAATATCAGAGAATCAAGCTATTTGAATTTAAAATGGTTTGAGCTAGTTGAATCGATAGCCTGCAGTTTCATATGTTTTGTTTTTTATCGGCCTGTCTCCAATGTCTGATCTCAGTAGGTATACCCTATAGTGGAGTTGCAGCCTCTGCTAGCTATTTTTACAAGCATGAGATCTGGATTACAGGGTGGATACGGGTAACTGAGGAGACATTACGAATATAACACCACCAAGTCTTTGTAGTATTCAGTGGGATAACTTTCTTTATGGTCGAACAGCTATAAGATGGTTTACTCACTGCAGTAGTTCCATGGTTGTACACTTCACATACAACACACTGACACGGGCCTGTTCCTAAACAGGGGGCAAGACCTCTGTTTATGACAGTTTTATTAGGCATGATGAGGTAGGTGTACTTTTATCATTTTGGTCAGTGAGCAGCCTGTTTGATGATGGATTTTTCTTGTCACGTTTGAAAACATTGCATCACCTGATTTGTTGTCGAGTTATGAGTTGTATCTGTTGTCCAACGAGTATATGGTCACCACACATACGTGCATGAACTAGGCAATGTTATCATACTGAGTTTTATGGCTGTTTTCTTTGTTGACATGTTGGCATCTTGTGATTGAGTCTCCTCTCAGAGGTGGTAGTTGTGAGGTGTTCACTCATATCTTACAGTCATTACTTCTCTCTAAGACTTGAGGTTCTCACAGCGGTGAGTATGAAGATTTCTGTCTTCTGGGTTGTTGCGCTGTGTAGTCTGGTCGATGTTAACCAACGTTTCAGAGGTCATACTGCCTCCGTCATCAGGGCGATCGCCTCTGAAACGTTGGTTAAGATCGACCAGACTACACAGCGCAATAACCCAGAAGACAGAAATCTTCATTACTTCTCTCGTTATTAATTCTAGCTTACTATAAAATTTGCAGTTGTTATACATTCTACATATATGATTGGCAACATGCTTAGGATATCTCAACGAGTCCTCAGTTTCAAGTTGCTGCTGTCCTAAAGTTAATTCTATATTTGGACAATCTGTGACAGACTTAACGTTGTTTTTCTTCTGTAGTTTAAAGTCTTAAGTGGTGATGAGACTGCCATGGTAGTGGCTTGACAAAAGAAACATGGGACTTGGTAATATTACAAATACAAACTCGAAGTAGCCCTGCAACTACCTGGCAACATAGGATTACTTCAGTTCTTGCTGTCTTTATATTTTTACCAGTGTCACTGGGTTGACTGGTGACACTATTTCACTTTCGCATTGCTTCCAATAAAAGTTAAGTGAATTACTTTAAATACTATTGAGGGATATTGTGTAAATAGGCTTTACTGCCCACAGTGTAGTATGTACCCTTATTTTTATAAATGTGAATTCTCACCATTAGTTGGAACAGGTAGCTTTCATTCTGATCTGGGATTCAAACTATTTATTACACGGAATAACCCAGATCAGATGGATATATGTTCATGTGATTACAAATTAGGGGCATGAGGAACCACAAATCCATGTCTGCAACTTACTTCTTGTTTAAACAGGTAATCTTAAGACTAATACTGATTTACTCTTTCTGGGGTGTACCCAGCCTCCCATCCATCCCATCGGAACAGTGATGCTTTCTCTAGTGCTCTATGTAACCAAAATAGGAAATTGATCATTTGCCTTTAATTACTTGGAAGCTTGTGGTTGATGGTGTATTTTTTTAGACGCAGTGGAACCCTTTCCATCATATGCTCTACCTCCATGCTCCCCACATACTTTCATGGTGTGCTTGGGCATAGAGACAACGAATCTTTTATATTGACTATACAATTTATGGAAGGAAAGTATCTGATGTGGCTTTATCAAGTATAGTAGTGATGCAAGAGAATTTGGGAGTCCCTATTTTTTTAATTTAATAAATCGTGAAAATAAGAGCTGGAACAGGAATGCCGTACATAAGCTGCAGTGGATGTTTTTGAGAACTAGAGAACCACAGAGTTTATAAATCATATTTTATTAACAACATGGCTAGGATAATATTTCTAAGACAATACAAATTATAGGTATGGAAAGAAAGTACATTTATGTTGTAAACTGAAATATTTCCCACATTTCTCCTATTTATTTGTTAGTTGGCTCCTAATCCAAATAAGACACTGACAGCCTCATAATTTATTTTTTTTCACAGGATGTTTCAAATTGTGAAAAACTATGAAGTGATTGACCTTCATTCTTATAAATTGTGGGAGGGGGATGTAATTTGTATGAATGTTTCTTAATTGTACACAGTACACACCTTTTAACTTTTTTGCTGTATGGTAGCTAACATTTTCACATTTTTCAGGATATTTAAACCCACCACATATGAGCATGTAGGAGATGAAATATCCCAGTCAGTATATCGACTAGATTATTGAGCTGGACAGCCAGGCTTTAATTCCTGGCAGGGGCAAGAGATCTTCCTTCCACTGGCTACAGTATTCAGACCTGCTCTGGGGCCTACCCAGTCTCTTAACTCTAAAATTAATATTGTGCTCTTGACCTCCTTAGAACACAATTCTAATATTAAAAGAATTTGTGTATTTGGCAGAAAATTAACATGCTGCAGAACTGTACCATCCAAAACAGTGAAAAGGTTAAAAGGGTGCTCTCTGGGCATAATATAGTGTTTTTTTTTTGTCTCTTCTTGTAGTTACAAAAAGAGAACAAAGACAGCCTTGCTGTGGTCAACAAGGTAGAGATCTGGCACTCGACATCAATGTCCTTGGTTCAGTTCACACCTGGCTCAACTGTCTATATAATTTATAGGCACACTGAAGAATTTCTTCACAGTGTTTTAGCTACAATGGTGTAAGGTCCATTGAATTAACACACAATACAATTTTCAGTAACTTCAATATTAAATCCTCTTCTGTTATTTTTACCCTGTATAAGAGATTCACCCCTTTGCTGCCATGACAATGCTGTTCAAGCCACTGCAGTTCAGTTTAATAGGGGCATTTTGTCTCCTGATATGAGAGTTTGAGTGTCTTCCCATGTTTATTATGTCTGCGATGCACATAAATGATTAGTGATGGCATTTCCCCCTGTGATGGTAATGATGGTCAGAGCATGAATACCCCACCCTCCCCAATGTACTTGTTGGCCGAGGAGAAGATCTTGTGTTTGACTGATCAGTATTGCGTAGCTGTAGCCCTATGTGAAGTGATGTGAAGTATGTCAAGTCCCATTTTTTTGTGTTTAGCCTTACACAAACTCTATGCTTTTTGCATTACACCTTGCTCTTCTGTTTTTCAGTAAATCTGGAAGCTTTTATTGTCTCACTCTCATCATTCAGGGATGTGACGGACTTCTATTAACCATTTTCATGTGAAAAATAAGATTTCTTGCTCAAAACTGTAGGGTAGCTCAGTCGCTGTAGTGTCTGTTGACTACAGACTGGATAATCAGGGTTCAGTGTCCAGCGAGGGCAAAGGATTTTCTTCTAGCCTCTGCATCCATACCAGGTGTGTAGCCCACCATGTCTCCTGTCCAGTGCGTACCGGGGGTCCCTTCCGTAGGAGTCAAATGCGGCCGGGTTGTGATACTGACCCCACACTTCCATCTAGTGCCAAGGTGAAGAACAAGTACGAGCTACACTCTCTCTCTCCCTCCAAGCACCTGCAGTGATCTTTAGTGGTTGATAATAATCACATCGGTGAAAGGAAATTCTACTGCCATCTTTTTACACACAGCTGTGTATCTATGGGTTACATTATTAACTACTCTGAAAACATAGAAATAAATGAAGGTGATTACTTTCTGAACACTGAGTAGGTTAAGATGCAGTCCAGTTTACAATCAGCTGCTTATCCTTACACCAGAGACATTTAAAAGTTGCATACTCCTGACTTATGAGTACAATGGGTCAGTCAGTTTCCTTCTGCTGTGTTCATCGCAGAAAAAGTTCCACGTTACGGTATTGTTTTAGCACAAGGAAAACGTGATTAGTAAAGTTTGAATTAGCAAGAATTAGTAAGCATATCTTTCATGGTAATCATGCCATATATGGTACTGCCCCTGCCACCAACCCATCCCATCCATCCACAAGATATGTTTGTTGTTGAAGTTTAATAAAAATATATATTAATTAATTTTACAATTAAAGTTCTATAATAGGTCTAGATAGCTGAATGCACACAGACAATCGAGAAGTATTTTCAAGCACTTCGATAATATCTACGAGAACACCAAGAAATAAATTGGAAATATTATGGAATTGAAATGTAGGAAAGATGTATGTTAACGGCAGGGTTCATGCCCCCCACCATATCCCCATTGCTAATGCTGAAGTCCCACTTCTGTCTTGTATTTGTTAGGTGTCATTATAGATGTCTTCTGTGGTTTTATTCAGTGCTTCAAAGCAAATATGTGCATAGTGGGCCTTGATCACCTTTTCTGTAGTTCAGTAGACGTAAACACCATCTCATCTCATAATTCCATGGAGCAGAGTCCTCGTTAAGAAGCTAATAGTCACTCGGCTAGTTAAGAAATCTCCCCTTCCTTATGAAACCTGAAGTCACATTAATATCCTACGATCATGTAGGGAGAATATGAGGGTTTATGAACCAGTGATTTCAAATCGGTGGAAGTCACCTGCAGTAATCTTATTAACTGTTGCTTGGTGTTAACAGATTATGTATGTCTTAACATTTAGAACAAAATTTTGCCAACCCACAAAATAATGATCCAATAAAATGTTATGTATTACGAATCTCTGTAAAGTAGTGTTTGTATATATGCCCAGATGTTAAAGTTGATGTACAGCTGTAAACTTGCATCATCCTTGCTTTTGCAGAACTCATTTTCTTGTATTTTACTTCAGCCGTTCTCAGTACTAACGTCGCAAAGGAGCAACGATTCAGTTTTATGAGCAAAGAATTTTTTTAGTGATAAAATATAAATTCTGATATTAGTGATAATATAATTAGAATTCACCTTCTGTTCTGATATATCTGATTCAGAATTTAGATTGATGATAGTTTTTTAAGACTGAAAATTTATGTTATAAATCCGTCATCTTCTTCAGCGACCAGCTGAGCTATTCTTTATGTAGTTATTTTTACTTTTTCATCAGGTCCTGTTGCCATAGAAAATTAAAAAGTGGGACATAATAGTAGGATGTCAGTCATGCCATATTTACTTAGAATTTCAACTTGTCATATTTCCCTTTATAAGGAATTTGTTTACAATAGCTTCAGAATATCACCAGAAATGAAATAGCAGTTTCCACTCATAACAGTAGTTTTCTGAAATTTGCTGTAACTGCAGTGTTTTATTTGTTTCAGTCGTGAAACATTTTTGGCAAGAGTGAAGTTATTGCATGAGAAATGAGCATGATCCAGCCTTGCTTGAAGCGTGAATTTGCTTATTACTTTACTTTCAGAATCATCACATTATTTAATATCTCCCTTTAAGTGTTACAAAATATTTGTTTTAGGTCCCTAATTCATCATCCCCTCCCTTAGAATATCTGCATTTTTTAGGTCAGGAGTATAACCATACAAGAAAATGTATTTTTATAATGGTCTGCATGATCGGGGGGAGAATTCTAACTCTTCATGACTGCCAGTGAACATTCTTTCCCATAAGAAAGTAGAGTTGATATTTGTTTGTGTTGATATTCGGAATTAACGCCTGATTTTGGTTCACTCTTTAACAAAATGTCGGTTGCTTTGTGTTTTAAGGAACACACCTGTGCAGCCTCCATGACTGTAGCACTTTTGTGATCACATTAATTTTTATGTTCATACTTGATCATATAAGTTCATGCAGCACAATATAAAGTATTCAGTATCAGTTTTTCTGTTCTGAATGTTGAAAATTTGTTCTGGTGTATTTAAAAATTTGTGTTTATTTTTATTGCAGTCTTTTTAGTAATAACCCTGTCTTACACATCATGAAGAGATACTTTTATAAGTTAATGTCTAAAACGAAACTTAATTTTGTAAAACTGGAAATTAAAAAAAAGACACTATTGAAGTGACTGGTTATTTTTTTCTACATAACTGTATTTCTGTGGTACATAATAACCCACAAACTAACAAGGTGTGTTAAAATGGGTTTTCACTGTATTATTATTTATAAATGCTTCATGACATATCTATCTGTATCAAAGAAAAAGGTCAACCGTGGTGATTCAAGATATAAATCTTACTGGAGAAAATTTTGGTAAAAATTACCGTAAGTGTACTCATTGCTTAGTTCTCTCTAAATTCACACTAGACTCAATTATTTTTCCACAAAATGTACTGAGAAAAACAAATGGATCTCCTCATTTAAAAGTAAGAGGTTGCTACTGTTCTGGTCTGTTCAAACAACCAGTGATGTTTATTTTTTAACAGGGTAGACACACCATAATTTTATCTGCAGGTGAAGATGAAGTAAGCCTATGAAATGTGAACTTTCTGATTTGGACATTGATTTTTATAAAAATTAAAATACGGCTGTGAGATAATTCTCAGTATTGTAAAGGATTTGTAATAAAATTTTATATGTAATAGACACAGTAAATTATCAAAATTAAGACACTAATACATATATATTATATATTAAATCTTGTCCGTCCTATCACAATAAATTCTTATTAAATATTAAAATATTACAATAATTAATATAGTTGTTTCGTTTTCATTAACCTGTCTGTCTGTGCCAGATGAAAAAATATTTGCTAAATGAAAAATCTGTACACGCTACTCTGAGTACATTTTAAGGTTCGTGCATACTGACATTTTGATCGAGTTGATAAACCTGTGACTACGCATTAATCATCAGGGTTGACATTTTTAACTGATATACTTGGAAATATATCAGAATTGATTTTTCTTATAAAATGTTGAACTTAAATCAAGTAGAAATAACCTCTAACATAACTCAGTGTATGATGATGCATGGAAATAAATATTGATAATAACATGCAGTTGGCTGAGGTGAACATATAGAGTGGATGCATATGTGTCTGTTGACATCAGTGAATGATACCTGAATATAATTTTAATGGAAATATAATTTTATTTATGCTTTTGATATTACTGAACGTAATGTTGCAATGCCAACTCTTCAGCTTATGTGGCGGTGATATATTACTTACTTTAAGTTGCGTATGTTAAGAAATTCCTATGTCAGCGACAGTGATGAAACATGAAATGCTGGCACAGAGTCATAAAAATTCATTGTGACCCAACAGAAACTGCCACCTCCTTCAAAGTGGAATATGTAAACAGTAATTATTAGGTTAGGTTAGGTGTCTGTAGTTGATAAACAACTGTTAATTGTATATTCTAAAATAATACAAGAGAAATTTATTTTGTCAGTATATACTTTTGTGTAAGTAACCACAAAAAAAAACTAGATTTTATTACACATAATTTTATCTTACTAAAAATGTTGTAAATGTCTTATCATTCTACACAGCATGTGAATGCTAAGTAGTTTATATTATGTGTAGACATTCACTCATGACTGTAGTGAGTGTTGGTTGTTTTCAAATTATTGGAATCGTACTATAAGAGAGAGGAGCGCTGAATGTATGTATGTGTTTGCACGAATTTGCTTGTTATCTTAAATACACAAATAAGTGTATTTTATTACCTGAAACTTTAAATGACTGAAAAATTATATGAATAAGACTTCTTTGATCAGTTTTATAATGACTAAGTTGAAACGTGTTTAAACCTTCAACTTACTATTTGATTTTATTCACTTCATAACCATATAAAATTATTTTTAAATGAATGCACCAAAACTATAACAAAATTTCTGAATTGATGTTTGAGACTTACGTTATGAAATAAGTTACATGTTTTGCATTTCACCTCATCATGATTCATGCCTGGCAAATTACATACTAAAATTTAAAGGACAGACACTCACAGCCATCAAAGTAAGTGAGTGAGTTAAACAATAAACCATGTTATTAATATTAAAAAAGCTGCCTCGTTTAGCAAATGGTCTAGTTCTGTCTGAGAGTTGGGGTAGGTTAATCAGTATATTAACTGTGCTATGGATCGGATGATGAATTCAATTTCTGCCAGGGACAAAATTTTTTGCTTTGCCATTGAGCCTGGACTGGCTCTGGGGCCCACTGTGCCTCCTGTGAAATGAATACCAGAGGCTCTTCCCCCAGAGGTATTCAAAAACTGTTTTTTCATTTGCTATCCAAAACACTGAAGAGCAGGAGATATAAAACAATAGTTTTGCCAGTTGTCTTGTATGGTTGTGAAACATGGTCCCTTACTTTGAAGGAAGAACATAAATTACAAGTTTTTGAAAACGAGGTGCTCAGGAGGATATTTGGACCTAGGAAGGATGAAATAAGTTGGGGAATTTAGAATATCGGATAATGAGGAGCTGCGTGAATTGTACGGGTCACCTAGCACAGTGAGGTTAGTGACGTCTAGGAGGCTCCAAAAGGCTGGACATTTGGCATGCATGGAGGAGGCAAGGGGTGCATATAGGATTTTGGTATGGAGTCCTTCCAGAAAATGACCACTGGGCAGACCAAGAAGGAGCTGGGAGGCTAATATGAAGATGTTGCTTAGGTATGTGGGCTGTGAAGATGGCAAATAGTATTGGCTCAGGATCGTGTCTGGTGGCGGGCTTTGGTGTTGAACCCTCAGGTTCTGCTACCAGGGAGTTAGCTACCTTAATTTTCCATACTTTGCTTTGCTTTACTGTACTTGAATTCTAAGCTCTGAAACATTTTGCTTAATACAGGAATATAATTTACACTCGTTTATGTACCCAAAACTGTTAGAAGAAGATGCAGTCTTTCAGACAAAGAAAAATGTTATCACTATTTTAAATAACACAAAGTTTTTCACACACATTTCTGGAACTTTTTTAGTTTCAGTTGCATTGTACTGGACATGCAGACAAGACAGCTGTCACAGTAGTGCCAGTTTGCTATTCAGGCATCCTGCTAATTGCAAGTGGAGTGAAGTTGGATTGGAAAGCAATGAATTGTAATATTTCTGTGTTGGTATTATTAAATTTAAGCCTGGTGTAATGGTGGCATTTCAATAATATACATGTGATGTGAAAAGAAGGGATTTTTCACAAATAAACATTTAGAAAATTCTCAGAGCTTGAACAGTTAAAACAGACGCACAATATTTACTAGTTGTAGGGTGTATTAATATATGTAATTGTGAAACTATACCTGATGATGGTATATATAAATTATTTTTAATTGTGTAGTTTGGTGAAGACATTTACAAATCTCTTCTTGAACTTTTCAGATCCATGTTTATTTACTTTGGGCTGAACAGTTTCAAGTTTTGTATGTTATTTATTTTAATATTCGATGCTGTATCCTTGGAAACTACTGAATTGAATCCTCTATGTCTATACACAGTGTTGTGCAGAGTTCTGTAATTATAAAAGGATAATCACATTTTTAAAAATTCTTATAAATGAAATTATCCCTGTTTTTGGGGAATGGAGTAACAGTTTGTCAAAGGTGACTCCCTCAGTTAAAATCCAGTTTTTTTTTATATATTTTATTTTGAAAATATTTTGATTTATTAACTTCAGTATGAAAGTTAATGGTGTTAGTGCCTAGGAAAATAATTCTGTTGCGTACCTACAGGTGGCATCAGAAGTAAGTATGATCTGAATCCCTTCTTTAGGAAATTATGGAATATTCTCCCAAACTTTCTGAATGTGTGTTCACTTTCTCTGTCTTCAGCTGAATGTATAGGGCACACATGAATGATGTTAAACCATTTCATCCATGCAGATTACACATTGCACAGATAGTTCTATATGGCATGGATATAATTTATAGGAAAGTTTGGAAACTTCCCACCTCTGATGGATAAGTTGTTTGAATCGTGTAAATTTTGTTTTTCATGCAATATACATGCTTTTAGAGCAAGTGTCATCAGAGATAAATTAGTTGAGTTGTATTCCAAACAATATATCTCCTGCCATAATGACGTCAGACAGCATTGTGTATTGCTGTGGGGGTTCAGTAAATAAATTACATTCATTATGTAAATGGAGAAACGGATTTTCAGTGGGATTCCTTGTTGCTGTTAAAATATTGCCAAAGTATGGTGTCACAGGGTCATAGTTTCTTAAAATTCGCGGCTGGAGACGAATGGTTTGCACTGCGTTTAACATTGAGTTAGTCCAACATTTATCAGCTGGAGTTACTTAGGCTGTGAAGTGCCTAGGTACATGTTGGGACAGCAAGGGTTTGATCCCCAGCAGGGATTTTTTTTCTCTTCACCACAGCATCTAGACTGACTATGGGGCTCACAGATTCTTGGAGGCTCTGTTCCTGGTGCTGAAATAGTTTGAAGCTCACCTTTAACCATAATTGACTATTCGTCATGACTGACATGTGGTCTAGCTGGCCGTGCATTACAGTAGCCTGCTATTAATTAAACCTTTAACCCTGAAGTTGAAGTCCAGCTGACAGCCTTGTAGTGCTGGTATTTAAATTCCCTATTTTTATGTGATAAAGTTTAAGCTCTACCCTCATTCGTCATATACACCTTCTTAGTGTTGTTCTCAGACAAAAATGTGTTGTTTTTCATTACAACATATAATGTACATTAATTGTGATGCTGTGGCACCAAACGTACACTGAATTGTATTAGGCTGCATATTGTATATTTACAATTTTATGTGCATATGTCACTCAAACTGGCCTTTTATTTCTTTCATATGACAATCATCTGTGTTGTATTACACTAATAACATTTTGTATAAACAAACACAGTCAAGGATGATCTGTTCTTCTGTCTATATCTGAAAATAATTCTCTGTCACCTTTTCAATAACATTCTCTTGAATGTCGGGCCAGTTTGGGTGTCATGTTGTTTCAGTGATGTTAAAAATAGGTTTGCAAGGCATAAAAAAAAGTAAAACAAAGTTTTCCTGCCACATATCATTGGTTGCTTCATTGTAGAGGTGGTATAGTTCCTACTCATCCTCGACACTAGATAGGAATGAGAGGTCAGAGTCGTGCGCCGGCTGGGTGGGCTCTAGAGCCGGTCTGGACACAGGCTACGTGAAAAATTCTCTGCCCCTGTCAGGGATTGAAACCTGGTCATGCAATCTGTAGTCAGTTAATGTACTGATTAAGTTGCCCTGGTTCCTAGCTTGCAAGGCATATGTATCATGATCATAATGTCTTTCCAGCTATTTGCTCACGTTCACGTCCACTGGTAGTTTAAGTGAACGCTGAGAAAAACTGCTGGTATCATTCTTATTAAAATGGAGGGGTGATACTCCTGATATTTTGATAATAAACAATTTGAAAAAATTGAAAGGCATGGTGAATTTTGTATGTGGAAGTAACCAGACTGACACATCTTGACTGAACAGTTTTCTGATTAAAGAATTTTTGCAATACGTTCATTTAGAAAATCAGTCAGTAACAAATGTCTCTTTTGTGTTCCACTAGAAAAAATAGCCTGCTTCATACAAAGTGCTTCCTAGCAACAACCCAGAAGACAGCCTTCTTTCTGGTTTCTGATACCTTGCACTATGAAGCAGAGTGAAATTGAGGATCTAGTAACAGCTTAGCCAGTTCAAATGGTTACACAAAAAGTCCAACGTTTTGGGAACTATCTCTTGCCCCATCATTAGAGTTCTAATGTGACATGATTTGGGCAGAGATGGTTCCAGAAACGTTGGTCTCATCCTGTAAGCATTTGACGCCGCTGATTACCCAAGAAGATTTTATTTAGTTTAGTCTAATGATGATGCATGTTTCTGTGGTCACACCGTTTGTGAAAGTTGTGTACAAAAATGCAGTCCCTTTCGATTCCGGCCACATAAATCGTTCACGAAAAACATATGCCGTATGACCTCTGTTTACCAGCCGCTGTGCTCGCTCGTGTTCTACAGGCTGCATACAAATTCCTTCAATCCCAGGGTAAAACATAATGTCATGGGTGAGCTTTCAGGTTCTCATGGCGGTTGGTATAATGAAGACAGAACGTCCACCAGACTACACGGCGCAACATCTGCTGCTATTCTTGTAACGCCAGAAAAGACACAGCCCCCCCCCCCCCAAATACATTAATCACGAAGCTGACGACTGCATTATTTGTCGAAATACAGAAACATTTATTTGGGGTAGCGAGACTTTACATGCACCCTGTGCATTGCCATTCCTTCTGTTTTGGTCCTTACCCCCCTTTTTCCTTCCGCCCCCGTCATGAACAACAACGACTTTCAACCCCGTTCTTGTTAGACCGGTTTACCGTCATTTTTTTAGAGGTCTGGTTCTTCATTCTGCTCTTGTCTCCGGTGCAGGCAACGCAGTTTCTGGTAAGTAAGGAAATGTTTGCGTTGTCGTAGTGTTTTCTTGTTAAATGCTGCTTATATTTTAGTATGAACTCAATATGTTAATTTCGAGTAAATTATTTTCAACTCTAAAGACGTATCAGTGTAATCTTGTTTTATTATTCATTTTAATATTGTTTGTGATTTTTATAACATTTAGTTAATTATGCAATTAATGTATCTCTTTAAAAAGATGGCGAATAAACTTGTAACTATCGAGTAATAAGACGTTTTACTATATAAAGAAATTATCGGTGGTCGTCAGTATGAATTTCGACGTAATCGATATTAATCGTTAACTGTATGCGAGAAATTGGGTTCCAATGGCGCAAGGAAAGGCTGTACTTCTGTGGAAACGTATTGTACAAAATTTTAATGAAATCTTGCTTTAGAATATACGCGAACAAAATCCGAGAGTACCGTAATTGAATGGGGCCTCCGGCCGGTATTGCAGAGCGAAAGAGCGGTCCAGTAAAAGAGACGAGCACAAAAGCTGTGCAAGATGCAATAAGGACGTTGGTTGAGAAATAAAGGCAGAGGAATATAAATACGGTTAGTTCTGATAATGACTCGTGTTTGGAAATAGAGCTAGATACGTATCTAAACTATTGGTTTGGAAAACCCAGCATATTTTGTTTCTCAGGGGCTGTTTTAAAATTGTGATTTCAGGGGTTCCCACTCCAGCCAATGTTCTTACGCGTTAGTAAGTGGTGTCAGTGGCAGCATTCCACCCTGGGTAATTGACAGTTTCAGCCAATCTAGGGAAGCTGAGAAGACAACTGGGGGTAGGGGCTCACCACTAGACTGGTCTTTCCAGCAAATCTGCATTGGGACACAGTGATAGAAGAAATGTGGTCACAAAAGCCCAAATATTGTACATCAGTGATATAAAATTTGAGAAGACATAAAAATATTCTACATAGGTTAAATATAGGTAGATGTAAGTTTGAGGAGGTTTTGGAGGACAATTATAAATGAATATCTACATGATTGTAAATGTCTTATTTGTTCTAGTTCATGGTTGAAGTGGTTTCCTGAGTGGTGCAAGTTGATAACTGTGGACAAATGAATTAAAGAAGATAATGGAAGAGAATTACAATTTTCCACCTGCATGTGTTCTGATTATGGAGCCATGAACTTGGAAGTAATCATGAAGTATTGGACAAAATCGGTAACAGTATTAGGCTTTCTATAGACTTCAAAGAAACCAGGATTAATATTGGTCTTCTACATGCTTTAGTCCCCTCCAAAATCCAACCCTTGGCGTCCACGTCGCGGAGGGGGGTAACGTCCTCGGACGGCTAACAGGGCTCTGGTCCACCGAAGCCAAGGTGTGAGGTATCGTGCTGATGGCTGCATGGCACAAAGGATCCCTTCAGGGCACTGCCGCCTTGGTCTGCTCTCAGTATCAGCCAGCCTGGGAAAGTTTAAAAGACAACCGGAGGCAGAAGCCCACCAGTTGTCAGAAAACTACCAGAAAAGTTCTGTGACATGGAGTCTCCATTTTAAAGCTGGTCATTCTCAGCAGGGAGTCAGTATTTCTGGCATACCACCAGAGAGCTGGCATTTGCAGCAGACCCATGGAAGAATGTGATAAACAGTTTATAGCCTTGTGGCCTTCTGGTCGACAGGCAACATTTGGCACAGACTGTGTGTCTGGAATGCCAGAGAGAGCCAAGATGGTACCAGGGGCATATGAAAACTGGGGTACATGACACTACCCAAGTTTAAGGAGGCTCTGACCAGGGTGCTTACAAGGCCCAGGTCGAAGGGCAATACCCCAAGTAAAGAGGTCAATCCTCTAGATCGACCCAGGGGTCTACAGGGAGGCCATGATCATGGCCACCAATGAAAGCTCTTTAATAAAGAGCTTTTCATGAGTTTGACATTTGTCAGTCATTTAGCGAAATCGGACGATTGTCATGAGATCTTGGCTGGGGGCTGCTGGTAGGTTAGAAGAAAAGGAACCACAAAAGATCAGTTAATGGTCACTTGAAGCCCATGCCCATTTATTTACATGCTTCAGTCCACATGTGCCATTGTTTGCTTTCTTTAATTACTAATTTTTGTGCTTTTCTCCAACTGAAAATATACTCAGGCTGGTTGTGTGTTTTTTACGCAATTCTGTTGTTTATGCATGCAGCCTATGTGACGTTATGAATTGGCCTGTTTGTCGATTGATACATGCTCATATTGCATTTCTTTGTTATGTACTCCCACATTATTGAAATGTGACAGAATACTTTAAACATGCTCTTAATTATAGATAATTCCACTTGTATGTGTTGTGTGTACGCTGCATAGCATTTTACATCACATTTTCTTTATATTTTCTATACCTGTTAAAGTACAGATAATTATTGAAGGTTATGTTTGTAAACATCTCATTTATGCCACTGAGTTACTACGTACGGCCTACATGTGATGCTATTTTAATTTATTTTTCTTAATTGTCCTATCTGTTGCAATGATGTATGTGTTCATATTGAATTTTTGTCGTGTTTTTTCACTGTTGAATTGTATAAAATTGATTAAACTTCCTGTTAATTGTTCATAAAATACCATTTTCTGTGTGTCCATTGCAGATATGTAATCTGTACCACATCTGCCTGTTGATGTATTTCCATCTGCTGGGAAGAGGCAACCAATCTGAATGGAAAGGGAAATGAGCATGCCAGGTGGAATGCAAAGTGACCTGTTTCTCTGACGAGTGTAATTTTTATTCCAGAATGCGCTGCAGGAGCTTTGAAGTTTCAGGGAGCCATGAAATACTAGAGAAGAGAGGTTACAGTACTTGTTACTACGAGGCTTCGAAGAAACCTGATCTAATTCTTGTGTTCATGTGTTTCAGTGCAAACATGCCATCAGGCCATTATCATTTGCGTTCTGGGCATTCTGTGTTCTGCTGTTGTGTACTTAAATATGTATTCAGATTTGTTGTAAGTCTTATTTATTGTGCTGTTATTTGTACACTTATTATAGCAATTCTAATATCTTGTTATGGTTTATTCGTTGTATGTTCACATTGCATTTCTTGCTTCTCTAATTCCCCATTAATTGTGATACAAAGTAAAATTAATTAAAATTGACATTAATTGTATTCTTACAGTGCAAATGCTGGGCTTATTTGTATTACATGTATATGTTGAGTGTACTTCATTTTGATGTTTTTCTAACTTTGTTGTGAATTTGATATGCATGTGCTGATTCTGTTGTATTATTTCATGCCAATTATAACACTAGTTTCATCTTAAGGCTAGTATCTCGATGCACACGAGATATGTTTGTCTGGGAGTGTTTTAAAACCTTGATTTCAGGAATTCCCTCACAGGCCGGCCACATTTATTGGCGTTTCCAAGGCAACGAGTCTGAAGTGGCAGGAAAATGAGCATGCCTGGTGGAATGCGAAGTGAGTTGATTTCTGTGATGAGCGTAATTTTTGTTCCAGAATGTTTTGCAGGAGCTTTGAAGTTTCAGGGAGCCATGAGATACTACAGAAGAGAGGTTACAGTACTTGTTACTACGAGGCTTCGAAGAAACCTGATCTAATTCTTGTGTTCATGTGTTTCAGTGGAAACATGCCATCGGGCCATTATCATTTGCGTTCTGGGCATTCTGTGTTCTGCTGTTGTGTACTTAAATATGTATTCAGATTTGTTGTATATATTGCTTATTTAACTGTGTTCTTTTTTACATGTATTGTTGTTTAAATTCCAATATTTTGATATGGTATATTCATTGCATGTTCATATTGCATTTCTTGCTTCTTTAATTCCCTGTTAATTAAATATGATAGAGAGTAAAATTGATATTAATTATATTCTTACTATGAAAATGTTCCCTTATTTACATTGAGTGTAATTCCTTTTGACGTTGTCTTGTTATTTGTACTCTTTTATGCATTTTATATTTTTTGTGCTCCAAGCTGTCAAGTAAAGTTGCTGTATTGACGCACACAGGACATATTCTTTGCCTGGGGCTGTTTTCAAAGTATTTCAGAGATTCCGACATCAGGCCATGTTGATGGGTATTTGCGAACGTTGGTGGGGCCTGTCTGCTAGGAAGAGGCAACCAATCAGAAGTGACTGGTGAGTGTGCATAGTGGAACATGAAGTGGATTTGTTTTATGCAATGAGCCCCCCAAGAATTTGAAAGCCTTTGGAGTCAGTGGGAGATTTTGAAGCAGGATGTGTGAAGAAAGTAGAGATCGCCTCGTACATCATTTTTGTAGGTGGTCCTAAATTAGTACTATTCGCATTTTATTCCCCGTGGGTCTTTTTCAAAGCATGAGTTCAGATTCCCACCTTATGTAGTGTTCCTGTGTGTAAAGGACATATTGTGATGAATTAAATTTTTTCTTCCAGAGGCAGTCATTCAAAATCAGCTACTCAAATGCCATAGCAACCACAAAAGGCATAGAAAGTGAGACAGTACGTGGGTAATGTATAGAATTCACTTAAGCCTGTGATTTAACTTTAGGAGACATTCTTTTAGTATACGAAATTCTTATCAAATGTAGGGTATCAATAAACTCAGTTTAGCTACAAAGAAAAGTTTGAATGGCACGTATCACGAAACTTACAAAAATGTTTGATATACTCACTAGAGACACCAACAGCGTTGAGATTGGTACAGGTGTAAGACAGGGATGCTGCTTATCACCAATTCTTTTTAACCTGTACGGGGAATGGCTTGCCAAGGAACCTTTGGAGGGAACAGGAGACTTCAAAATTGGAGGAAGAGTGATAAAGACTGTAAAGTATGCATATGACTTAGTAGTATTGGCGAAGGAAGAGGAGGAGTTACACAACATGATGGACAAGTTAGTGGAAACAGGTAGAGAGTATGGAATGGAAATCAACATTGAAAAATCAAAGGTAATGAGGATAGCACCAAGAGCAGAAGCATTCAACGTTGTAACTGGAAACCAACAGATGGAGAATGTGGAGCATTTCAAGTACTTGGGAAGCATAGTCACGACGGACGCCCTATGCACCAAGGAAGTAAAAGCAAGGTTAGCCATGGCCAAGGCAGCTTTCGTCAAGAAGAGGATACTTCTCACTAGCAAGTTGGGCTTGGAGATGAAGAAGAAACTAGTGAAGTGTTACGTATGGAGCAGAGACTTGGACACTCAGGAAGAAGGAACAGAAATACCTGGAGAGTTTCGAAATGTGGTGTTGGAGAAGATTAGAGAAGATCAGGTGGACGGATCGAGTGACCAACGAAGAAGTATTGAGGAGAGTCAACGAACAAAGAAGCATTCTGCAGGCGATTACACGAAGGAAAGCTAACTGGCTGGGACATATTATGAGAAGGAATGGGTTACTGAGTGATATCACCGAAGGCCAGGTTGAAGGAAAGAGAGGACTAGGAAGAAGATTGATACAGCTAACCGACGACCTTAAACAAGGAAAGAAGATGACGTTCCAGGAATTAAAGCGAGAAGCCGAGAATAGGGACAACTGGAGAGCTCTTTTTGGGCAGAGCAATGGACCTGTCGTAAGACAGAACACTTAATAATAATAATAATAATATACTCACCATTCAATGGTCTGATGTAAAGAATGCTTTATTTCTAGTGCCACAAGTATTTTTCTCTTGTCTCCTGAATGAAGGACTCGTTCAAGTAGTTAGGAGTAAGTGTAATAAGTTAAAATTGCTTTCTTGATGATCAGCCAAAGTTTCAAGTGAAGACAAAATCCCAAAGCCTGTAATAAGAGGAGAGGAATTAGTTCTGAAAAATTCTGTTCATGGAGACAAACCAATTGATATGTTACAGCCATATCCAATGTATGTCTGAAGGAAGTGCTGGGTTGTTTGCTACAAGGAAGATCATCAAGAGGTGGAGGGATAGAAGAGGTCCAGGATAGTGGCAGGGAGACGACTGGAAGGTCAGTGGATGGGTGGAGAATTTTAATATTAATGAGCACATGTTTCTTTTCAATGTTTCATGAAATTTAACAATATTTCATAAGTAATTAAAATAGTTTTCAATAGCAATGCTTTCAATTTCTCAGATTGTTTTCTCTGTTTTAAATTTCAGGGACAGAGTCGGCAGAACACGGCTACCCGTCTCGACAGCGTCTCATGAGTAGGTTCATGCATCATTGCATCATGAATAATTACTGGTATTATCCAAGGTTCATACAAAATGTATATTAATAGTATTGAAACCTTTACTTCACAGTCCAATATACACAACATTGGCATCACTACGAAATACAATCATATTAGTGACATGTGACACAACAACGGATGAAGATACAATATGAAGGACGTGAACATGATAAGAGAAATGAAAACTAAAAATCTTAAAAATCAGTAAAAATCAGTAATTCAGTTAAAAAGTTTATAACATAACACCTGATGATGGCTATATATAGCCGAAACATGTCGTAAAATGTTCCACATGTAAATCGAGTACTCGATACGGAACGTAAAATGATATTTTAATCTTTTAATTATCTTATATTGTGATTGACGGCCAATTTTAATATATTTTTAATACTATTTAAATAAATCACAATATGACGCAGATACAATATCATACAAAATGTAGTGTATCAATGAAGGTTGTGTAGTTATTGAAGATGTTTTCAGGTGACATCCATCCTAAAATAAATGCAGGAACAACTTTGTTACACCTGACATTCATGTGTATTTCTAGTATCCATAAGGAGAAACATAGGACATAGATGTGTGTTCTTCTTGCATCTCCTGCATTAATGACTGAGTTCAAGTGTTTAGTACTAAAATTTCCCTCTCTTAATATCAGTACTGCCACCAATGCGAGATAAAATTCAAAAGCGTGTGATCAGAGAAAGGGTATCAGTTTAGCTACTCTGTTTGTTCAGGTATAAAGTCAAAATAACTGATGTGTTACAGACTTGTCCGAACTATGTGTGAACGAAGTGTTGGGTTGGTTTCCACCGCGAGAAAGTAACGGAGGAAGACCAAGAAGGAATTTTAATATTACTAATCCTATTGCTGTATTTGCATATGTTTCATGAAACTGATACATACACCATAAATAATCAAAATAATTTTCACTAATAATGTTCATAATATCTTCTGAGGTACTTGGATTAATTATTATGTTTGTTCTCCTTTAGTCATGGCTGTAGAAGTTTCTGATATTGGAATTTTCACCGGCAAGCTATCTTTTACCAATATTTTATATAATACAATGCACAAAGAAGAATTTCCTGCATAAATGTTCCTAATTCCAGGGGCAGTGTCCACACAGAAGGGCCACCCACCTTGAAACATCGTCTCGAGATGTGGTTCGTGCAGTCGTGGAGTTGCTATGGGTGTGAGGCATGGTGGCAGCAGTTGCATATTGGGCACTTAAAGTTGTCTGTGGTTCAGATGACACGGATGTAACGGGGCTGACCAAGCTGTCCAGTGGCAGGTAGTCAACGTTCAGGGCATAATGCAAGTGGACAACAGGTGACTGAAGACCAGTGAATGACTGAAGAATGTAATCTGTGATGTGAAAGAGAAGTGACGGCCAAGCTTGGGTGCAAAAATTGAGCCCTGATTTTGTCTCACGTGGAGGTTTTATGTGTTGTGTTGTACCATTCATGAAGTCTGCAAACATTTTGGAGGAACATAATTGCCTGTTCGTCTGACGTTGAAGACGAGACATTCTTTACTCCTGCGCAACTTGGAGCTGAGGGGTCAGCTGCAGGCCCTAACCAACTTGCCCTGAGAAGAGAGCTTTTGGTAAGAAGTGAAATGGGTCACGCTTCTGGAGGGAATGAAACTGGTGGTCCAGCTTGTGACTGAGCTACATATTGTGGTATGTGACATTGTAGTGTTTATGTATCTGCTACGTGTATCCTGAGATTTCATTCTATCCCCTCAATTATTGGTATCGTGTTGGCCCACATCCCTTACAGGCACAGAAAGGAAAGAAAGGAGGCTTACATGTTCACCGCGAAGTCTGCGTTTGTCCCTCTTGCAGGAGTCAAATGAATTCAGCAATTTTCATGGACAATTAGCCATTAGGCGTGGCGCGTATCTTGTACTTCTCAACCTTTTACAACTGATAAGGTTGTAAACTCGCAACTTGTAGTTTTAACAGATTATTGAAACCATTGCAATTTTCATCTGGTAAAAAGCTAACTGGCTGGGACATATTATGAGAAGGAATGGATTACTGAGTGATATCACCGAAGGCCAGGTTGAAGGAAAGAGAGGACTAGGAAGACGATTGATACAGCTAACCGACGACCTTAAACAAGGAAAGAAGATGACGTTCCAGGAATTAAAGCGAGAAGCCGAGAATAGGGACAACTGGAGAGCTCTTTTTGGGCAGAGCAATGGACCTGTCGTAAGACAGAACACTTAATAATAATAATAAATTTCTTGTGGAATTTAATACATTGAAGTGACTGATGATTAAAAAGTTTTTAATTTTAGGTGTTTGACAGTGCAAGTAATGAAATATTGAAGGTACACACGCAAAGTTTAATATGGAGATAAATCTTAAACATATCGTCTACATCATTACATTAATTTTAGGATACTTACTTTTTTGACATTAGTATTTCTTAGTTGTTTAATGGAAACTGATTTATGTTGCACATTCATAAAACATAGTCTTGAATTATTTTGGTGTTGCCCAATTATATTATTACTGTCCTTACTATATGGACGTGATGTTAGCATTCATCATCCTGCAGTAGGCGTTGTAAAGCGATATTTATATTTTAATTTGATGTTTGCGTGGTTAGAGAATATTAGTATTTGAACTACACAGTGGCCTGAAAGAGGGCTGTTCGTTAATTTAATGCTTTTAATAGGTCTCTGGTTGAAATGCCATTACAATACATTGAATGAGGTAATCACTGCCTCGTTTGTAGTCGTTTCCACTTTGATAGGGACCGGCCATTATGTCATAAAATTTCATATGTGTGTTTGAAGCAACTGAAAATGTTGAATGAGAAGAAGTAATTACTTAAGGACCCACAGAGCAGCAAAGTTTTAATCAAAAAGTGACACAACCGTGTTGAGTAAGTCATCAGTTTCATGATTGCATATCAAGAAATATAATTCATGGATTGTTTTATGTGGCTAAGAGTAACTCATGAAGTCTTTCTTGCTGTGACCATTTCTGCGTGAATTTAGAGTATTGTTGTAGTAGTAGTGCATGCAGTTGAAGTAGTAGTGAATAGCATGATTTGTGCTAATTTGAATTGCATGATGCAGAATTGTTGGTTGTGTGTAGGTAGATCATGTGTGAACATAAATTACGAATGTGCCATTTGTTATTGATAAACTGGAACAAGATTTATATTTCTGCAGTTTTGTGTACTCTGAAATTTGTGCTAGAATGTATTTATTGAAATTCTGAAGAACTTGTTTTGTGGGGGGCTTGAATTACTCTCATATAAGAGCATCAAAGTGCATGTTGAGAAAGGACGTATTGCGCTTCTGGATTGTGTTGGGCACTTTGTGCGGATGAGTTTGTTTTGGAACGATGTCGCGGTGATCCTGCAGATGGGTAATGCGATTTGTATACCTTAATCCGTGCCTATGCTACGTTGAGCGCGATACACGTTACCTTTGCGATAAGAAGCGTTTGTATTTGATTTTGAAAACTGCCGTTGTTTCTCGCCGGATTGTTTCAGCTGCCAGTTGTGCGTTCTGGTGAAGAGATATCTTATATCCCAAGAAGACATTTTGATGTTGCTGTTTCAACTTGCTCCATGAAGAGTATGGAGTTGAGCTGCTCCATTATATTAAGCAATCGCTCATGTTCACTTTGTTCTTCATAAATGAAGATGGGTGATACGGGAATCAATCTGCTGTAACGGTCAAAATGACTTATGTACAAATATGTTCTCTGTAAGCTGAGGTGGGTGATATGTGACTGAATTTGGCGTAATACGAAAATGATGTATAAGTGTATTGTCTGTAATAATTTCCTGTATCTGGAATAACTTACTGATACTGGTGTTTCATGTTACAATGTGTATAAAGCGATGTAATGTGTTTTGCTTGTGTAAAGAGTTAGGAACTTGGCCCTGTATAATGTATTTTAAAAAGGTTGTGTTTCTGTATTTATTTTGAAATGTGTGTGTCACTTATGTGCTGGTTTGTACTGCTACTTGTGAAAATGTGTATAGCCAACAGTGAGATTAAATATTGCTGATGTTTTGATGTGTAATTCAGCACAAAATGAGACTATCTGTATGTTAATCACAAGAATTTTGTAGTACCTTGTTTGCCAGGAATGTAACCGTCTCATCCTGGAGGTGGCATAAATTGCCTTCTTTTTAATCATGACATAAGGCATTGAAGTAGGGGAACCTGTATGGCAGTAAGTATGTAAATGTTTCAGAGTTTCTAACTGTAGTCTGCAATGTACATGTGCTGCTGGGATTTGAGAAGAAACTTTGAAATTTCTTGTAGTGCCCATTGTTACGGCACTGCCATTTTGAATCTCAGGTTTAGGGTGGTGAGAGTTATGCAACCTATCCTAAAGTTCTGTCCTTATGTTAGTGATGAATGACAACAATTGCTCACTTGAAGTGCACTGCATTTGATGATGTGAGGGAAGAAAGAGAAAGTGATATGTAATGAATACAAAATAAATGGGAAATGATGATGGATACACAGATTGGAATATTATGCAGAATGAATGGCATTAAGGAAGTTTGTTAACAAAGATGTAGTAGGCTGTTAATATGTAAACATGTTTCAGTGATTTTAATATGAGTCTGTAATGCATAATTGTTGTATGTTTAGTATTGTGCCAAGTGTAAACTTTGAAATGCCTTGTAATGTTCATTGTTACAGCATTGTTGTTTTGATGTTGAAGTGTAATTTGGTAAGAGTCGTGCAATGTATCCTAAAAATCTGTCCTTTTGTAGGTGGCGAATGATAAATATTGCTCCCTTGAAGTGAAGTACATTTGGGAAGGTAGGTACTGAATAACAATTAAATGAGATGTGATGTCTGATAAGTGGAGTAGAATATAATAGAGAATGAATGGCATTAAGAAAGTATGCTACGTATAGAGAGAGAGAGAAGTTAGGGCGCTTTCCCAATTGTTCTGGGTATCAGTTTTGAAACAATTTTTCAGCAGTAAACTAATTAATGTCAAATAGCAATTAAAGAGTTTTCACTGTGCCATTTCTGCCTTTGTACATGAACAGTTTTGTGCCTAGGGATTTTGTGAGTTGAGATTAGGGGTTAGTCAAAGTTAAGAGGAGTAAGTTTCTCCAGCCTTCACCGTTGTAAATTACTTGAAGTGATGGAAAAGATATCAGGGTGTGTGTGTGCTTTTTAGTGAAGAATAAATTTTTTCATATGTATGACATTACAAAGAACGCTGAGGAATATGAGTTCAGAATGTGTATTCAGAAACTGTCTAAGATGTGTTGGTTCAGATGAGAATTGAAAAGTGCTGAACTTTTGCTGATGTATATATTAAAAAGTACAAAAAATAAAAGAGTTTTGTATGTGAAAACATGTAAATTGAATGCTCTTAGGAATTAAAAATGGAAAAGAACAGAGAATGAAGCAGGAGTTGTAACCTTAATTAATTCATGGAGCCCGGGACCTTCTGAGAAGCGAGGAGTTAAGTTTCTCTGGCACTCAAGAAATTCCCCACATTTTATGGAACCTGAAGGTTCATTACTGTGTTCACAAGAGCTTGTCACTGGCCTGTTACCTGAATCCAGACCACAACACTTCAACATATTTCTCTGACATCCATTTTAATATTATCTTCCCACTTACGTTTAGGTCTTCCCAGCAGTCTCTTTTGTTCTGATTTGCCCACCTAAATCCGGTATCCCATATGTGACCTGACCATCTAAATCCTTCTTTACTCGATCAGTCTAATTATATTTGACAAAAAGTACAACAAAGAAGGTCCTCATTATGCAACTTTGACCAGTGTCATAGTAATTCATCCCTCTTAGGTATAAATATTATCCTCCTCAGCACCCCGTTCTGAAAAACACTCGATCTGCGTCTTCCCGTTGGTGTCAGAGATCAATTGTTACACCTGTACATAACTACAGGTAAAGTATTATATTGTGGATCTTAAAATTTATGTTTTTAGACAGGCGATGGAAAGGCACAAAGTTGTGAATTGAATGGCAGCAGAAATTACCCAAATTGAAGGTGAATTTTTAGTGTCACTCCAAAATACTGAAATTCGCCACACACGTATGTTCTGATTTTGCCCTGCTTTCATGCTCTATGGTTCAAGATCAGGAATGACGTGCTTGCAGTGTGTGTGTGTGTGTGTGTGTGTAGAGGAGCATGGAAGATGTCAGGAAGCACTGACGTCGAACAGGATGTTTGTGGATTGAAGAAGGAAAGAAACAGTGAGAGGTGAAGATTTAATTAGAGAAGAAAGAGATAATGAAATGATGGAGTAGGTAGGAAGAGTGAAAAGAGAAAACAAAAGGATGAGAGCAAAAGAAAATAGATTATAACGAAAATAGTATAAGATGGAAAATGATAGAAAATGACAGAAAATGATATAAAATGTTGAAAAATTATGCAAAAGAGTTTTTTATTTTTTTTTATTTTTTTGAGAGCTTTTCCCCCCCCACACCCCCATGCATTTAATTTTTGTTGATATTGTTGTGCTGGTACTGCTGCTGCTGCTGTTTAAATCTGAAAACATTGGATACATGGGGATTTGAACACAGAACACACATCATTATACACTACAACCTTAACCACTAGGCTACGAAGCTGTTGGCAGTTCACCGTTTAAAACTCCCTCATATCTTACATTGTGTAAGAGTTGCCTTGCAGTACATTATGAGGCAGATTGAAGCCGCAACTGGGCAGAGTCTCTGGTGGTCTAGTGGTTAAGACATGAGACTGTTAAGTTTAGGGTTCCAAGTGTTCGTGGTTCAAATCCACCAGCCTGCAATAGATTTATTTTTTTATTAAAACTCCCTCATATCTTACATTGTGTGAGAGTTGCCTTGGAGTACATTATGAGGCAGATTGAAGCGGCAACTGGGCAGAGTCTCTGGTAGTCTAGTGGTTAAGACATGAGACTGTTAAGTTTAGGGTTCGAAGTGTTGGTGGTTCAAATCCACCAGCCTGCAATAGACTTTTTATTAATATAAGTTTTAAAACATGAGTAAGACACTCGACCAACCCCCCCCTTCGGGGGGGGTTGGTCGAGTGTCTTACTCATGTTTTAAAAACTTCACCAACCCCCCCCGAAGGGGGGGGTTGGTCAAGTTTTTATAATGCAACCAACCCCCCCCCGAAGGGGGGGGGTTGGTTGCATTATAAAAACTTGAGTAAGATACTAAACCAACCCCCCCCGAAGGGGGGGGGGTTGGTTGCATTATAAAAACTTGAGTAAGATACTAAACCAACCCCCCCCGAAGGGGGGGGTTGGTTTAGTATCTTACTCAAGTTTTTTAAAATTTTGAGTGACCTTGACCTTGACCTTGACCTTGGGATTGGTTTTAGTATCTTACTCAAGTTTTTAAATTTTTGAATGACCTTGACCTTGACCTTGGGTGACTTGGTCAAGGTCAAGGTCAAGGTCATTCAAAAATTTAAAAACTTGAGTAAGATACTAAAACCAATCCCAAGGTCAAGGTCAAGGTCAAGGTCACTCAAAATTTTAAAAAACTTGAGTAAGATACTAAACCAACCCCCCCCTTCGGGGGGGGTTGGTTTAGTATCTTACTCAAGTTTTTATAATGCAACCAACCCCCCCCCTTCGGGGGGGGGTTGGTTGCATTATAAAAACTTGACCAACCCCCCCCTTCGGGGGGGGTTGGTCAAGTTTTTAAAACATGAGTAAGACACTCGACCAACCCCCCCCGAAGGGGGGGGTTGGTCGAGTGTCTTACTCATGTTTTAAAACTTATATTAATAAAAAGTCTATTGCAGGCTGGTGGATTTGAACCACCAACACTTCGAACCCTAAACTTAACAGTCTCATGTCTTAACCACTAGACTACCAGAGACTCTGCCCAGTTGCTGCTTCAATCTGCCTCATAATGTACTCCAAGGCAACTCTCACACAATGTAAGATATGAGGGAGTTTTAATAAAAAAATAAATCTATTGCAGGCTGGTGGATTTGAACCACGAACACTTGGAACCCTAAACTTAACAGTCTCATGTCTTAACCACTAGACCACCAGAGACTCTGCCCAGTTGCGGCTTCAATCTGCCTCATAATGTACTGCAAGGCAACTCTCACACAATGTAAGATATGAGGGAGTTTTAATAAAAAAATAAATCTATTGCAGGCTGGTGGATTTGAACCACGAACACTTGGAACCCTAAACTTAACAGTCTCATGTCTTAACCACTAGACCACCAGAGACTCTGCCCAGTTGCGGCTTCAATCTGCCTCATAATGTACTGCAAGGCAACTCTTACACAATGTAAGATATGAGGGAGTTTTAAACGGTGAACTGCCAACAGCTTCGTAGCCTAGTGGTTAAGGTTGTAGTGTATAATGATGTGTGTTCTGTGTTCAAATCCCCATGTATCCAATGTTTTCAGATTTAAACAGCAGCAGCAGCAGTACCAGCACAACAATATCAACAAAAATTAAATGCATGGGGGTGTGGGGGGGGAAAAGCTCTCAAAAAAATAAAAAAAAATAAAAAACTCTTTTGCATAATTTTTCAACATTTTATATCATTTTCTGTCATTTTCTATCATTTTCCATCTTATACTATTTTCGTTATAATCTATTTTCTTTTGCTCTCATCCTTTTGTTTTCTCTTTTCACTCTTCCTACCTACTCCATCATTTCATTATCTCTTTCTTCTCTAATTAAATCTTCACCTCTCACTGTTTCTTTCCTTCTTCAATCCACAAACA
This sequence comes from Zootermopsis nevadensis, assembly GCF_977971745.1. Lineage (NCBI taxonomy): Eukaryota > Metazoa > Arthropoda > Insecta > Blattodea > Termopsidae > Zootermopsis > Zootermopsis nevadensis. The sequence goes on along the minus strand of NW_028259159.1, from coordinate 6,749,100 downwards.
TCCTGTTCGACGTCAGTGCTTCCTGACATCTTCCATGCTCCTCTACACACACACACACACACACACACTGCAAGCACGTCATTCCTGATCTTGAACCATAGAGCATGAAAGCAGGGCAAAATCAGAACATACGTGTGTGGCGAATTTCAGTATTTTGGAGTGACACTAAAAATTCACCTTCAATTTGGGTAATTTCTGCTGCCATTCAATTCACAACTTTGTGCCTTTCCATCGCCTGTCTAAAAACATAAATTTTAAGATCCACAATATAATACTTTACCTGTAGTTATGTACAGGTGTAACAATTGATCTCTGACACCAACGGGAAGACGCAGATCGAGTGTTTTTCAGAACGGGGTGCTGAGGAGGATAATATTTATACCTAAGAGGGATGAATTACTATGACACTGGTCAAAGTTGCATAATGAGGACCTTCTTTGTTGTACTTTTTCTCAAATATAATTAGACTGATCGAGTAAAGAAGGATTTAGATGGTCAGGTCACATATGGGATACCGGATTTAGGTGGGCAAATCAGAACAAAAGAGACTGCTGGGAAGACCTAAACGTAAGTGGGAAGATAATATTAAAATGGATGTCAGAGAAATATGTTGAAGTGTTGTGGTCTGGATTCAGGTAACAGGCCAGTGACAAGCTCTTGTGAACACAGTAATGAACCTTCAGGTTCCATAAAATGTGGGGAATTTCTTGAGTGCCAGAGAAACTTAACTGCTCGCTTCTAAGAAGGTCCCGGGCTCCATGAATTAATTAAGGTTACAACTCCTGCTTCATTCTCTGTTCTTTTCCATTTTTAATTCCTAAGAGCATTCAATTTACATGTTTTCACATACAAAACTCTTTTATTTTTTGTACTTTTTAATATATACATCAGCAAAAGTTCAGCACTTTTCAATTCTCATCTGAACCAACACATCTTAGACAGCTTCTGAATACACATTCTGAACTCATATTCCTCAGCGTTCTTTGTAATGTCATACATATGAAAAAATTTATTCTTCACTAAAAAGCACACACACCCCCTGATATCTTTTCCATCACTTCAAGTAATTTACAACGGTGAAGGCTGGAGAAACTTACTCCTCTTAACTTTGACTAACCCCTAATCTCAACTCACAAAATCCCTAGGCACAAAACTGTTCATGTACAAAGGCAGAAATGGGACAGTGAAAACTCTTTAATTGCTATTTGACATTAATTAGTTTACTGCTGAAAAATTGTTTCAAAACTGATACCCAGAACAATTGGGAAAGCGCCCTAACTTCTCTCTCTCTCTATACGTAGCATACTTTCTTAATGCCATTCATTCTCTATTATATTCTACTCCACTTATCAGACATCACATCTCATTTAATTGTTATTCAGTACCTACCTTCCCAAATGTACTTCACTTCAAAGGAGCAATATTTTTTATTTGCCACCTACAAAAGGACAGATTTTTAGGATACGTTGCACGACTCTTACCACATTACACTTCAACATCAAAACAACAATGCTGTAACAATGAACATTACAAGGCATTTCAAAGTTTACACTTGGCACAATACTAAACATACAACAATTATGCATTACAGACTCATATTAAAATCACTGAAACATGTTTACATATTAACAGCCTACTACATCTTTGTTAACAAACTTCCTTAATGCCATTCATTCTGCATAATATTCCAATCTGTGTATCCATCATCATTTCCCATTTATTTTGTATTCATTACATATCACTTTCTCTTTCTTCCCTCACATCATCAAATGCAGTGCACTTCAAGTGAGCAATTGTTGTCATTCATCACTAACATAAGGACAGAACTTTAGGATAGGTTGCATAACTCTCACCACCCTAAACCTGAGATTCAAAATGGCAGTGCCGTAACAATGGGCACTACAAGAAATTTCAAAGTTTCTTCTCAAATCCCAGCAGCACATGTACATTGCAGACTACAGTTAGAAACTCTGAAACATTTACATACTTACTGCCATACAGGTTCCCCTACTTCAATGCCTTATGTCATGATTAAAAAGAAGGCAATTTATGCCACCTCCAGGATGAGACGGTTACATTCCTGGCAAACAAGGTACTACAAAATTCTTGTGATTAACATACAGATAGTCTCATTTTGTGCTGAATTACACATCAAAACATCAGCAATATTTAATCTCACTGTTGGCTATACACATTTTCACAAGTAGCAGTACAAACCAGCACATAAGTGACACACACATTTCAAAATAAATACAGAAACACAACCTTTTTAAAATACATTATACAGGGCCAAGTTCCTAACTCTTTACACAAGCAAAACACATTACATCGCTTTATACACATTGTAACATGAAACACCAGTATCAGTAAGTTATTCCAGATACAGGAAATTATTACAGACAATACACTTATACATCATTTTCGTATTACGCCAAATTCAGTCACATATCACCCACCTCAGCTTACAGAGAACATATTTGTACATAAGTCATTTTGACCGTTACAGCAGATTGATTCCCGTATCACCCATCTTCATTTATGAAGAACAAAGTGAACATGAGCGATTGCTTAATATAATGGAGCAGCTCAACTCCATACTCTTCATGGAGCAAGTTGAAACAGCAACATCAAAATGTCTTCTTGGGATATAAGATAACTCTTCACCAGAACGCACAACTGGCAGCTGAAACAATCCGGCGAGAAACAACGGCAGTTTTCAAAATCAAATACAAACGCTTCTTATCGCAAAGGTAACGTGTATCGCGCTCAACGTAGCATAGGCACGGATTAAGGTATACAAATCGCATTACCCATCTGCAGGATCACCGCGACATCGTTCCAAAACAAACTCATCCGCACAAAGTGCCCAACACAATCCAGAAGCGCAATACGTCCTTTCTCAACATGCACTTCGATGCTCTTATATGAGAGTAATTCAAGCCCCCCACAAAACAAGTTCTTCAGAATTTCAATAAATACATTCTAGCACAAATTTCAGAGTACACAAAACTGCAGAAATATAAATCTTGTTCCAGTTTATCAATAACAAATGGCACATTCGTAATTTATGTTCACACATGATCTACCTACACACAACCAACAATTCTGCATCATGCAATTCAAATTAGCACAAATCATGCTATTCACTACTACTTCAACTGCATGCACTACTACTACAACAATACTCTAAATTCACGCAGAAATGGTCACAGCAAGAAAGACTTCATGAGTTACTCTTAGCCACATAAAACAATCCATGAATTATATTTCTTGATATGCAATCATGAAACTGATGACTTACTCAACACGGTTGTGTCACTTTTTGATTAAAACTTTGCTGCTCTGTGGGTCCTTAAGTAATTACTTCTTCTCATTCAACATTTTCAGTTGCTTCAAACACACATATGAAATTTTATGACATAATGGCCGGTCCCTATCAAAGTGGAAACGACTACAAACGAGGCAGTGATTACCTCATTCAATGTATTGTAATGGCATTTCAACCAGAGACCTATTAAAAGCATTAAATTAACGAACAGCCCTCTTTCAGGCCACTGTGTAGTTCAAATACTAATATTCTCTAACCACGCAAACATCAAATTAAAATATAAATATCGCTTTACAACGCCTACTGCAGGATGATGAATGCTAACATCACGTCCATATAGTAAGGACAGTAATAATATAATTGGGCAACACCAAAATAATTCAAGACTATGTTTTATGAATGTGCAACATAAATCAGTTTCCATTAAACAACTAAGAAATACTAATGTCAAAAAAGTAAGTATCCTAAAATTAATGTAATGATGTAGACGATATGTTTAAGATTTATCTCCATATTAAACTTTGCGTGTGTACCTTCAATATTTCATTACTTGCACTGTCAAACACCTAAAATTAAAAACTTTTTAATCATCAGTCACTTCAATGTATTAAATTCCACAAGAAATTTATTATTATTATTATTATTAAGTGTTCTGTCTTACAACAGGTCCATTGCTCTGCCCAAAAAGAGCTCTCCAGTTGTCCCTATTCTCGGCTTCTCGCTTTAATTCCTGGAACGTCATCTTCTTTCCTTGTTTAAGGTCGTCGGTTAGCTGTATCAATCGTCTTCCTAGTCCTCTCTTTCCTTCAACCTGGCCTTCGGTGATATCACTCAGTAATCCATTCCTTCTCATAATATGTCCCAGCCAGTTAGCTTTTTACCAGATGAAAATTGCAATGGTTTCAATAATCTGTTAAAACTACAAGTTGCGAGTTTACAACCTTATCAGTTGTAAAAGGTTGAGAAGTACAAGATACGCGCCACGCCTAATGGCTAATTGTCCATGAAAATTGCTGAATTCATTTGACTCCTGCAAGAGGGACAAACGCAGACTTCGCGGTGAACATGTAAGCCTCCTTTGTTTCCTTTCTGTGCCTGTAAGGAATGTGGGCCAACAAGATACCAATAATTGAGGGGATAGAATGAAATCTCAGGATACACGTAGCAGATACATAAACACTACAATGTCACATACCACAATATGTAGCTCAGTCACAAGCTGGACCACCAGTTTCATTCCCTCCAGAAGCGTGACCCATTTCACTTCTTACCAAAAGCTCTCTTCTCAGGGCAAGTTGGTTAGGGCCTGCAGCTGACCCCTCAGCTCCAAGTTGCGCAGGAGTAAAGAATGTCTCGTCTTCAACGTCAGACGAACAGGCAATTATGTTCCTCCAAAATGTTTGCAGACTTCATGAATGGTATAACACAAAATCAGGGCTCAATTCTTGCACCCACTCGGCCTTCACTTCTCTTTCACATCACAGATTACATTCTTCAGTCATTCACTGGTCTTCAGTCACCCGTTGTCCACTTGCATTATGCCCTGAACGTTGACTACCTGCCAATGGACAGCTTGGTCAGCCCCGTTACATCCGTGTCATCTGAACCACAGACAACTTGAAGTGCCCAATATGCAACTGCTGCCACCATGCCTCACACCCATAGCAACTCCACGACTGCACGAACCACATCTCGAGACGATGTTTCAAGGTGGGTGGCCCTTCTGTGTGGACACTGCCCCTGGAATTAGGAACATTTATGCAGGAAATTCTTCTTTGTGCATTGTATTATATAAAATATTGGTAAAAGATAGCTTGCCGGTGAAAATTCCAATATCAGAAACTTCTACAGCCATGACTAAAGGAGAACAAATATAATAATTAATCCAAGTACCTGAGAAGATATTATGAACATTATTAGTGAAAATTATTTCGATTATTTATGGTGTATGTATCAGTTTCATGAAACATATGCAAATACAGCAATAGGATTAGTAATATTAAAATTCCTTCTTGGTCTTCCTCCGTTACTTTCTCGCGGTGGAAACCAACCCAACACTTCGTTCACACATAGTTTGGACAAGTCTGTAACACATCAGTTATTTTGACTTTATACCACAACAAACAGAGTAGCTAAACTAATACCCTTTCTCTGATCACACGCTTTTGAATTTCATCTCGCATTGGTAGCAGTACTGATATTAAGAGAAGGCAATTTTAGTTCTAAACACTTGAACTCAGTCATTAATGCAGGAGATGCAACAGGAACACACATCTATGTCCTATGTTTCTCCTTATGGATACTAGAAATACACATGAATGTCAGGTGTAACAAAGTTGTTCCTGCATTTATTTTAAGATGGATGTCACCTGAAAACATCTTCAATAACTACACAACCTTCATTGATACACTACATTTTGTATGATATTGTATCTGCGTCATATTGTGATTTATTTAAATAGTATTAAAAATATATTAAAATTGGCCGTCAATCACAATATAAGATAATTAAAAGATTAAAATATCATTTTACGTTCCGTATCGAGTACTCGATTTACATGTGGAACATTTTACGACATGTTTCGGCTATATATAGCCATCATCAGGTGTTATGTTATAAACTTTTTAACTGAATTACTGATTTTTACTGATTTTTAAGATTTTTAGTTTTCATTTCTCTTATCATGTTCACGTCCTTCATATTGTATCTTCATCCGTTGTTGTGTCACATGTCACTAATATGATTGTATTTCGTAGTGATGCCAATGTTGTGTATATTGGACTGTGAAGTAAAGGTTTCAATACTATTAATATACATTTTGTATGAACCTTGGATAATACCAGTAATTATTCATGATGCAATGATGCATGAACCTACTCATGAGACGCTGTCGAGACGGGTAGCCGTGTTCTGCCGACTCTGTCCCTGAAATTTAAAACAGAGAAAACAATCTGAGAAATTGAAAGCATTGCTATTGAAAACTATTTTAATTACTTATGAAATATTGTTAAATTTCATGAAACATTGAAAAGAAACATGTGCTCATTAATATTAAAATTCTCCACCCATCCACTGACCTTCCAGTCGTCTCCCTGCCACTATCCTGGACCTCTTCTATCCCTCCACCTCTTGATGGTCTTCCTGGTAGCAAACAACCCAGCACTTCCTTCAGACATACATTGGATATGGCTGTAACATATCAATTGGTTTGTCTCCATGAACAGAATTTTTCAGAACTAATTCCTCTCCTCTTATTACAGGCTTTGGGATTTTGTCTTCACTTGAAACTTTGGCTGATCACCAAGAAAGCAATTTTAACTTATTACACTTACTCCTAACTACTTGAACGAGTCCTTCATTCAGGAGACAAGAGAAAAATACTTGTGGCACTAGAAATAAAGCATTCTTTACATCAGACCATTGAATGGTGAGTATATTATTATTATTATTATTAAGTGTTCTGTCTTACGACAGGTCCATTGCTCTGCCCAAACAGAGCTCTCCAGTTGTCCCTATTCTCGGCTTCTCGCTTTAATTCCTGGAACGTCATCTTCTTTCCTTGTTTAAGGTCGTCGGTTAGCTGTATCAATCTTCTTCCTAGTCCTCTCTTTCCTTCAACCTGGCCTTCGGTGATATCACTCAGTAACCCATTCCTTCTCATAATATGTCCCAGCCAGTTAGCTTTCCTTCGTGTAATCGCCTGCAGAATGCTTCTTTGTTCGTTGACTCTCCTCAATACTTCTTCGTTGGTCACTCGATCCGTCCACCTGATCTTCTCTAATCTTCTCCAACACCACATTTCGAAACTCTCCAGGTATTTCTGTTCCTTCTTCCTGAGTGTCCAAGTCTCTGCTCCATACGTAACACTTCACTAGTTTCTTCTTCATCTCCAAGCCCAACTTGCTAGTGAGAAGTATCCTCTTCTTGACGAAAGCTGCCTTGGCCATGGCTAACCTTGCTTTTACTTCCTTGGTGCATAGGGCGTCCGTCGTGACTATGCTTCCCAAGTACTTGAAATGCTCCACATTCTCCATCTGTTGGTTTCCAGTTACAACGTTGAATGCTTCTGCTCTTGGTGCTATCCTCATTACCTTTGATTTTTCAATGTTGATTTCCATTCCATACTCTCTACCTGTTTCCACTAACTTGTCCATCATGTTGTGTAACTCCTCCTCTTCCTTCGCCAATACTACTAAGTCATATGCATACTTTACAGTCTTTATCACTCTTCCTCCAATTTTGAAGTCTCCTGTTCCCTCCAAAGGTTCCTTGGCAAGCCATTCCCCGTACAGGTTAAAAAGAATTGGTGATAAGCAGCATCCCTGTCTTACACCTGTACCAATCTCAACGCTGTTGGTGTCTCTAGTGAGTATATCAAACATTTTTGTAAGTTTCGTGATACGTGCCATTCAAACTTTTCTTTGTAGCTAAACTGAGTTTATTGATACCCTACATTTGATAAGAATTTCGTATACTAAAAGAATGTCTCCTAAAGTTAAATCACAGGCTTAAGTGAATTCTATACATTACCCACGTACTGTCTCACTTTCTATGCCTTTTGTGGTTGCTATGGCATTTGAGTAGCTGATTTTGAATGACTGCCTCTGGAAGAAAAAATTTAATTCATCACAATATGTCCTTTACACACAGGAACACTACATAAGGTGGGAATCTGAACTCATGCTTTGAAAAAGACCCACGGGGAATAAAATGCGAATAGTACTAATTTAGGACCACCTACAAAAATGATGTACGAGGCGATCTCTACTTTCTTCACACATCCTCCTTCAAAATCTCCCACTGACTCCAAAGGCTTTCAAATTCTTGGGGGGCTCATTGCATAAAACAAATCCACTTCATGTTCCACTATGCACACTCACCAGTCACTTCTGATTGGTTGCCTCTTCCTAGCAGACAGGCCCCACCAACGTTCGCAAATACCCATCAACATGGCCTGATGTCGGAATCTCTGAAATACTTTGAAAACAGCCCCAGGCAAAGAATATGTCCTGTGTGCGTCAATACAGCAACTTTACTTGACAGCTTGGAGCACAAAAAATATAAAATGCATAAAAGAGTACAAATAACAAGACAACGTCAAAAGGAATTACACTCAATGTAAATAAGGGAACATTTTCATAGTAAGAATATAATTAATATCAATTTTACTCTCTATCATATTTAATTAACAGGGAATTAAAGAAGCAAGAAATGCAATATGAACATGCAATGAATATACCATATCAAAATATTGGAATTTAAACAACAATACATGTAAAAAAGAACACAGTTAAATAAGCAATATATACAACAAATCTGAATACATATTTAAGTACACAACAGCAGAACACAGAATGCCCAGAACGCAAATGATAATGGCCCGATGGCATGTTTCCACTGAAACACATGAACACAAGAATTAGATCAGGTTTCTTCGAAGCCTCGTAGTAACAAGTACTGTAACCTCTCTTCTGTAGTATCTCATGGCTCCCTGAAACTTCAAAGCTCCTGCAAAACATTCTGGAACAAAAATTACGCTCATCACAGAAATCAACTCACTTCGCATTCCACCAGGCATGCTCATTTTCCTGCCACTTCAGACTCGTTGCCTTGGAAACGCCAATAAATGTGGCCGGCCTGTGAGGGAATTCCTGAAATCAAGGTTTTAAAACACTCCCAGACAAACATATCTCGTGTGCATCGAGATACTAGCCTTAAGATGAAACTAGTGTTATAATTGGCATGAAATAATACAACAGAATCAGCACATGCATATCAAATTCACAACAAAGGAAGAAAAACATCAAAATGAAGTACATTCAACATATACATGTAATACAAATAAGCCAAGCATTTGCACTGTAAGAATACAATTAATGTCAATTTTAATTAATTTTACTTTGTATCACAATTAATGGGGAATTAGAGAAGCAAGAAATGCAATGTGAACATACAACGAATAAACCATAACAAGATATTAGAATTGCTATAATAAGTGTACAAATAACAGCACAATAAATAAGACTTACAACAAATCTGAATACATATTTAAGTACACAACAGCAGAACACAGAATGCCCAGAACGCAAATGATAATGGCCTGATGGCATGTTTGCACTGAAACACATGAACACAAGAATTAGATCAGGTTTCTTCGAAGCCTCGTAGTAACAAGTACTGTAACCTCTCTTCTCTAGTATTTCATGGCTCCCTGAAACTTCAAAGCTCCTGCAGCGCATTCTGGAATAAAAATTACACTCGTCAGAGAAACAGGTCACTTTGCATTCCACCTGGCATGCTCATTTCCCTCTCCATTCAGATTGGTTGCCTCTTCCCAGCAGATGGAAATACATCAACAGGCAGATGTGGTACAGATTACATATCTGCAATGGACACACAGAAAATGGTATTTTATGAACAATTAACAGGAAGTTTAATCAATTTTATACAATTCAACAGTGAAAAAACACGACAAAAATTCAATATGAACACATACATCATTGCAACAGATAGGACAATTAAGAAAAATAAATTAAAATAGCATCACATGTAGGCCGTACGTAGTAACTCAGTGGCATAAATGAGATGTTTACAAACATAACCTTCAATAATTATCTGTACTTTAACAGGTATAGAAAATATAAAGAAAATGTGATGTAAAATGCTATGCAGCGCACACACAACACATACAAGTGGAATTATCTATAATTAAGAGCATGTTTAAAGTATTCTGTCACATTTCAATAATGTGGGAGTACATAACAAAGAAATGCAATATGAGCATGTATCAATCAACAAACAGGCCAATTCATAACGTCACATAGGCTGCATGCATAAACAACAGAATTGCGTACAAAACACACAACCAGCCTGAGTATATTTTCAGTTGGAGAAAAGCACAAAAATTAGTAATTAAAGAAAGCAAACAATGGCACATGTGGACTGAAGCATGTAAATAAATGGGCATGGGCTTCAAGTGACCATTAACTGATCTTTTGTGGTTCCTTTTCTTCTAACCTACCAGCAGCCCCCAGCCAAGATCTCATGACAATCGTCCGATTTCGCTAAATGACTGACAAATGTCAAACTCATGAAAAGCTCTTTATTAAAGAGCTTTCATTGGTGGCCATGATCATGGCCTCCCTGTAGACCCCTGGGTCGATCTAGAGGATTGACCTCTTTACTTGGGGTATTGCCCTTCGACCTGGGCCTTGTAAGCACCCTGGTCAGAGCCTCCTTAAACTTGGGTAGTGTCATGTACCCCAGTTTTCATATGCCCCTGGTACCATCTTAGCTCTCTCTGGCATTCCAGACACGCAGTCTCTGCCAAATGTTGCCTGTCGACCAGAAGGCCACAAGGCTATAAACTGTTTATCACATTCTGCCATGGGTCTGCTGCAAATGCCAGCTCTCTGTGGTGGTATGCCAGAAATACTGACTCCCTGCTGAGAATGACCAGCTTTAAAATGGAGACTCCATATCACAGAACTTTTCTGGTAGTTTTCTGACAACTGGTGGGCTTCTGCCTCCGGTTGTCTTTTAAACTTTCCCAGGCTGGCTGATACTGAGAGCAGACTAAGGCGGCAGTGCCCTGAAGGGATCCTTTGGGCCATGCAGCCCTCAGCAGGATACCTCACACCTTGGCTTCGGTGGACCAGAGCCCTGTTAGCCGTCCGAGGACGTTACCCCCCTCCGCGACGTGGACGCCAAGGGTTGGATTTTGGAGGGGACTAAAGCATGCAAAAGACCAATATTAATCCTGGTTTCTTTGAAGTCTATAGAAAGCTTAATACTGTTACCGATTTTGTCCAATACTTCATGATTCCTTCCACGTCCATGGCTCCATAATCAGAACACATGCAGGTGGAAAATTGTAATTCTCTTCCATTATCTTCTTTAATTCATTTGTCCACAGTTATCAACTTGCACCACTCAGGAAACCACTTCAACCATGAACTAGAACAAATAAGACATTTACAATCATGTTGATATTCATTTATAATTGTCCTCCAACACCTCCTCAAACTTACATCTACCTATATTTAACTTTGTACTGTGATTCGGCCCTCCGTTCAGGACCCGAAACGTGTTTTCTACGTCGTTCCTTCCAGATCAGCCTCCTGTAGCAGCGTCTAATGGAGCTGCGTGTTTCTGTTTGCGGTATTTGCGTTTCGACCCAGTATTTTAGCAGCTGACATGTCCAATTCAGACTTTACAGATGGCGGATTCTGAAACAAAGTTTAACACCCATTTTGATAATTACCGTGGCCGAGACTATTCTTAACTGCAAACGCATACGACAATGAGATTACACGGTTCGCACTGCGGGTTCCGATTAAACAGATTTTAATAGGGCTAACTACATTAAATCAATCGTCGCTTTACGAAATGTTTCTCAGACTAACTTTAATAACGAAGCGCGTACCCTTCATCCGAAAGCGAACTCACCCGGAATCTTTCGACAGATTAATTAACTCTCTTGATGCCTCCCTCATTTCCCTCACCATCTTTACTCCAGTCCCCACAAAATGCGCTTTAATCTATCTGGATGCCTTGGAATGAATTATGCCAAGGGAAAGGATTGAGGGGAAAACATGTGTTTTCCTATTGCGTTTTGGACTTAATTCTACGTTGTTTACTTTTTTTGTAGCGTACTTAATCATCGTTTTATTTCTGGTGCAAATACATTTTATTTCGGGCAATAAGATGGCTGATTTCTAATTTTTTTGGTATTTCGGAAACGTAACCCCCTCCCCAACTTTAACACTGCTTTTATGGGTAAACAGCGACAAGCTTTAAGATCGTCTGAAGGTTCCTTAGAGCCTGAAATTTCATCGATATTCTGAATCCAACGAGAATGCTGTACAATACACGTGTCCTTACTGAAAATCGGCTATATTGAAGTTTATAAATCACGGACGTACTGTCCCATTGTATGCCCCATTCTAACTGCAAAGTAACCAGGGCCTGATCTATTACGTCGCAATCCAGCTGGGATCTCACTCAGACCTCGTCTGCGTAGGAAGTCGGCCTTGAGAGAAAAATGGGTCGAATTGCGTACGAAATTCATTCCACGATAATTGAAGCTGTTGTCCTTTTTTAATAATTAGGCACAGTAATAATTTATTTCGCTGCTGTGGCAATTAATCACTAATCCAAACAAAAATTATGTGGGCTACAGAACGTAATGTTTAAAGACAGAAAAATGATCAACACCCAGCGATTTATCTTCAAAAGGACAAGCCTGAAGTCCGTTGCTAAGCTCGACATATTCTAACCTAACACGGTTAACCTCGTGTACACCTAATGAGTGAAACTTCTAGTTCAATAAATGAAGGGTCGGCGAATTCCTTGACCGCTAAGCTACCATCAGCTTTTGCAGAACGGCTCTGTACCATGTATTTAGTTAATATTAGGAAATAAAGAAACTATTAGTAAATCTACAAATATAAAATTCAATAAAATCTCCGCATGGACTGACCTTCCATTTTACTCTGAAAGGAAATTGCTCTGCATTTCTACGCATCAGCTTACCTCGTCACAGCAACGCCGGAAACAAAGTGAAAGGACGTTCTTTTCTCGAAGAACCACTGACGTAATTAAATGAATGTAGTGGGGGAATGAGGGGTTAGGGGTGGAAGTAAAGAACAGGTTGTGGGCCAAGAAGAAGCAAACACAGGCAGAAGTATGAGGACGTACAGGGTGTCTACAAGGTTTCATTCCCCAATCTCTATATCTGTGTCTCTTTTCGGTGATTTCTAGCTTGTGGATGAGCGTTCTCAGCAGCATTTACAAAATCTTCGTCACCAGAGGCTCGCACACACAACGCAAGAAATACTTGACTGTCCCACACTTGAGGTGGATGTCCAATTTCGACAAGCTGGAACTCCTTTACCTGGTAGAAATTGTTTCCCGTATGCCTACCATTCTATTTCGTTATTTTCTGCTTCTGTTACAAGATTATTAGCAACGTAAGCACACGTAACTGTAGGAAGTTATGCAGAGTTTCCTACTAGTTATCTGCGCTACTGCTTTACCGGTGCTGCACCCTAGTAGCCAAATCCTTCATTATGATTTAATATCCCGTCTTATACTCTGAATATCTAGAGCAGTGTGTCAGTGCACCACATCCAGGCTGAGATCGCTTGTAACCAGACCCACAAAATGATTTATTACTTTGTTACTAGTTACTTCAAGCTCATTTGTTTTAATTATTCTGAAAGATTTCAAAAATTAATGCGATTCTTTTCCTGTCTGCTTCTATTCAAAAGAGTTTTTTGTTATTTCTTTTGAAAATTTTTGGAATGTCTTTGGGTTTTTTAGGGTTTTCCCCCCACAGCAAATGATACAAAATGATAGAAAATGTTGTAAAAAAATTCAAAAGAGTGTTATATATTAATTGTATTTTTCTAGGGGTTTGGCCCCCCAACACAATCATCCAACATCTAATATTAGCATATACTGCTGTGCTCGAACTGCTGCAATCGCTATAGAAATCTGAAAACATAGCATACATGGGGATTCGAACACAGAACACTTCATACAACAACAACTTAGCACTAGTACCTTAACCACTACGCTACCGAGCTCATGCCAGTTCAAGTTTTAAAACTTCCTCATATCGTACAATATGCATAGATGACTTATCAACAAGTTTTAAACAACATTATGACGTCATGTCTGGTGGTCTAGGGGTTAAGGCGCTGGGCTATTAACTGTAGGGTTTGGTAAGGCGGTGGTTCGAATCCCACTGCCAGCATTATTTTTTTTTATGTAAATTATTTATTAGTAATTTAATTATTTAAAACGCAACACACCTCCAAATGCCATAGATTTTTAGTATTTAAATTTATTATCTTAATTAAATTGATAAAACGCAACGTTATAACACGTTAGTTTAGTGTCTTACTTGACTAACCACTTGGTCAAGTTTTTAAAACACAACCAACTCCCCCTTCGGGGGAGTTGGTTGTGTTTTAAAAACTTGAAGTAAGACACTAAACTAACCCCCCCGAAGGGGGGGTTAGTTTAGTGTCTTACTCAAGTGTCGGTTAAAAGACTTGACTAACCACTTGGTCAAGTTTTTAAAACACAACCAACTCCCCCGAAGGGGGAGTTGGTTGTGTTTTAAAAACTTGAGTAAGACACTAAACTAACTAGTTTAGTGTCTTACTCAAGTGTCGGTTAAAGGACTTGACTAACCACTTGGTTGTGTTTTAAAAACTTGAAGTAAGACACTAAACTAACCCCCCCGAAGGGGGGGTTAGTTTAGTGTCTTACTCAAGTGTCGGTTAAAAGACTTGACTAACCACTTGGTCAAGTTTTTAAAACACAACCAACTCCCCCTTCGGGGGAGTTGGTTGTGTTTTAAAAACTTGAGTAAGACACTAAACTAATCCCCCCGAAGGGGGGATTAGTTTAGTGTCTTACTCAAGTGTCGGTTAAAAGACTTGACTAACCACTTGGTCAAGTTTTTAAAACACAACCAACTCCCCCTTCGGGGGAGTTGGTTGTGTTTTAAAAACTTGAGTAAGACACTAAACTAATCCCCCCTTCGGGGGGATTAGTTTAGTGTCTTACTCAAGTTTCGGTTAAAAGACTTGACTTTGGTCAAGTTTTTAAAATGCAACCAACTCCCGCTTGAGTTTAGTGTCTTTACTCAAGTGCTTAAAATTCCACATTTGTTCACACTCTTCCTAGTAGATGGCGCAGGAGTTCAGTCTTCTCCTTATTAGTTTATGTACTTGCTAGTAGATGGCGAGGGAGTTCACTTATCTCTTTATTAGTTCATGCCCTTGTCAGTAGATGGCGGGGCAGTTCACTTTTCTCTTCACTAGTTCATGTCCTTACTATCAGATGGCGCGGCAGTTCACTTATCTTTTCATTAGTTCATGCCCCTACTAGTAGATGGCGCGACAATTCACTTTTCTTCTTATTAGTTAATTCCCTCGATAATAGATGGCGAGGCAATTTACTTATTATTACATTAGTTCATTCCGTTGCTAATAGATAGAGGTAGTTCACTTTCTAATAATATTATCAGCGATTTTGCAGTGCATTTGTGGTCAAATTGTGAACTACCTCTGGAACCAAAGTAACATAGCTGTATTACATTTCCAGCTATATGTACAAAGAGACGCCATTTAAAATATTCTTCTTGGTATCCAGGCACAATGTATCGGGTACACGTGTCTGTAGGAAGTTATGCAGTTTCCTACTAGTTGTTTGTTCTACTGTTTTTGCGGTTCAGCACCCTAGCAGCGAAATCATTCATTCTGATTTAATATCCCGTCTTATATTATACAGAGACTGAGAATAACAACGTTACCTTCTCTTCTGGCCTCAATCTTGGAATGTGCTGAGTCTTGCAAAGGAGGATATTTATCATTGATATCATAGTTTTAACTTATTGATAAATTATATTGTACATAATAATACATTACAATATGCATTGGAAATAGATTTAAAACACACAAACATATTGGAACAAATTATTTTTATAATCCCTTATTTTGATACAATCTTCCATCCTCAGTTCATCTCCTTATGAATTATTCATTTTAATGTACTTTTGGGTACATAATCCACATTCTACACAATATTCTTAGAGAGAGTTGTATTTAGTGGCAAGTCACAAATGGTGGTGAAGAAATCTTAAACTGTACCTAACTTGTGTAAATATAAAATGGCATGAGAATGAACCCATTAGCCCATCTTGTTTAGATCCAACGAAGCTACAGTGATGTGTGACTTCAGACACTGTTGTCTGTTTCAAAATCCAAAATATATCTTATAAATATTGTTCAGTAATTACTACCACCGCACAGCTTACCTTATGTTGCGTTTCCCTACCTAATCGTTTCATATAATTTCAGACAGCAAGAATTCCTGGTCTCCATCTACAGATCTTCAAGGCATGAGTGGGAGGGTGATAAAGATCCATGTATTCTGAGGCTTTGCCATTACATGGGATTGAGTGATTGGCTTAAAACTCTCGGCTCCTTTTACCTTGGGTAATGCAACCACACTAGCCCTTGGATTGTATGTCAGTGGTGACCAGACATTGTAGTGAAATGCACAGTGCCTGCAGCAAGGACTGAATGCTAACAAACACAATCAAATTTTAATTTATTTTCTCTGTTGGAGTGAATAAGCAGATAAAATTATTCAGTGTCTTAGTGGTCAGAACCCCTATTTTGTATTCGAGAGGTCACACATCAAAATCTTGGCTCACAGACCAGCTGCCCTCACCAAGGTTCTTCATGAGTTTTCTCAGTCCCTCCAGGAATCTGCCAGGATAGTGCATTAAATTAGGCCATGACCACTTCCATACATCTTCTTTCAAATTCATTCTATCATTCGATGAAATGGAGAATGTAACTTCTCCCGCCACTTTGTCTACTTTCTTCTATCATCAGGGTATTACACTTCATTATTTTCAAACATTTAGTTTTGCGATTCTTACTCTATTTGGGTGCCAAACTTAGTTTCCATCTGAGGGGCAGAACGCAGACTGAGTGTGTTTGAGAACAGGAAGGATGCTGAGGAGAGAACATTTGGACCTGAGAGAGATGAAGTTAAAGGAGGCTGGGAAAAACTGGATAATGAGAAATTCCAAAGTTTTGGTTGGATACCGTGAAAGAAAGCGTCCATTTAGAAGACAGAGGCGCATATGTTCCATGTATGAAACCTTCATGACACATTTCAAACAGACGCACCAAACTTGCAATAATCTACGTGCGTCACACCTGTGCAAATTGAGAACCTGCTGTGTTAACACAAACAGGCTGTATTAGCTGAAGTATTGCATCAAACCACCTGTACAAGGGTGTAGTATAGTCTTGACAAATCCAAAAGGGCCAATAATATGAACACTCGCTAAAGAAACGGCAATTGAAAATAATGGGGGCAATATTATCTGACATTAACCAATTGAAGCCAAAGCTAATCTAAGCAATATTCAAGTTTTCAGTCCATACTGCAAAAGAAAATATGTCCATGACAATGAAGGAAATATTCACTGCTTACAGTGAGAATAATATGAAATCCATAAATACACTGCAAGGCGAAATACAGAGTTAGTGACTGGTAAAGAAGGCGGGCTTTAAAGCATCAAGTCAAGTGAAAGAGATGGGTGGAGTACGACACAACCAGTTGAGAGTCAAACAAGTAGCTTCGAAGATGATATTAAAATATAGGCAGTGTTTTAGGGTGTGGACTAGAGCAGTGGTATTCAACCATTTTTGTTCGCGTACCCCCAGATATAATTTCTCTTCAACTTTGTACCCCCAAAGTTGTTGGTGTATAATTCAAGTTATACGTAGTATATAATCTACATCTAAAATAAATTAAATAAATTACATTACTGATTATTCAGTGTTTATCATAAAATAATATATTTTTTAAAAAATTTCACGTACCCCCTAAGATGTCTTCGCGTACCCCAGGTTAAATACCACTGCGCTAGAGGACTGTATTCATGCTATTCACCATAAAAACAGGGATCATCAGATTTTTTGACACATGGGTCAGAAAGCTGAACAGATATAAACAGTGTGATTACAATGCATACAATCACATTACCATCCCAGACATGAATTAAATACGCTTAGATTAATTACAAACAGTCGTAACTAATGTGTACCATTGATCATTAACTCGGCATTTCAATGCATTCCATTTACTTTCCTGGGCGAACAATGTCTGCACGTCTCATTGTCCTTGGCAGTTAATCGTCTAACGACTGGATGTATGGGTTGCTATATAACGACCCACGCAAACTGTTGGCACGTAGTGAGTGAGCAACGCACACATTAAGATGAGGATGTCCCCACTCTACTCTCTGCTGCTGGCGCTGTCTGCAGTGAGCGCCCAGAAGGACCCCAACGTCGCCGAGAATACAAGTGCAATCGTTCATCTGTTCGAATGGAAGTTCGATGACGTAGCGGCAGAATGCGAGCGGTTCCTATCCCCGCAGGGCTACGCCGGGGTGCAGGTATTGCCAACCTTGGTTCATATATCACCAATCATCACATTACATTTCTATCGGTAGGATTTGAAATTTTCGCGGCGCTGAGTCCGAAGATGACTTGTCTTCTGGGTCGTAGCGCCCTGAGTGTCGTCCGGTTTCTGACACCACCAGACAATATTCTAAATGTCTCGCAATTGTTGATGCAGACTTTCGACTCGAAACCGCGCCGCCTTCGAATCCGGAAGAATACAGGCTACGATGATAGTTTTACTCAGTCCCTCAAAACAAATGCAGGTTTGTTATATAGAATTGCCGATTCCTTTCCCACCAAACGTTTTTTGTCGTTCAAGAGCTGGAGCGTAAGGAGACGTACGTAGAAAGCGTCACAAGGCCATCTGATTATTTATCACCGTTGTTTTGTTATTATTATGCAGTGGCTTGGACGATTACTTGGAAGTTTAATCTGGGCAATGCTTTCAGCTTTCACCAGTCAATGAGGTGATAAAACCAAATGTCAATGATCGCTCATGGTGGGAGAGGTACCAGCCCATCTCCTACAATATCATCAGTCGTTCTGGAAACGAGGATGCCTTCAAGAGCATGGTTCATAGATGTAACAACGTCAATGTCAGGTAACACGCTGACAATTCCTGGTAAAGTGAAGATGCCAGGCGGCATACTCATAAAGTCTGTTGCCGCAGAAACTTCAGATCAATGGTCATTCGGTTAATTAATTGGTTTACTCAATAGTTGTTCCTAACCAGACATATCAGTCAATTAATTACACAGTTAAAAGACCAAATAATTTCCTGTACAGTTCTCATGGTCAACCAGTCTGTAAATCACTTATCTGATTAGTTCCTTTGTTAGTCTGGTAGTATATTCACTGATTCATTAGTCGCTATCAGTTAATCCTGACTCAAGCATGCCTGCTTCTTAGGATCTATGTGGATGTAGTCCTGAATCACATGACCTCTAATTGGGGTGATGCTCTAGGGACAGGTAATAGCAGGGCCTTCACAGATGACTCTGTGTACCCAGCTGTCCCTTATGGGCCCGCTGACTTCCATCAACCAACCTGCATCATCGCCAGCAGTGATTACGGAAACAACGCCACTGCCGTGAGTAAAATGCTGCCACCGCATTTGTGCCTAACACTGTGACGGACACTGGTAGTGTGAACAGTGCAACGTAAATACCGCCCACAAAATGCCACCGATGTACAAACAGTCCAATCTCCCACACGCCAGTTTAGGAATCTACAAGTCCTGAATTTATATGGAGTTAAAGTTCCACTCATTCGTGCCCTCACAACTGTATGGAAGTAACCCATTACGAAAGAACCTCCAGATGTATTGGCTAGGAAGCTGGATGGCGGACAGAACTAGTTTGAAACTCACTGGGGAGAAAAGAAGGAAGTATATAATTTCACTGACCATTTTTTAAATATCTGGATCTTTATAACACAGTGATTTTTATGGCATTTCTTGAAAGGTGTCTCATAAAAAATGCTATCTGTAGCAGCAGTTCATCTGACCAGCCTCACATAAATATATAAAATAAAATAAAAATAACGAAATTTTTACATAAAATGGGTTGATTAATATTATACATATCCAGTTCTTGCATTAGCACAGGAAAACAAAACTTCCTTAAACTTCAGTTTGGGAAGCGCTGGTCTTTCTGAATGACTGAAGTTCATTGACATTGCAGGTCAGAGACTGTGAGCTGAGTGGGTTACATGACCTCAATCAGACCTCGCCCTACGTCAGAGAGCAGATCATAAGTTTCTTGAACAAACTTGTGGATGCAGGAGTGGCAGGCTTCAGGTTTGTATCTACTTGAACACGTGGCTAACTATCAGCTTCTCACAAAAGACTCCCTACCATAAAATTAGTTCACATTCAAACAGGAAATAATCTCTTAACTTCGTTCAGAGTGGATGCTGCCAAGCACATGTGGCCAGAGGACCTACAGTACATCTACAACCAGATCAAGGACCTCAGCACCCTCCATGGGTTTGCACCCCAAACAAGGCCGTTCATCTACCAAGAAGTCATCGACTACGGTAAAAGAAAATGAAACTTTGCATGAAACAGAAAAAAATATAAATCCCCCTCTGAAAAAGTCATACGTTTTACAATTTCCTTTCAGTTAATTCGCTAAAAGAACAAATGTAGGTCGTGGGGGAGCAGAGTATTAAGATATTAAATGGCTCGAGATATGGTCGTGCACGTGCACGCCAAAATATGAGGAGCCGAATGAAACTGTTTCACAACAAAAGTCATGTAGATGATAAGTGATATTAATATAGAAAAAGAAAACACACTATCACGATAATTGTTATAGGGTTAGAAATTCAAGTTAACAGCAGAGCTCCTGTTTGGTCGCTTTTAAATATTCCGAAGCCTGCTCTTGCAACTGTTGCAGGAAGCGAGGCTGTTAAGAGCGGAGAATACTCTGATCTTGGCAGGGTGACCGAGTTCAACTACGGCACTTACTTGGGGAAGGGATTTTCTGGAGATTACCCCATCAGTCACTTCCACAACTTTGGTAAGTCATAGGGTTTTATTCCAACACCAAGAAATCAACTGCTGTAATGGAACCAGAAGGTTCATTACTGTGTTCACAAAAGCCCACCAATGGTTGTAATCTTTAGCCAGTAGAATCAGTTCCATGTCCTCATATCCTTTTTCTACAAGTTTCATTTTAATATTAATATTATCCTCTCATTTAGGCCTAGGTCTCCCAACCTATGTGTGCTGCATGGCAAACCCATCTCATCAATCTTTTAGGCCTGTATCTCACATCATCCATTTCTCGTCTTGAACGCCATCAAGTACATCAAAATAGGTCACGGCAGTTTTTGCTTCAATCACTCAATCCTGATATTTCATATCGATCATCCTGCCCTTAAGTCAAATCTACGTCATTAAACAACAGAACCTGTGGCGTGTGTGCAGGCAACCTGCCACACAGCTTTTCTGATTTTTTTTTTAAATTTTATTTTCCCGTTCTGCTGATCAGGATCAGACTGGGGGATGCTGGATGATGGTGATGCTCTTGTGTTTGTGGATAACCATGACAACCAACGCGGTTCAGGTGGAGGAGGAGCCAACATCCTCACCTACAAGCAGTCCAAACTCTACAAGGTATGCATACCTAACAGGAATTTATCTGAACATTTGATAGTTAATCTTAATCGTCATCATCATCATCATCATCATTGGCGCTACAACCCAGGGTGGGTCTTAGCCTGTTCGAGCTTTCATAACAAATGACTTTTACAGGGTGGGTGTGTTAGCCCCACACCCAACCCCCCAAACCTGGAGGACCAGGCCTCCATATTTATATCTCCCGGAGGCAGGGTGGTCCAGCTATACCCCCAGGCACTGGGTACCCATTTTAGTCGCCTCTTACGACACACATGGGCTGCAGTGGGGCTATTCTTATTCTCTGACCACAACACGGAGAGACAGTTGCTCAGCTGGTCAAGCAATTCCTCAAATGCTCATGTTCACAGGTCATATTCTGAGCCAGTGAAATACATATAATTTCTTCCAGAAGTTTCTAATGAGATCAGACTTGAGATTTTCATTGGTGGTCTTCTGGGTTGCAACACCATGTGGTATAGGCGGTTAGCAACGTTCCTAAGAAACTTGCTGCCTTGTATCATTAAGCGAAAATGTTTAGTAACCACCTGCAAGACCATATGGGGCAGGCAACCCATGAGCCCATGGTCAACAAGAATCAGATGGAAGGCTAATATTAAAAATATATCTTATGAGGTTAAAAATTTGAACTGAAGTATTCCATAATCATATTCAGTTATGGGCACCATTGCTAGAGCTGTTGAACGTTTGGGTTCTATTACCAGAGAGTTAATTACACAAAACAAAATGGCATGCTCTGTACTCTGTAATAAGGTATGATGGTAACCCTGTACATTACAAACCCGTAAACTGCCCTGAGCCATTATAAAATTAAGTACAAACATCCCCATTACAAAACATGAAAAACTGGGATTACACTGGAATTCAAGCATTTAGCCCCCTTCATATTTCCCTATTAAACACCGCAACTGTAACTCATTCAAAATTGGGAAACACAAAATTATAATGAACTCTGATACACAAAGATGTCTCCGTGTCTCTGCATAAAAAATAAAAAAGTTCAAAATGATGCAATTTCTCTTCCAGATGGCAGTGTCATTCATGTTATCATGGCCTTATGGGTACCCACGTGTAATGTCCAGCTACTATTTTGATACCCATGACCAAGGGCCTCCACAAGACTCAGACCAGAACATTCTTTCTCCTACAATAAGTGCAGATGGAACATGTGGGAACGGCTGGGTGTGTGAGCATCGGTGGAGTCAGATCTACAACATGGTGGCCTTCAGAAACGTGGTCAAAGGTTAAGGGACTTCATACTCATAACAGGTCGACATTAAAACAATCCAACTTCAGCGAGAAGAACCAAATAAAACGTTTGGCAGCGATTCAAGATATTCAGTTATAATTTGGTGACCAACTGAGGTTACTGTTGAAAACTTAATATTTTCCACACGGTCACCAAACTGACATTTTACGTTCTGAAGGGCACGTGCATATTTTCTGAAGACTTTACTGCACACCAAATGCCAGAACGCTACATAAGAGGCATTACTGTTGGTCTCAGTGCAACATAGTTCATGACTGTCAGTATTACTGATGGCAGGAATCTAAAAGTTAAAGACTAAGGCGGAGTTACCAAATCTTACACAGCGCTTAGACGAAGTTTCGTGGAAACCGATTCATTAGTTCAAAACTTACTCGGAGCAGAGGCACACAAAATGATACCATAAACCCATCTATAAAAAATACACCTATAGAGAAAGTACGCTGCCTTATAAGGAACGCGTATGTATAAGTCACAGACAAATTAAATTACACTGAAGTACTGTGTCTATGCTAGAGCTGAAGTAATCACATCACAACTGCAAACTTACTAACTGAATTTTCATTAAAAATCCTTGCATCAGAATACACGGATGTTAACCACTGAACACGGTCTAATGTTTCAGGAACACCAGTGACAAACTGGTGGGACAATGGAAGCCAACAGATTGCCTACAGCAGGGGAAACCTCGGCTTTGTCGCTTTCAACGACCAGTACAACACTGATCTCAAGCAGACAATACAGGTGGGATTCTAGCTTTCTTTGCAGAGAAGATAAGAATTTATTTGAAGGAAAACATGCACTGTAAATAAAGTTAAGGAATAAAGGGCAAGCCTAGTTGAAGTAACTGACATACTAAATAGACAGTTACGGATTAAACCGTGCACGGCAGCCAAAATGCGGATTGTGGCGTCCTGGGTTAGGTTCCTCTGAGAAGCTGGTAACAATTAATGAAATGTAACAGAATGAAGTGTGTGAATTATGAAGTAATGGCACAAAATTGATTAAACTAGATGAACTGTATGGTAATTCACATATTTGCACAATGACGCAACAAGATATCCACCTCACTGCTATGTATTGCAGACAAGTCTACCTGCTGGGACTTATTGTGACATAATCTCTGGAGAGAAGCAGGGCAGTTCCTGCACTGGCAAGAGTGTTACAGTCGACACAGATGGGAAAGCATACGTCGAGATCCTATATTCAGAAGAAGATGGAGTCCTGGCCATCACAGTGGCGGTATGTGAACCCAGAACCCCTTCCTCTCACAGGCAACAACTCATATAAACGCTGTATCAAAACATCTATTTTATCTGTTTGATTCGTTCTCAAGTTATTTAATGAGGTCGTCTGAACTCCAAATGTCATGTGGCATCAAATGAAATAGTGAGCAAAGCCCATGCCAAGAATTAAACCCAGGTCAAATAATCTTTATCCAGTCATTTACTGACTGCCTCACTTCTGCTCACAAGCAAATATCACAGTTCTGAGACTGGCGAGTATTACGTTTCCTAGCAACAGCTGTCAGCAGAACAAAAGAAAGTTGAAATGTAAATTTTCTGTTTCAGTCAAAGTTGTGAAACCTGAAACTGCTGTCCAGTCTACAGAAAGTTTCCAGAAGAGGTTCTGAAACTGTTAAAACTACAGCAAAACAATTCTGTACAGATAAGCCTGAAGTTAGTGCAGCAGCACCAATTTATCGCACTAGCGGCAATACAAACACCTTTCGTCATAAAGCAGAAGCGTATTCACTTATTCCGGGGTTCATATATTTTCTCTCTCCCCACAAACATTTCTCTATGGACATAAAAATACATGAATACCTTTTCTGAAAATATAAGTCCTCTCGAGAATTTTTGCAACACACGCCCCTTCCTTGAACGGACACACGGCACAAAGCACAAAGTGTTTCTCAAATTATTTCCCTACTGATATCTTGAGCACTCTTTAGAAAATGACATTCGTCACGCGCAAAACCCTGAAGCATAACGCCCATAAATTTTTTTAATCTCTGAATCTGCCTTAAAATAAAAAGCCTCAATTACACATTTTTTGGTAAATTCTTTAAGATTTCATGTGTGCCCAAGGTATTCACCAACTACAATTCTGGAACTGTGGGTTCATCCGAGTTCTTCCAATATTAATTTTAATATCAGCTTTCCAAAACATAGCATATCTTTACTTCTGTAAGTGTTTATCGCTTCTCTATTTGTGTCACATGTGTGGCTCGCTTCATGTGCTTTCATTCAATTCTTTGTTCTTTGTAACGCAGTCACAGACCAAATCTGGATAACAATAAAGATAAATATGATGATAAATAATACGCTTAGGATGTGACAAGGTATGTTTATAAATGCCATTTACATTTACTCCTTTTTTAATTTGGTTTCTTGCCCTCACTCTTTTTCCACCGTAAGTAACCTCCTAATGGCTAGATCGACAGCGTGAACGCATATTACCAGGCCAATGATGAGAATGGGTGGAAAACAACGACTGTGACCTGTTTCAGGCACTATCCTACGCACAAGTTTGGAGCCTCACAGAGCCACATTTAAGAAACAATACTTCTGAAGCCAAAGCTCGTCCAAATATTTAACAATTCATTCCGTACCGCAAAGAAAACACAAACCTTCTCCATTACAAAGATAAATCAGTTAAAGCCGTTTAAGAAAATGGTCGCTGTTTGCATTGAGAATCACACAAAACCCATAAATACAAGACGAAGAGTTTTTATTGATTATCGAGGCAGGTGTGACATATATATATATATATATATATATACCACTGGATTGTAAATGCTAAACGTGACAATGACAGTTGTTAACGAAAAATGCAACTGAGACCATTTTAAAATCTCCAAGAAATGTACAAATTAAAGGTTAAAAAAGAACTAGAATCTTTATACACTGTCAGTTCTTGAGAAACAGGCTGTAGTCTACAATTGAAAGTCACGATGTGATGCGCCTCAGAACATTGGAAGTGCTGTCGGAGACGCTGGAAATTAAAATGACACACAGCATGTACCATCGTTTCGATACATCGAAAAGAACTGACATAGTGCTGTAAATGGCGTTAACTAAAGAATGAAACTAAAGTACATTTTCTCCTAGGCCGGCCAAGCATCAGGTCTGAGAGCCAACATCTCACAGATCAATTGGCACAAACGAATTTCATCAGGAAGAATTAATTAATAACTGGTATGATAATTATGATTATGACAACAAAGTACTGTACATCCTCTTCGTCATCATGTCATAATTTTTAGCCTAATTTCCGTCTTGGTTGCTCGGTCACTAAAGTGACCGTCTACAAATCAGATGTCCAGGATTCGAATCCCAGCAGGGGCAAGGGTATATTTTCTACCAGGACTGTGTCCGCACCAGTTCTGGAGGCCTCCCAGCCTCACAACACTACAAACAAGAGGGCCTTTCCCTAATAGTAACAATGAATGGTGCGTGTATCTAATTACACACCTCCAACTAGTTCCGAGGTTATGAATGCGTGGATATTTAACTCCACTCCCTCAATACGCCATCATCGAGAGGCGCTTCGAAACAGAGGACTTAACGCTCAGGTCTTCAAATCAGAAAGTACGGACTTCAAGAGTCAAGTTATCGGTTTCATTAACTGTAGTTTCTGGTGGATTCCCAAGATCTGTTCAGGCAAATGTGGCTTCAAATAGGCCACGACCACTCCCTAATGCTCTACAACTTGGCAATGAAGAGCATCTTCACGTCTCATTTGGCACAAAATAACCTCTTTCAGACAACTAAAGTGCCTCAGTCAGGAAATTCCACAAGGCTTCGGCTCTGATCCCAGTCTTTAGCCAGATAAATCCAATCCACACCCTACTGAACTTAAATACGAACGAGAGATCGGTATAACAGTTACCTGCACTGCGGGCCCATGGACAATTCTGAAGACAGGACTTGACCTTGCACTTAAATCCAGCGGCCACGTAGGTACAATCGGAGCAACAGCGGGGCTGGTCCATGATCACCCAGTTCGCTTCGTACGACTGCTCCTCTGAAACACGTGCACGGACGTAACAATGAACACATATTCCATCCTCACCTTCCTTCGGCCCAAATATCCTCCTCATACGTTTTACATTACAGTGTTATCAAGCTCGATACAGCATAACTGAATCAGAATTCTTTTTACGACAGCATTATTCATGACAACTCCAGTATTAATGGCTTCACGCAACATTTTGCATGCTACGAACGAGATATGTCGTATTAAAACCTCTTCGGTGTGTTATCTGTGAAGAGAAACCTGTCCTGCCACCTCTTGACATTTTAACACTACGAAACAATGGAGAATCCGCAAGCTGAAATCATCCTCGCGGTAGACCAAGTGACAAGAACTCACCTTTCTGAAATGTAACGTTGATCGGCGCAGAATCTGAACTTGTCTCGGCGCCGCCCAGCAAACCACCGGAGGTAACAACAATGTAGAGCAAGGCTGCCAACATTCCTGAACAGACAGACATTCTACTTCGCGCTGGACTGAGGCTTTTGTGGCCTTGGGGCTCTCACTTGCTTCTGTTGCGAAACGAACTGCAGTAGCGGCTCCTGGAGGACAACAATGGCAGCAACTGTTTAAAATTTGCAAGTGCTACACTCTGTTGTCAGAAACAATTAACGAACTGACAAAAGCAACAGTTCTCAACCCGCGGCCAGCGCCGATTTTTCAGTAATGCCGCGTTGCCCTAGTTACCTAATATAAATTTATTATCATCCGATTCGAGCTACACGTCCAACCCATCGTTCAGTATCCCCAACACCGCTCACGAATTTCCACACTTCGCAGCCACCAACATTCCTGATTATTTTGTAGCAATGACGCAAAAGCAAATGGTTTCCAATGCGTAGTGTAGCAGTTGGTACTACTTCGTATTTGGAAAGTATCTTGTTCGAACTTCAGCACCATTTACCAGATATAATTTATCGTGACTGGGACAATTAATAGTTTTATCTTCAGTCCCCATGCTTCAGGAGAGGGAGTTAAGAGCCCGAGGCAATTTCCATTCTAATTAATCTCTTTTTGATGTGAAATCAACCCTTTGAAGTCAAAGATCCTATAAATAATATTTAAGAAATCAGCCCGTACCGCGAAGAAAACACAACGCCTCACCGTTACAGAGATCGACTGGTTAACGCTGTTTAAGGAAATAATCGCTGTTTATAATGAGACACGCGCCACGTACATGATATTTACCCATTCAGTCCGTACCGCGAAGAAAACACAGCCCTCCACCATTACGTGGATCAACTGGTTAACGCTGTTTAAGGAAATAATCGCTGTTTATAATGAGACACGCGCCACGTACATGATATTCACACATTCAGTCCGTACCGCGAAGAGAAAACAGCCCTCCACCATTACGTGGATCAACTGGTTAACGCTGTTTAAGGAAATAATCGCTGTTTATAATGAGACACGCGCCACGTACATGATATTTACACATTCAGTCCGTACCGCGAAGAGAAAACAGCCCTCCACCATTACGTGGATCAACTGGTTAACGCTGTTTAAGGAAATAATCGCTGTTTATAATGAGACACGCGCCACGTACATGATATTTACACATTCAGTCCGTACCGCGAAGAAAACACAGCCCTCCACCATTACGTGGATCGACTGGTTAACGCTGTTTATAATGAGACACGCGCCACGTACATGATATTTACACATTCAGTCCGTACCGCGAAGAAAACACAGCCCTCCACCATTACGTGGATCAACTGGTTAACGCTGTTTAAGGAAATAATCCTTGTTTATTCTGAGAATCGTACGAAAACCCGTCCATCCGAAGGCCAGTAACAATAAGGGCTGACGTAGTTGGCCAGAAGTGGATGATCGTGTGCGAACTAAGACGCATTGCCTCTGCCCGCACAAGAGGAAGTCGTTTAAGTACTGGAGGCGGCGGAAGCGATGTTTAAATTCCATTCTCTCAGGGACTCAGTTGGCAAACCTGGCGACATATGCGAAAACTGCAACCGAAGGGCACAATCTTAACAGTTTCCACGCTATAAACGAGATATCTCGTTTTAGACGAGCCTGCTCTTCAGGGTTTTGTCACCGTCCATTATTTCTGACTTTTAACAGCTGTAAATTATGCAACCACGCAAACACAAACCTCTCCTAATAGAATTTGTATTCTACACTCGTGTCAAGGTGATCGAACAGTGGGATATTACGTGGGCAGGGCAAGTACCACGCACGTTGGAGACGTAAAATTTTTGCGTTTTAGTCTAATTACCAGAAGCGAAGAGACCATTTGGAAGACTTAGGAGTCGATGGCAAGATAATATTAAAAAGGGCATAAAACGTCTTAAAGACGACCGGTTGGTTGTGAGCAAACAGTAATGAACCTTGTGGTTGCATAAAAGACAGGGAATTTCCCTGACCAAATGAGCGACTGCCAGCTTCTCAAGAAACACCGAGCTCCACGAACAGCACATTGCAGGTTGTATAGAAGCAAGCATTTTAATAATATGCAGCAATGTATTTTAAGCCATTAGTCCGTACGAACCTGACCAATCTCCGTCGCTCTGACGTCGTATTTCCCTGGCGAGACGTCGCTCCTCACGCAAACTGAGCTACATTAACTTTAAGCCGCCTTATATACGTGGCCACAGCTTTGTGTGTGTGTGTGTGTGTGTGGGGAGTAAAATCTTACCAACCGCGATTATGATTCCGTCTCCTCATCGGACGTCATCAAAATACGTCGTTAAATAATATACGACTCAGCTATATTCTTTTTTTTTGTTTCAACGATTTAATGGTAAACATTTTACTTCAGCAATATAAAAAGCATTCTTACGTTGGTATTACTGATGTAAGACGAGTGGAGGGGCTAAAGTTATTTTCCACGCATTCTTAACCTCGGCACTAGAATGTTCTGAGTGATCAGGTTCATGCCCCGGCCGCTTTACTTCCAAGGAAAAAACCTCCTGGTCCCCATTGGATACGAGGGTGGGTGAACCCCTTTACTGACTGGGCTAAATAGTGTCATAAACTTTGATTTAGGTATGAAGATTTCCGTCTTCTGGGTTGTTGCGCTGTGTAGTCTGGTCGATGTTAACCAACGTTTCAGAGGTCATACTGCCTCCATCATCAGGGCGATGATGACGGAGGCAGTATGACCTCTGAAACGTTGGTTAACATCGACCAGACTACACAGCGCAACAACCCAGAAGACAGAAATCTTCAAAGTCACCGTCCTGATGATGGAGGCAGTATGACCTCTGAAGCGTTGGTTAACATCGACCAGACTACACAGCGTAACAACCCAGAAGACAGAAATCTTCATACTCTGATGACGGAGGCAGTATGACCTCAGAAACGTTCGTAAACATCGACCAGACTACACAGCGCAATAACCCAGAAGACAGAAATCTTCATCGCCCTGATGATGGAGGCAGTATGACCTCAGAAACGTTGGTTAACATCGACCAGACTACACAGCGCAATAACCCAGAAGGCAGAAATCTTCATACTCACCGCTGTGAGAACCTCAAGTCTTTGATTTAGGTAATTTATAAAAATATTAAATAAGTTTGTGCTACCGCAAATGTGCGTGGTGTTTGAAAACCATTTCGTCAAAAATATGATTTAAGACGTACTTAAGTCTCACTGTGGTCATTTTAAATGCAAGGTGCTCAGAACCCCACAGACGGGGCCACATCGTGCAATATCCGCTTCAAAACACAGTTCATATGCGTGACTTTATCATAATTTCCCACGGGATTTTAGAGCCAATGTGTACGCCATTCTCCTGACGCAGTCGGATGGCTGGACACTATTCATAAACAACAATGTTATACGGTGATGCCATCTACCGATAACACAAATTCAACTGTATTAGCGTGACGTTTCCTGAACTGGTTCAAGTTTTCGGCTTCGAAAAAAAAAAATTAAAAAAAAATTAAAGTAACTTTGTTGTGTTCAAAAGCCACATTTTGTGAAATACGAAAAATGTCGCGATAATTTAAAACACACCAGTCTACAAGATACAGCAGTAATATGTTAATGCAAAAAAATAAATATTCACGTAAGGTCTGAAACTACTCGACAAGGGTGAGATGAAGTCAGAATGCCGGAACACAAGTGCGAAGTACGTCACTCCATGCCTATCGCATGGAGTGACACAAGAACACATAATGAATGACTATAATCCGTCAGGAAACGAGCAGTTGCGTGCCTGAGATGTTATCACTCGGTTAAGCATCGGTCATCAGATGAACACGAATAATGAATCTTCAGTCACACATATAAACCGAGTGTATCCGGCGTGTCGAGTCAGACTCACAGCGATGTTGGCTACACTCTGTGCATTTCTTCTAGCCTGGTCTGCATCAGCATCAGGGGTAAATATCTCTTACAAATAAGACTAAGTGCGTTGGTCTATTACCATCCAGCTTCCCTTACCATTAGCCTATTACGTCATCCAAATACAAGACACAATGTGATTTGCTTATTAAAAAATTCACAACAATTTTCAACTAATTTCAGACTCTTTATATTATCCAACTGAATGTTCGACAATGACGTATCGTAATTATTACTCTAGACTCTCTAAAGGAGCCGCCACGGTGGTCTAGTGGTTAGAACGCTGACCTTGTAATCCTGGGGTCTCGGGTTCGATTCCCGGCGGTGCCCGAATTTATAACTTGTGTTGGGCAAGGCCGTGGTCTAGGCAACACGGAGTTTTCCTCCGTGGCATCCCAACAATTACTCCATTCACACACAGAAGAAGGCAATGGCAAACCACTTCTGGATCATCTGCCAAGAACGTATATGAACAGGTCCCAGTCCGAGAAAAGGATGGAAGGATCCTGTTCATATGGACCTGTCGTCAGACAGAACGCTCAATAATAAAATAGTCTAGCGGTTAGAACGCTGGCCTTGTAATCCTGGGGTCCCGGGTTCAATTTCCGGTGGTGCCCGAATTTATAACTTGTGTTGGGCAAGGCCGTGGTCTAGGCAACACGGAGTTTTCCTCCGTGGCATCCCAACAATTACTCCATTCACACACAGAAGAAGGCAATGGCAAACCACTTCTGGATCATCTGCCAAGAACGTATACGAACAGGTCCCAGTCCGAGAAAAGGACTGAAGGAGCCTGTTCATATGGACCTGTCGTCAGACAGAACACTACAAATAAAAACTCTCTAAAGGTTATGTCTCTCTCTTACAGTATGAATATAAAATACTGTATGTTGACGCAAAGGTAACGAAATCCTCTCCGGAATACTTCGGCAAGAATCTAGTCATCGAAGTTCTGAAATACAATGACACCATGCCCGTCCTAAATTGTTCGTTCACCTTGTTAAAGGCGTTCCCAGAAGACATGACAGTAAGTGATTGGAAACATAATTCATGATTTATACGCATCATATATTATCAAAGTCATCAAAACAAAGAGAAATGACGCACGGGAATGTAACTCCGATTTACCGTCTGTTAGATAAGAACGACATAGAAAAATATCTATACTTCTCCCGAGATTCAAACCAGTGTCACGTTTCTTAAACTTTCGATTCTTCTCAGTACAAACTCGTGACAATTCACGTGTGTGTGTGTGAAGAGTTTAAGATTCCTCAATTCCAGCTGGAAGTGCCTTAAAATGGTTAGATGTATGCGAATTTCCGAATTATTGTACAAACGATAGCATCAACCATTTGGTTCAGCCTTTGTTGGTAAGGACGAAGATATCACCTTCCCATAAACGTGAAACGTAGCTTCGTCGCTCAAACTTTGAGAGTTTCTGTTTCTATCGGCATGCCGCACGTTACCATCCTTTGCACCATTCAAGTCTGGCGATTTTTTGTAATGTGTCAGGAAATTATGAACACCCTGTACATTATTGACAAACATTTGTTTTTAGGTTGAAGTGGAGGGGCTTACAAAGCAAAACAACAATGTTTACAAGGCAGGGGCATTCAGAACCTCAAAAATGAAGTATTGTGATTTTCTTGTGGAAAAACCCCAGTACGCAGGCGTACTTACAGACTTTGGTAATATGGTGAAGAGGTGCCCCATGTCTGCGGTAAGTATACAAACGCCTAATTCTGAATGTCATGCAATCGTCAGAAAATCCCTTGTTTCTAATTACACAAACAACTTTTTCATACCACATTACATCCTGAGTTGGGGATGTAGTAAAGATAAAACGTAATATTTAACTTTTATTTTAATCCGTCTTATCACAATATTTAAAATTTCTTATAATTAACATAATAAAATATTATTGATGTTCCATATCGATTGATCGATTTACATTTCGGAACATTTACACAACATGTTTCAGTTTTTATAAAACCATCATCAGGTGTATTTGAGTTTTAAGTTCTTAGATATATTTTACACCTGATGATGGTTTTATAAAAACCGAAACATGTTGTGTAAATGTTCCAAAATGTAAATCGATCAATCGATATGGAACATCAATGATATTTTATTATCTTAATTATAAGAAATTTTAAATATTGTGATAAGACGGATTAAAATAAATAATTGTTATAATATTCACAATATGACGCAATTACACTATCTTATAAAATGTAATATTTAACTTTTATTTGGAGACTAAACAGGTCTCAAAAATATATAAAATATATAAATATATAAAAAGAACCACAAGCCATACATAAAATAAGATGATCAGCTTCAGGCTCGACTCAACTATGAACAGTGACTTGTGTTTAAAATCTCTCGCTCGTCCACTAAAGCAGCCTGACGACTCACCTCCATCTTGAATGGGTGGAAACTTTAACTCCACATTCCATACACCCTTTGTGGACAAGGCACTACAGTTACGTCGCCATTCAATCACACAAAACAGTGCGCAAAATAATTCAGAGAAGCATCTCGCTATTTTAAATTCACCCAATTAATTTTTACCACGGCAATTCTTAAATGCATTACCGAAATTTTACTATTGTCTTACAGGGTAAGTACGTAGTTAATAACGCCATCGTTGATGAAACGAGGTTCCCACGTTTGCCAGGCATCAAAGGATGGCGCTTGGATGTTACATTAAAAGTGAAGAAAACCACCATATTTAAGGTCTCGATATTTGTCAGAATAGATTCGTAAGCGATGAAACTGCATTCTCTTCCTGCCTTGTGTCTTTATTTCACGTCCTGGATGTTCGACGTAAAGAAACCAAGAGTGGCACAACAAATCAATCACGCACAAGATCTGGTCCTATTACACTTCTTTTTGTGCTTTAAATGATGAATTTTGAAACTTACGTTGTGTGAAATAATAAATACAAATATCATGCAGCATTATCGTTAACATTATTTAGTTTTTTCATAACAACGGTTACGTAAACATCTGCGTTCAGGAAGCCTTAAAATAATACTTAATCCTACTTCGAAAGAAACGCGTCTTCTCGTCTGCAGCGTTAGATGTAACACAGATATTCTACTCTAAATCCCAACGTTTCTGACAACGGTGTGTTATATCTAACGCAAGTGGTATTTTAGACGTTGTCCGTCGTCAATATTTAAATTAAATTACAACATTTCAGAAACTGGATCCTATTCCACCTTCAGGTATAAAAAGGGGGGAGGACAGAAACCCTGACTGTTGGGCCCCGCAAGTTGAGCTGGCGTCAGACCTCGACTAGGTCCCGTTCTATGTTGGCAAACCTGCATGCAATGCCAAGGTTAAGAGTAAGTGAAGTCTCGCCTCCACCAACCAGTACCTTCATGTCCCAGGAGTCTGCAATTGTCGGCTGACGCACTGAGACAGAAACTGGCCGAGTTTCATTAGGCCACGCATGAACAGCATGGTACTGTAGGTCATTTAACCCCCAACTTTGACCGTCCGCCTTTCCAACATGGAAAACATGCAAACTCATTAACTGATACTAAGACGACAGTCCCTTGATGTATTGCAGGGGATGGAAGTGACAATGCACACAGAATTTTGGTGTGGAAACATGGTAAGAGGAAACACTCTACACTTTAACGACACAGAGACCTGATTCACTGTCTAGTAACTTTATTGAAACCCTATACAGACAGGGTTACCAAGGACAAAATGAGAATAGAATAACGAGGAGAGATCGAGGAAATCAATTCTTTAACAAATATAATAACACTCACTCAATACAAATATTGGAACGGTGGAGAATGAAAATGCAGGAAAAATTTGTGCGTGAAAGGGCACATCGATCGTACTGTGCGCTATTCCGAACCCCGGCGCGAAGCGTAAAACTCCGGATCATATTCGAGAGTTACGCCAAACAGAGGCAAATCGGTAAACAGGCGATAAAGAAAGCTACGCAGGGAGCACAGGTCTCTCAAAACCAAAAATATGCTACGACGATTACACACACTGACAAAGAATTATGAGAACTAAAATAATATAATATTTATAATTCCACAATTGCCGCCGAGTACAACAGGCCTAAACTTTGAGGGTGTTTTTCTCTTGAGGTCTATTAACTGACTGCGTGACTGATACTGCTCTCCAGCCGGAACAAACGGCGGAAAACGAATTTAAAGAATGTCTGACAGGAAGGGGAAGGGCAGACAAGATTAAGCAAGTGTGGGTTCCGGGGACAGCGGCATGAAAACTGAGTCGACAGATGAACTGTTGGTCGCACTGATCACTAGTCAAAGAAAATATCTCCCAGCCAAAAAAGTGTGAGAATGCGTTAGACTCAGCCGGTCACAAGCTACGCAAGAACATTCCGACCATTTCTTAAAACGCCTCTGTGCTAATGACACGAAGCAGAAAGCACTAATAATCAAATAATTTTACTTGGAGTACTATTTCTTAACACGTATGCCAACTGCGTGCAATATAAAACCATTCTCTCAGAATCGGCTGTTATCTGACCACAGGAAACATCGTGAGATCAACCTCGTTGCCTCGGTCAGCTTCCTAAGAGGGAGAGGTGCGACGAAATATGACGATCAAAGAATCAAAGTGTAGTATGTCGAAAACAGTTCGTCACCCTCTTCGATGTGAGCGGTGGACACTAATGCCACCAGTCGCAGGTGGTCGTGTTGGCAACTGCTGCTGTACCACACATTCGGCAGAAAGCATCTGTGCTCTGGCAGAACGCGTGACAGCGGCACATTGAGCTCTTGGTAAGCCACGTTGGCAGGGAAACCTGTGGGGGGGGATGGAACTCGTCAAATACAAATAAGATTCTTTCTTGGGTGTCAGCAAAAGTAAGTTTCTGAGCAGAAGAGTAATCAAGGGAAC
The DNA here is from genome assembly GCF_977971745.1 of Zootermopsis nevadensis. Classification (NCBI taxonomy): domain Eukaryota; kingdom Metazoa; phylum Arthropoda; class Insecta; order Blattodea; family Termopsidae; genus Zootermopsis; species Zootermopsis nevadensis. The sequence goes on along the minus strand of NW_028259159.1, from coordinate 6,713,118 downwards.
GAAAAAGGACAAACGAAGTCACACTTTACACAGAGAGGAGCGAGGTTAGGAACGTGAGGACCAAGAGTGGAATTTATTTGAGCTAACCGCTTCGGTTACGTAATTTAAGGATTCTATTGCAACTAAACAGACTTTATAGCATTGAATCAGGTAGGAAGACGATTATGAATAGTGACAGGGAAAGATTTGAAGGGTATTACCCTGGAATTGAATGGGAGACTTAGGAGTAGCATAGAAATCACTTCAGCCCTGAAGATGGCAATAGCACGTTTCTCGAAAACAACTGTACCTACCGACAAGTCCACATAACTCTACTACCCAGAAGACTGAAACTGACATCTTCACTGCAGTGCAAACCTTTATTAGTCACCTGGCCAAAATTCAAGACACAGAACACTTGAATAAAAGTCTGAAAATTTAAAGACGCACCAGTCTGCCTACTGCGGCATCTTGGGACCATAAGGGAAGCGACAGATGACATGCAGTATCTAAAGCATCCAACGAAGCGCACGGCCAAAAACAAACAACATAAGAAGTCGTGCCATTTTGCCCAAATATAATGAACGCCGTTCTAGCCTACGTCCCTGTAACAACTCGTAATGTCAAATTTTGCAATTGCTTCCTTCAACCAACTGATTGTTCTCTTACGAGTCAGACTGCAGATAATTTACATCAATAATAACATTGTAACAGCCAAGGTGGTCTAGCGGTTAGAACACCAGGCTTGTAATACTGGGATCCCGGGTTCAATTCCCGGCGGTGCTCAGATTTACAACTTGTGTTGGGCAAGGCCGTGGTCGAGGCATCACAGAGTTTTCCTCCAGGGTTTCCCTGGTTTCTCCGTGGCAGCTCAACAATCACTCCACTTTCATCATCATCTCGCAAAAAAGGGGGTCACAGCAGGAGCGTTAAATGTCGCGGCCCCGATCGAACCCATGTACTGATGGGTCGTGAATCCTGTTAACCACCAATGCACACCATGCCGAATGGTGTGTACTGGACACGAAAAAAAAAAACATTGTCAACTGCACAACACTTATTACTACAAACAACTTGCTACTGAATTCACTGTGTCTTACCTGGGCTATGATTATTGACGTATTGACCGATACTGAGGGGCATCGCAGAGTGTTCCGTCAGCCACGTAAGGTCCCCTGCCTGATGCGGCCACACAGAATCACGCCTCACGCACGATCTGCATCAACAATCATTAATATAGGATCAGAACCTCAAACCATTTTACCATTAACTATGGGATACTTCTGCCATTGGAAAACGTCTCGTGTATAAATGGCGGAACTACGATGCCATGCTCATGGAATGCAGTAATAAATAAAAAAAATGAGTCTTAAAGTAGTTTTTGGTTGAATTGTTCTTGGGTCTGACAGCAACAGGAGGATTTCTTGAGGAAAAGGATAATGACCAATGGAACGCAAATCAGAAAACCCTGACACACAAAAGAAGATGTACAAGGATGATCATGCTTACTTGTATATCATCTTTGATATTCGCCGATCACTGCCATCGACGTGAATGCCATCCACGCACCGCAGTACAAAGGCATTACCGATAGACGGCAGCAAAATGGGCTCGTGAGGGTGATACAGTGTTCCTGTAAAACATTAATAGATTAATATTACGTCCCCCGAGATGGCAGAGTTCAAAGGCCAGAACAAGCTTGCAGTACACCGTGAACCCACTCAAGGGGATGACATTAAATTATTTGAAAAATTTAAAATTATTGGTTACTGGGGTTGGTTACGCACACAGAAATTAATAAAATCTTACTTAATATCGGCGCAATATTAATCATCAAACAAGCATCTTTTATAAATGTAATAAGTGACATAAACTGTAACGGAGCACTTTAACATCTTAACTGACACGTGGAAGTCAGTAGAGTGCACGAAGAAAACAAAGAATTATTCTTACGCAGTGTTATGTCCAGGCTTAGAAATAACATACATGACATTATACATCTTATCGCCATGGCAACAGACTGTAACACTCGCAATACCAAATATATTTTGCAATGCATTAATTGGCAATGAGTGGGTAAGGATCATTCTAGAAGCTACGCAACAAAGAAGAATGAAGGAATATGGAGACTTAAGAGTCAATTTGCGTCAGACTACAAAGTGCAACATCCTAACCTGAAATATCAGAAACGAGGCAATGTGCTTGGCACAGAATAGATTAAATGCCATTGCCATACCAGGATATAACGCCACAAGCGATCCCCTCTCAACGCTCCCCCTGGCAACCGTCACCCCTACTCCGGCACCGGGAACCTTGCTAGTTGCTCGTCTCACGCAGAATCCAAGAACAGATTCAGCAACCTGATGGGAAACAGGACACAGTCAAAAAATTACAAACTAAATCACGGACACAAGCATGCGTTCTGCACTGGCTAAGAAATACCGCGTCTTGTTCGGCACCTATCGAGAAATCATCACATGTTGGAGACCAGAATCTGTCTCCATCCTCAGGTAAAAACCTACTCTGTTGGACCGAATCGATAGAACTAGTCCCTAACAAAAATTCAATAAATGGTACCGAATGTGAGCGTTCACCTTCATGTTCCTTGCAGCGACAGTGGCTGGTGAGAGACTTGTGTTCGCTGTTGACAGCAGATTTGGTAAGAGATGTAACAAGACGGACAGCAGCACATCGTCACATACAATCTTGTCTTCTTGACCTGCCTCAACAATCCTCTTTGATCTGGAAACCATAGATTTCTACTTAAGCATCAAGAATACACAAATCACTTAACCTAACTCAAGAGACAACTCTGAATTTTGAAAATGATATAAAAATAAGATACAAAATAATAACCAAAAACAGTAAAGTGTAATATCACTGCTAAAATATATTGACTAATTCCCTGATGTCATATTCTTAGCAACTTGCAAAGTTAAATGAGTCACACTCTGAATTGGTAGCTTTTTAGGCCTTTTGCTGTGCCTGCAAAAGGTATCAGAATGCTGCAAGTGTGCATAAAATGCACCACAAGGAGCAGATATGTAAAATCATGAAAGTTATGAAAGTAAAGTGGCATGATCAATATGAATTAGGCTAGGTTAATGGGAGAAGTCCCAAAACAACTTTTAACATAAATTTTATATACCTGTTTTTGAGGTTCAGGGCAATCCAGGGCACAAAGCGATGCCTATAACCCTTCCATTTCTTCAGCATATTTATCAGCATTTGTCTGTCATGTGATGTGGGCTACCCTGCAATGTCACCAATAGCAAATTCCTATTAAACAGATATTCTCTAGAATTCAATCAGATCTTTTTTCGCACTACGAATTGTACGTGACTTACAGTTATTGGCACACATTAAACGCTGACTTTCAAAATTCTGTTCATCACAAATGGTCGGATATCTGTGGCATGGGAGAGGTTGGATAAGATTTAGTTATTCCTTTCTTAAGAAACTCTCGCGATTTTGCCATAATATGCAGCTTTCGTATACCAATAGACCTAGTTTAACTAATGGTCAGTAACGTGCTAGTAACACCTGAGATTGATCCACAAAGCCCATCTATTCACAGGATTATGTCAAATGAACATATACACCTACTACACAGTGAAAGATTCACTGCTAACAAATCAAGATGAAACTATACAATGAACACAGGATTATACTAACATTCAGATCACCAAATTACTGAGAAACGTCCGTGACAGAAGGCATATATTGTGCAGTCATCAATCATCGGAGACAACTATAATAACCGCAATCTGGTGGTAGTATATTAAAGCACGGTCGTAGTCACTACCAAGAACTCAGTCGGTAATAACGATAACTACCATCCAACTTTTGCAGTTCCTAACACAGGAACATTTAATTTTACACCCAAAGACGACATTTTTTCTGTAATGTTGTGCCTTCGTAGTCTCTCATAAATTTACCCTACTGATGGAGGCAACAAGCACCTCTGAAACGTCGGCTAACTTCTGTTAGACAACACGGTGCAACATTACAGAAGAGTCTTCTCCCTACTCGTGCCACGAGGTACTGAAATCGCAATTCTAAAAACCTAGTCCCGGGTCTACAAAAGAACTTACTCCGCTCTTCCTAGGAGAACTAAATTGTTAAAATATTTATAATTATTGATTTATTTGTGGTTTATTACGCAACATCACAAACTTTGATTATAGGTTGTAACGTCGATTAAATGTAAAAAAAAAACATTAAAGTAGGTAGTCGTGGCCTAATTTAAGATGCAATCACATCAAACGATGATAAACCACAAAAAAATCCACGTTCTTAATATACTGTATATTAATCAACAAACAGCACAAGAAATGTTACTAATCTACAGGATGAATATCCAGCGACTTCGAATTTCTATGTTATGTAGTCCCGCATAACAATCGTTAAATACTCTTAAGGCCTCGTGGGAAAAAAAACATCGCTCTTTATTTCAAATCGCACCAGGTGTTCTTTACATATCTTCCCTTCATTTCTGAACGTGACTGTACTCCATTATCCCACAATGTTTTTTAAAAAAGAAACTGGTGCTTAGTCGGTTTTTGCACAGCACTGGTCTATATTGCAGAGGACTTAAATCCGTTATGCAGACATGTTTATAAGCCACAAAATTTATATTTTCGATACGAAATAATCACGATATCTTCCCCACAGAATGTCGCTAATAAAACAATCAACCCAAAAATTCTTTCCACTATAATTCTTAAATAACCATGAAATTAACCCAAAAAATTGGAAAATAATTGTTTCGGGTAAATGGAGCCCCAGAATGAAACAAAGATGGGGGAAAATTTCCTCAAGTATTGCCACTCTCTTCGTCTAAAAAAAAAAACAAAAAAACAAAAAGAAAACATCAAATGGTCTCTCCAGTACAAGATTTTACCTTCCGGGTCCTCAGTTCAAATAGCAAACTACAAATTCCTGTATTTCTCTAAACTTTGTCAAGTTACCACATGAGCGCATTGGCTATTTACATTCAAGAGGTGAATAAGTGACGTCACGCCCCGCCAACACAACAGGAGCCTACAATGACCACGCCCTCAGGTAACAAAATGGAGACCATAAAGATGGCGACCCAAATACACAGGTGAGGTTCGGAATATGCAGATTCTGACCACAGCATAGCTACAAGATAATTTACGACGCAAATGTCTGATGCTTACAGAATGAACCGAATTACACTAGGTAATGGTCTATTTTCAGATGTTTCGAACGTATCATTACAGGACACTGAAGGTAACATTTGACCAAAGGGGATGACGTGACAAGAAAGTACAACAACTCTGAAACGTCGGCTAACTTCTGTTAGACAACACGGTGCAACGTTACAGAAGAGTCTTCTCCCTACTCGAGCCACGAGGTACTGAAATCGCAATTTCAAAAACCTAGTCCCTGGTCTACAAAAGAACTTACTCCGCTCTTCCTAAGAAAACTTCTTTCAAGTTGACTCAGAACGCCACAGCACCAAATGCCGATAAGTTTTTCGTTAACAATACTTAAATGTCAGTTCACAGAATTCGACACAAATAATGCTAGAAAAACACCATTTAACACCAAGAAACACCGCGTAACTCGCATTACAGTGCATCGTCTCTTGACAGTTCTGCTAAAGTGTGCAGTGAGGTTAGTCTATATACCAGGCGCACTCCGAAACCAGCAATGGACGAGTTAATAATTCTCTCCCTGTTCCCACAGTCATAAACCACCGCCTTGGAAGATTCGGTCATAAACAAATTAGGTCAATATTATTACTTCTGTGTGGGCTAATACCTGAGTAAAACACAGCAATTTGAACACGCAAGAGTTAATCAGACTGTGACACAAGGCGACCATGAATTTATCGACACATGTAGGCCAATGACGGGGGTAAGAAGTGCCAGACAGCATTCTGTAAAACAAATATTCAGTTTTATCTGTCGTTTGCCTTGAGACCGCGAAACATAAAACGCCACTTCCATCCCCCAACAGTTACATTGGACACAAAAGCCTCGACACAAGATGAACTTCATGAACCTGCTCATTTTCGCCACGGCGGCGCTGCTGTTCGTAGCCAGTAAGTAAACCGGGTAGCGGATTTGCTCGTACAAAACACTGACTTATTTGAACAAAACATTCATTCGAAGGATTTTTTTATATGCACCAACATTTATCATTCCAATAATTCTGTTAGAACATTTATAGACATTCCCCCATTTTGTCTGACAGGATATTGGACTCCTCTACAACGCAAGTGTATCTTTTCTACCTTCACACTTTAAGTAAATAAAATCAATCGCACTTAAACACACTTCAGTTTGAATAACATCGCCAGGATTTTCACAGTAAGCGAGTAAAGTACTACAAATAATGAAAATTGTTGGTGACGAAATACGTGCGTGATTACAAAGAAGAACTTCGGCTCAGTGTTCTAGATCTCCTTGAGTATAACCACGGAGTAGCAATACACCGGACGCCCCGATTTAACGCCAAAAGTAAAAGTGTACCACGTGTGGCTCTCTGAAGGGGTTTCACTGCAAATAATGTAAAATTATCTTCGTAAAAGGCATGATATTCATAGGATAATATTAATATTGTTATGTCGGGCGCGATCTATGGGAGATAGGAGTTGAAGGAGACTGGATTTTGTTGGCCCAGGACAGGGTCCGGTGGAGGGCTTTGGTTAATTCGGTGATGAACCTTCGGGTTCCGTAAGCCATCTGGTTGGTTGGGCCCACTATTTGGGAAGCCTGAGGGGAAGAGACCTCTGGGGAGACCTAGACGTAGATGGGAGGATAATCTCAGGCGGGATCTATGGGAGATAGGAGTTTAAGGAGACTGGATTTTGTTGGCCCAGGACAGGGTCCGGTGGAGGGCTTTGGTTAATTCGGTGATGAACCTTCGGGTTCCGTAAGCCATCTGGTTGGTTGGGCCCACTATTTGGGAAGCCTGAGGGGAAGAGACCTCTGGGGAGACCTAGACGTAGATGGGAGGATAATCTCAGGCGGGATCTATGGGAGATAGGAGTTTAAGGAGACTGGATTTTGTTGGCCCAGGACAGGGTCCGGTGGAGGGCTTTGGTTAATTCGGTGATGAACCTTCGGGTTCCGTAAGCCATCTGGTTGGTTGGGCCCACTATTTGGGAAGCCTGAGGGGAAGAGACCTCTGGGGAGACCTAGACGTAGATGGGAGGATAATCTCAGGCGGGATCTATGGGAGATAGGAGTTTAAGGAGACTGGATTTTGTTGGCCCAGGACAGGGTCCGGTGGAGGGCTTTGGTTAATTCGGTGATGAACCTTCGGGGTCCCTAAGCCATCTAGTTAGTTAGTTAGTTAGTTATTACTACCGATTCCTTTATCCATGACACAAATCCAAAATACTGTTTTAACGAAAGGTCTCATGAAATTAATACAAATGTGATCTTCTTCTACTTCAGATACCGTATGTATCAAACAACCAACACCCAAAAGTGGTATTAAAAATCTTCTCCTCTAAAAGTTTTAAATTACTTTAGAGGGTTAGGACCTTGACCTGTAGTACCTAACTCCTCAACAACAAAGGATCCGTGCAACACCACTACAACTGAACAATCTGCCGAAACCACAGTCGATTAAATCCGTCACCACCATCACAGTGGAATGCAGTGGCGTGAAAGCAAACGCACAGCATCCAGCACTCAGCCCACAGAAGCAGCAAAGTCTTCTACAAGAGTGAGAAGCGCCACAACGCGGCTTACATTCTGAACACTACACCAATAAAGCACCGAGTTACAGTAATAGCACGCTGATTGATATGGAAGAAATATGCACTGTATTTATAAAAACTTTAAACATTCCGATGTAAAATGTGCACATCTGGGCCCAGTTCACAGGCACACTGGGCCGATTAAAGCCTGAAGACATTTAAATAATAATTCGTGTGAATAAAGTACTTAAAAAATGCATTTATTCTGTCTCAGATTTCTATGTTCCACGCGCTGGGATTCAAAAATCCTATTCCTTTCAATCGACGCCCACTTCCTTATCCTCCTCGAGCACGTGTTTGACGGCGGACAAGTGCAGATCCTGTCCTACAAGTTCAACACCGATGGTGGTTGAGAACAGGGTCCTGAGGAAAATACTTGGACCTAGCAGGAGGGAAGAGGAAAGCGCGTATTCAGGAGCTGCACGCTTTGCCCCCGGGGGAAAAGACCCTGGTACGCATTGGACAGGAGGACCGGTCTGGACACAGAGGCCAGAGGAGAAATCCTCTGCCCCCGTCGGGGATCGAACCCCGGTCGTGTCCAGCCCGTAGACAGCCACTATAGGCTCTGAGCTACGTCGGCTCCCATTCACGTGCTCGTGTCACTTCGAGGTGCCACCGCCCTGATGACGGAGGAAATAATATATTTCGAAACATCAGCCACTTTCTACTACGCTCATTAAATAATGCCCCACATTTTTTTTCTCAGCCAATAATGAAGATAAAAAAGTGTACTTTTACATGCTTGAGATTTGATGTTTCCCGCGTTCGTGTACGGAGTTTCAAATGATTCCAACCGATGGCGGAGCTGTAGTGAACTGTTAAAATGGCGTCTGTGAACGACTCTCGTTACAAGCAACGAGCTGTAATTGAATTCCTTGTTGCTGAAAAAGAAACGGTGGTGAACATTCATAAACGTTTGTGTGCTGTGTATGGAAGCTGTGCAGTCGATAGGAGCACCGTTGGTCGCTGGGCTAAGAGAGTTAAAGCTTCAGGAAGTGAAGAAACCGAGCTCCATGATCTGCCGCGCTCTGGGCGTCCTGCCACAGCCACCACTCCAGACATGTTGAACCGCGCGGATGCCATTATTCGTGAGGATCGGCGCGTCACAACTCGACAATTGGCCCAACAGCTTTCAGTCAGCAATGGAAGTGTAATTGCAATTATCCGGGCTCTTGCATATTCGAAGGTGTGCGCAAGATGGGTTCCACGAAGTCTCACAGCAGACCGCAGGATTCAAAGGAAAACAATTTCTTCTGAATTGTTGGAAGCGTTTTGATGCTGAGGGATCATTACAGGTGACGAAACCTGGATACACCACTTTGAGCCGGAGACAAAAAGGCAGTCAATGGAGTGGATTCACCCTCAATCACCGAGAAAGAAGAAATTCAAGACAACTCCCTCCGCCGGAAAAGTCATGATGACTGTCTTTTGGGACAGTGATGGGGTCATTCTTGTGGATGTGATGCCAAGAGGTGCGACCATCAATTCAGACGCGTACATCAGGACCCTGAAAACCCTCAAGAAGCGTTTCCGACGAGTTCGGCCTCACAAGCATCCAGCAGAAATTTTGCTCCTGCACGACAATGCACGCCCTCACACAAGTCCGAGAACCCGGGAAGAAATCACCAAATTGGGTTGGACGGTGCTGCCCCATCCACCCTCCGACTTTCATCTCTTTGGGCCACTCAAAGATGCTATCCGCGGAACAAGATTTGAAGATGACGAGAGCGTGATTCAAGCAGTGAGGACATGGCTACGTGCACAGGACAAGAGCTGGTACCGGCAAGGCATGCACGCACTTGTTCCACGATGGCGTAAAGCCGTACAAGTTGATGGGGACTATGTGGAAAAATAGTATGTGTAAGGGAAACATTGATTTATATTGTCACCAAATTTCAGCCATCTTGAATAAATATATTCTGAGGAAAAAAATGTGGGGCATTACTTAATGAGCGACCCTCGTACTATCTGAAAGTTAGCAATCGTTTTACAAAACCCATCTCTCTGCACATTGTGCCCATTCGACGCGTGGGTCTGAAAACGTAACCTTAGAAGAAGGTAGTTTTAGAAGAACGTCTATTCAGGAGAACGCATTTCTCGCGGAAACTCGAAGCAGAAATGGAGATGCGTTATCGATTAGCAGCATCTCGGAGTTCTGCGTCTCGCGGACAGATGTTAAGAGTCGAACAAATGACTCCGATTCAACGTGCACTGTAACCTTTCGCGTTTCACGACAGGAGATTGATCACATGACATGAGAAGTCAGACAAGCAACCATAAAATTTTCTTATTATTTACTTCAACGTAAAGATACGAAAATGCACATTTCCACCGTCCGATTCAAGCGTCGTTGACCCATATATTCAGTGGTATGAGCCAAGGATGTTTACATGTCATGTTTTAACTTTTCTTTTTCTGAAGGAACACGGAAATCAATGAGCCACTATTAGCTTGTACACGGACGTACGTTTGACGGTAAATTAGCGCCCGTTATCGTCAAATTGCTCACATTACGTCAGCAACTTTAACTTTCTAAATAATTTCCAATTGTATTTCATTGGCTTATTAGCCTGACTCACTACTTCATCTCTCCGTGGACGCTTCTAATCACTTGATAATTAATGTACTCATTTGATAATTACTTCGTCCAGTAACCGCGATAATTCTCACACACGAAAACTAGGTTCTTCGAATTATCTCTTTTTATCAGGTTTGCAACCTTGTTACATTTTCAAAGCAATTATTACCTACCTATACATCAAGAAAGTATCCCCTGATAAGAATATGTTGGCCTACTTAGTTTTATGTGCTAAGTTTGGCACTAATTTAGTTAATCTATTAATAATTCAACGTTCCATCTCGAAAAAAGGTTAAGAACACAAAAAATCCACACAGGCAACAAGTAATCTTGCGTGAGATAATGCGACTATAAATTTATTTTAAAATGGGTTCCACTAATCAGCAATAATAAAGATAACAATATAAAACACGTAATTAAACATCATTAAGCAAAATCTGTAAACTGCTGTAAACACGGTAACAAACGGTCAGGTTCCATAAAATGCGAGGAATTTCTAGGTAAGCTGCGCATACAACGGGATTACCAAAGACTCTGGACAACTGAGTTATTTACAATGCAGAGACGAATGTTGATATTTGGATCAGGAAATTCTCGCAAGTCTCCCCCCCTCCTCCCATGGGAAGACTGCGGTCTCTCGCTTCCTCTAATACGGAATCCACGAAGTGAAACAAAACACAATCAGTAACAAAACCAGAACGAAAGGACACTCGTCACTGCAAGAATAATTAAAAATGGCGAATTGTAAGGTGCTCCTTGCAGTTGTGATTGTGGTTACTCTCCTGATCGGTAAGTAGCGAACCCTGAGCAGAATTAATACAGCCGTTTTCGTGTTCAAATCTAGAATAAAAGAAGAACTTGAGGGTTTCTTAACAGTTAAATTTCTCGTGACAAACGGCGGCCTTAAAGTTTTAAAATATATTAGTACCACGCTACAACTGTACTTTTTTTTAAACGTTCGTCTAGCATGGAGGAAACATCAATTTATTTGTAAGTCCTTACTTTACTTGTCTCAGTGAGTTTAATCTAATGCTTCGACAAGTAGGAGGGGGGAAAACGCTTTAGTCATTTGAAGCCCGAAGCTCGTCTAGATAAATATTTAAGAATTCGGTCCGTACCGCGAAGAAAACACAGCCCTCCACCATTACAAAGATCAATTCGTTAACGCTGTTTAAGGAAATAATTGTGAGATAACATGAAACCCATGAATATGAAATACAGCATTACAAATTGTTATAGCAGGTGGTAAATACAGGAACCATATTCAAGAAGTTGCATACAACGGAATTATCTAACGGGCTTTAAATGCTTGATTCGAACCCAGGACATTTGGATAAGCCACTAATGAATATGATGTTCTGGGTTGTGGGTGCCATGAGGATTTGTAAACATGTTACAAGTGTCTGAAAATACGATGTGTCCAGGAATGCCCCCTATATCCGAAAGTGGGGTACCACACCCTTTGGAAAATAACTGCGTAACACTGTTTTTCAAGTTCCCTGCCAACAACAACAATTTTCCCCTACTGGCATAACAGGATACAGGAAACAAAAGACTTATCAGAATGCAGCGCAGATTAAAATTGCAACCACTAATCACAAGAATCCACTTCGTGACGATGTTGTTGTTGTTGTTCTGGGTTGTTGCGCTGTGTGGACTCGCAGTTAGATATCAAGCCCTGACGCCCTGAAGATGGATACGGTATGTTTATCCAAAACACTGTTATTTACCTAAAAGTCTACATGGCATCATAACCAGAACAACATCACTGCGAAGTACTTCTTCAGAAACTGCTAGTCGCTCAGCTAGTAAAGAAATTATCCTCTGACATGAAACATGAATGCTCATTACTTTTTTGACAAGAGCCAGCCATCGGTCTCTTAACTTCAGCCAGATCAGTCCAGTCTATTTATTTATGTCTTCCGTCTTCCTTTCAGGCTTTTGAATATGTTATTTTTTAAATATTCCTTTTTCCTTTATTTTCTATATTGCCGGCATTAGAACAGCCAAATCGCCAGCCAAGAGAAATTAAAAACAGTTCAAATGCGTGACCAAGAGTGACCTACTGTAACGGCGGGAGGAGAGGTGACTATAAGTATCGAATCGTGACGAACAATTACAAAGCGTTATGTAAACTGAAAACGAAACCCAACCCAACCTAAGCTAACGTAACCTAACGAAACCCAACCCAACCTAAGCTAACGTAACCTAACGAAAACCAACCTGTTTTAGGTTCTGAGTACTGTCGCAAGAGGACGACACCTTTTGACCCCTGCTGGTATATGAAATGTGCACCTGGATACACCTGCTCTGATAACAGAAGATATTGCGCCAGGCCAGCATGCCACCAAGCCGCACCCTCATGTGTACCGTCAACCGAATCTATCTTTTACCCATAAACAATGAGATTCTGGTATCAGAACCCAATATTTCAAAACTGATCATACAAAATTCAGCCGTGTAATACGATACTGAGCGAGTTCCATCCACTTAGAATTCCCAAAACTTATTTACCAGATATCCATTTTGATTCTAACTTCCTAACTCATACTTGGTGTGTTTAGTACGACAGCGCATGAAAAATTAACCTCTGACACAAGACAATCAAAATTGTTACCAATTCAGCAGACTGCAGCAAATCTAAAACATTACATGTGTCTCTTCAGGTGAAAGATCAAGTTTTCAAAAAAGAAAAAGAAAAAGGGAAAAAATAAGAAGAAAGACTTTACAAGACTTAATCAAGGCGTGATCTCAAACCTGCCTTAATAAAGAAACACAATGCTCATGTAGTATTCAGTGCCATCCAAATATTTGGTTTTGCATTTCCTGTTGACAATGCAGAAGTGCACAAACTCAATAAGATAATGATTACGAAGAGAGAAAAAAAAACTGTTTACATTTTACAACTTGAATATTCCAGCAAGAAAAGATTTAAGGCTGCAAGAACAGAACCGTCAGAATTAACACCTTCTTGCAAACAAGACAAAACACAGCAAAATTAAATGCCCCACGCTACGCTTACTACATCAAAACACAGCATAGACATGACATTTAAATTAATTGGTACGACAGAGCTGAATGCCATCGACTTAAATGCTGCGACAGAAAGATAACCGGATCACTTCTTAATAAAAGGCAAGAATGAAATCTGATATTAAACTAGAAGTCACAGACAAAGTGTTAACAAATCATAAATTAAATTTAAACACTGCTGGATATTTTACTTTAAACAGGAAACCCTACAGTGAACTGCCTCGTGTAGCGCCGTTTCATAGAAATTGAGATGAAACGTGTAATTACGAACAAATAAACTCACACCCACAATGAAATACACCAAACTGCTGAGTGCCAGATCATACTTTCATAAAAAGCAGCAAAAGAAATACTGAGGGCCATGTGGTTAACATACCAGTTTTACACCACAAGCCGCGGTTAAATTTGAAGACCACGTGTGTCGAATTTGGTGGACAGAGCGGCACTTTACAATCCACGAGGCCTCATCGACATCTTCAGTTTGGACTTCAACTTCTATGGGCCCAGTACAAGGAAACCTATTTTCAGAAAGAAGATTACGTGACTGCGGATATACTGCACCCATCAGCAATAACAGATTAAATTACTGTGAGAACACGGTCATGTTCAAATACCTAATACTTCCATACAGTAAACACTGACAAATAATAATAACAAACTAACCCTTTGCAAGGCAAGTGATATGTTTTTGGAATGGTATTTAATTGGTTACAAATAAACAATAAAGTTTCAACCAAAATATATATATTTAAAAACAATTTATAAAGAAACTGTAGTTACATGTTATTTATATTATCTTCAGCAATTGGTATTTCTCACTTACCTGTTCATAAACAGTTCATAATCACTCAGAATTTGGTAGCTTATTCTTACAAGCATTATATTAAGTCAGTCACTTCCGTGCGTGGCTTGATGCGACTTTAAACGACCCAGATGGCAGAAAGATTTGTTACAGACTTCACATGAAAATGGCGATTTCTTATTATGTTTATGCAAAAGATGATTTTTGAGCTTACTAGCCTCACGATAAGATTTGTTACAAATGCCACATGTATACGGTCTTTCATCTGTATGGATACGTTGGTGTTGCCTCAAGTTACTGGATCTCTTGAAAGATTTATTACACATTTCACATAAATATGGTCGTTCCCCAGTATGGACACGTTTGTGATCTGTGAGGGCGCCGCACTGCGTAAAACTTCTCTCACAAACTTCGCAAAAATACGGTCGTTCGCCAGTATGCACACGACGATGGATCTTAAGATCGCCTGACCGCATAAAGGACTTTTCACAAACATCGCAAGGGTACAGTTTCTCACCAATATGTATGCGTTCGTGTACTCTCAGATTTGTCTGCCGACTGAACGATCTCTCACAAATATCACATAAATACGGTTTCTCGCCGGTATGGACAAGTAGATGCGTTGTGAGATGACTGCGTTGGTTAAACAATTTCTTACACACATCACAAGTAAATAGCCCTTCACCACTGTGCACACGTTGATGTCTCCTTAGAGTCGCAGGTTGAGAAAATGCTTTCTTACAAATGTCACAACAGTACGATCGTCCTTTGGCACGCGTTGTTTTAATACCCTGAAAGAAAAATACTACTTTATTACCTGTTCTCTGTGATTAATCATTTTTGTAGTAGCCTTACAAAAATAAACTTGGTTTTGGGTATATTGTTAGCCACATTGATCCATTTTAAAGACAATAAATTCAATCTCACTTATTATTATCCTCCCAATGCCAACTTTCAACTGATCACATTCAATGTCACAAGTGATGCTCATCAATATGTATAAATTTGCGAAGAAAATATTTTTGTTTGTGCCAGGAATCAAAAGCTAACATCAATGCACCATTTACTTCAGAAAATAAAATAATTCAAAATAAAGAATAACATTTATTTATAAGAAGTCACAGAGGGTAAAAGTTGTAGGAATGTGATGAAAGTCAACATAAACTTTATGTAAATGTGTTATAGTACACCAATAAGGGATTGAAATGCAGTTCGTCGAACAACCAACACTACAGACCCAAACAAATTTCACTTAAATCAACTCCACAGGTCTACAAAAAAGACACACAGACATAAATACTAAAATACTGATGTTAAATGGAGGAATATAAGATGCATAATAACACAATATAATTTATTATAACTATAATTTATTATTGGAGATGGATGTTCTTTGGGATGTTGTGCCATACAGTCTGGCAAATACTGAGAATTTCAGAGCAGCTCACTGCCTCCACCACCATGGCAATCCAACATCCCAGAAGTCAGCCACCTTCATACTTACTGTGAGAACCAGAATTTTCACATTTTTCTATTTGTTCCCCTAAACTTATTCAAAGTGAAGTGTGAAAAACACATGAGATTAGTACTACTACAGCAAAGCGAATCCACAGATCCAAATCCAGCCGATTACTGCACCCTATCAAATTATAAGCTTTCAACTTACCAACTTGTGTTTCTTCCTCCTCTTCACTGGAAATGTCTTTACTGTGGAATCGTCCTCTTTCATATTATCAAGTAGGTCATTTTCATTGAAAGAATAAATAGAATATGTTTCAATATCAATATCTGGTTCCACTTTTATAACATCCACTTCTTGCTGAGAAACAGAACTTATATTATCATGAGGGTACTGCCCCATAACCTAACAGCATTCAACCCCCTCTGACAATGGCTGGCAGTAGTTATTTTACAGTAATGTAACAGCTGCTGAGATACGTGGCCTCAAATGTATTTTTATTGTGAATTACCATCTGTTAGTTTATTTAATAACACTTTCTCAACTGCATAGGTTATGCAGGATCAAATGAGAGGACAACTGTAAATAATTAATTGGGAAATATCTTCATGGATACAATCACGGCCTATCTAAATGAACAATCACAGGGAGTGACATAAGTTCAAAAAAGTGCAAGTCTAATCTAAAGCTCACTCATAAAAGCAGGTCTTACCTCTTCTGCAAACAGTACAGGAACTTCATTTTGTGTGCAAGTGATGTGTTCTTCATTCTGTGAAGATGGAGAATAAGACTCGCTATGTGAATCATGTTCCCGTTTAATGATATTCATGTTTTACTAGGGGAAGAAAATATAAGTACTTTAAAACTTAAATTGTAAATAAATAATCAGCTTATAATCACTCAAATACTGTACATGTAATAAACGTTTGTCAGTTCAGATGGGTTATGTAAAATTTTATAAAATTTAAGTTATTAATAGGGTAAAAGTCAAGTCTGCAACTAAATACATTTTTTGATGTTTACACACACACCCATTTGCCTGCATATCACATAAAACAAGTAATAGCATGGATCAGGCTTATTGGAATGCATGACACAAGCAAAAATATAAAGAACATAAAAGACAACACTGGAATACAGTTCAGGGTAGAATCTAGCTGCAGTCTATACAGTTTAACCCAATAAAATCACTGGGAGCACTAATCTTAACTAAAACAGCTTAAATGATTGGGTAAGAATGACTATAGCTAAAATGGCAAAATACCCTCAACACCGGATCAGCATTTTAAAATCACGAAATCATTAACTACAATTACACATTTACTCTTCAGAATCTTGAAGAGTTTTCAGATTCTCACGGCTTCATTTCATTTCCTAACCTCACTGAAAATGCTTAAACCATTATGTTTATTTCCACCCTTCACGAGTGCTCATCCCCATGCAACCCCTCAATACTATAATTTTTTTCATTACCCTGCAACAAATCTTGAAATCATCCGAAATCATTAACATTATAATCAGAAGAAATGTTCACCATGTTCCATTCATGAAACAGATTATAACAAGCAGATCATTACTTCGTACCACTCAATCTGAAGAACGCAAAAACAAAAATACGAAAGAAACTTAGAACCAACGACAACGAAACTTTAGACTTTCATAAAATATACTGAATATCTTGTTTCGTGGCTTGTTATTATCAAGGAGGCCATGGATCACATAGCATGCGTACCAATCGAAAGACAGTGTATCAAGCAGCTCTGAGACATTTGCTTGCAGCTTAGGTTTCGCGGCCGGTCCATAGCCCACAAGAACTTAATTTTATAAATAAATTTCGTGAATATAATTGAGTACGGAAGGGATACATCGGTTTGTGACGCCTCTGACAAGCAACGACATTGCCATCAACTGTAAATAATTGTAGTTTAATTCAGGGTAGGACATATAACACGCATGGGAAGCTGTGGACTGGATATGTCTGGCTCAGGATTGGGTGCAGTGGGGTGGGTGGGGCTTATATAAACACGTGCAAAAGTCAGGGAATGTCTTAAAAATATGAACGACCATCAGCGTCTCAAGAAGTGTTCGTACTACGTGCTCCAAAAAGTTGGTAATCAATTCTGCTGTCAACTTGGCATTGTCAGCATTGGTTATATTTGCAACACTGAATCGCGTTCGTGCTTCTTCAGACCCCACAGATTCACACGACTTCGTGTTGATGTGAGGAACATAAAATTAAGAGCCATCAGAATCCGCAGGCCTTGAACAGCTTGATGTCAGAGATTTTTTTTAAAAATCAACGTACAAGTATTTATATTGATAACTGAAACAGGATACACAGACGGATGGACAAACACAGCTCCTTATATTTCAACAAAAAACCAGTGGTTATCAAACGCACGAAAGCGCCGGGTCTCTGGCTAATGCACATAAAGGTGGTAATGATTTCTGTTGAATGATCAGGTCTTTTCTCGCCTAGTAACTATTTGCATTAGTTGGTAATGGAGACGAACCGTGGGTGGGACATTGTTACCACACAAAGGGAATTTCCTGTGCTTAGAAATATAAGCTATTATGTGGAGACTGTAAATAAAATCCCTGACCATCGCAGTTTATAAAATCGTAGCATGGGTTTTTATTTGCGAGGCACAATAAAAATGTTAACAATGGTAGGTAACAGAGCAGAACTGTTAGAGTTACAATGACGTGACAATTAATGAAGGTCATGTCCTTTCTATCCAGTTGAAAATCACCGTTCCGTATTTCCTAGATCATAAGGTGAAATGGCGTCCACTATGAAGCTACTAGTGAAGTATGTCGTACTTGTTTCCTTTCTGCTGGTAATCTGTAAGTAACTATGTAACTATAAAATTAAATTAACTGCAAATTAAATGTTTTCGATAGAAGAAATACCCAATTTCTTGTGAAATTATTCTTTTAGTTTTCGCTATTGAATAAGTTTCACATTTTAATTACTTGAGATGTAGCTGACGTCTAATCTAAGGATGGATATATGGTAGATTTTTAGCGAAACTGCATCAAATGCAGAAGTTGTTTAGGGTAAAATTATATGAGGGAATGGTCATCTTCAGTGAACGTGTAAGGGTTGGGGAAGAAGTGGTTTTGGCCGATTTAAAAATGTTGGAGGTAGTAAGCACCTTTGAAACTTATTTACTAAACTACAGGGCGTTGAAACCCAGAAGGCAGCAGCCATCTTCATTGTCATCAGTTCTTTGCTTGGTTTTTAAAAGGGTGTCCAGAATTTTGTCTTTAAGTGGCGTTATGACGTCATTGATTTTGTTCAGATTTCAGGATTATAGACGCGGAATCGGAGCTTCAGTGCACCAAAGAATCTGACAGAGGAAATATCTGTAAGAAGCAGTGCGCAGAAGCGGAAGAATGTCGCTGCATCACGCCTCCATACACCGCGTGCTTCACAGGCCCCTGTTTGTATGCAACGTGCGTGGCAAAGCCGGAGTGATGTTCACGTGGCCTACTTCATTTTGTAAACGTTGGTACCACTGGAGCACTATTTTAGCGTAGTATTGATACATTCTGAAAGAGACTTTGTCTGATAGACTATTTCTTTCATAGGTCATTCGCTGTAAAAAAAAATAATTCTTGTAAACTTTGCACGACTCAGATATTAATTATTACTGAGGAGTAAAAACCACTGAACTCCACATTAATTTGGTTTGATTCTTCATTCAACATTTACAATGATCCTACGTTCTGACACTGTATAACCTACTCAGTTGAGAAAGTGTCGTTACGTAAACTATATAAAACTCTACTGTCGTTGTCATATCCCCGCGTCCTGCGTTTGCGTTCTATTACATTTGTGAATCAAAATAATACATAAGAACTTCTCAAGATCCATTTTAATATTGTCCTCTCATCTGTGCTTCTGTCTCCCAAATGGGCTGTTAAATGCAGTGCCTTTAAATTAAAATATTTTCGAATATGCTAAATAAGTAAAACTTCAAAATAATTTATAAAGTTCATCCATGGGGTGTGTTGGCTTCCAATTCGTTTTAATTTATTTCTGTTACCCTTACCCGGCATGCGTCCATGGGGATGAATCAAAAGAAAATTCTATTCTTGCAATCCTTAAATGACAGAAGTCAGTAAGGGTTGCGCGATTTTCAAAAATCCTGGACCACAGATTGCGAGGATGACATGATATGATTATTAGATACGGAACTCGAAATAAATATTTTCATACCGATATATCGACTGTTTCGTCTAATTCATGAAATTGTAACGCCACATTTCACTTTGTAACATGCGTCTCGCAAATGAGATTCTTTCTCGGCAAAATGACGAATAAATCTCGAGTTCCCATTTCACATGCTACAAGTCTGACCAATCACATTATTCTTGCTTTCATAATTCAGCTAAACGACATAAATATTGTGTTCCATTTTTTTTTAAATACTTTCGACCCATTTTCTCCTACAGAAATCAAGACATAAAGTTTACGATTAAAATTGCGAATTTATATAAATAGCTTTCAGACTAGTCCTTGGAAAGAGGACAATTATAATGTGGGTCGATAAGGTTTAAAATTTATACAATCCACAATTCGAAATCGTCAAGTTTATTTGACAAAATATTACAATCAACACATCAACGTTGAAGGCAGATAATAAGGAACATGTTCAGGAACATGTTCAGGAACATGGCACAGCCCTTGTACGCAGGACATGTTGGGATGAGGGGCGATGTGCTGGAACTGCGTCTCTTCACTGTCTTATTCTGTGGAAAAAAATAAATATAATTAGATTTATTGTATTAATATTATTATTGTTGTTGTTGTTATCGCTTAAAATCATGGTGGATAGCAAATATACGGCGGCACAACCTATGGATTCGTCTGAGCAGGATTTGTTGCCTCGGCGGGACGTGACGTCATTGGGAGGTCCCAAGGTCAACGTACCCAAATCCTGCAAGGACTCTCTGTCATCTGACAGATTTTCTACTGCGATTGTGTCGCATAAATGAATTTCATTCTGAGGTGACCGTGTTACCTGGACTTCCCGTTACTTCAATTTGGGTGCCTGGGTCTCCTGACGACGGCATTGCTTCTGGGAAGGAGAGGTTTAAACTTCCTGGCTCGGCTGACTCGTTCGAGGAGTGGTTCACATAGATTGGATTTCTGAACACTTGTTGTAAAACTGTTGTAGCAAAAAGGGTGAGAATAAAGTCACTTTCTGTCTCTCGTTTCTCCCCGGACGTCACTCCCGCAGATACAGAAGACTCGCTCAAAGACCAACCAAAGGTGACGTCACTTACCTGCACCAAGTGGTTTTTCCATGTCTACTAGCCAAAAGAATTTAAATTTGTTCGACATTTATTACTAAAACGTCAGGACCCAACAACTCGAATTATACGACAACGTCTGGTATTCTGGTCATAGTGCCATATGTTTAATTGAGACATGGCCAAACTACTCGTGTTACGATCACGACAAGGAAGTGGAACTAACCTGCAGATTCGCGCACACAATACGGTATTTTACATATTTCCTCGCCGCAAACACTATCTGCTTCTCCACAGGTAAAACCCGGATCACACCGGACTTCGTCACAAAGTGTCGGCGTTTTATCAGGGAAACAATCCCTCGGAGGCACTAGACAAATTACAGAGATTTTAGAAAACTTAAAAAATTGTGACTAGCATTCTAGAGCTAACACAACCAGGCTACTACTGTTAATGCTACTGTTAATTAAATAATTCAATAATATATAATACAAATAAATCCAGATTCAGATCACAGATCCATACTTACACATCACAAGGATAAGTTCTGAAAGCACCAAAGAAGCAGCAAGCAACTTCATAGTGGCGGTTGTCCTAGAACTCGGAGTGCTCATAAGTGGCTTCAGCCTCGGTATATATACACTCCGGTTATCAACTCACTTCCCTTCGTCGGACTGGTCTTACCTCCAGACTGACCAAAGTAAAAAAAAACCCTCCTGAATCGTTATCTTAAAAGTGACCTACTTATTCACGGCATAATTTCAGTTTTGCATAAACAAGTTTGGGGGAACGGAAAGCCTCGGGAGCGGACGATCGTCGTACGTCTTCACACCCCGATGACCGCCAAGGCACACACAGGCAACGGACAGGCGCTGGTCGCCATTAATAAGACACTCGGGCCTTTTGCTGCCACGATAAAATAATTTAAACTTTTGCAGGGCCGGTCCCTCAGTACTAAGGTGCCGATATAATCGAATATCGATCCTTCAAATTGTAAATTCACGATTCTTTCCTGTATTCCCTCTGTTTGCTATGTGTTCGGCCAATCCCATTGTTTTCCACCGTCCCAAGAACTCAATCAGATAATCAGAAATATCAAGTTATTTGCCTAAAAACGCCCCGAGCATCCAAGAGGGACAGACGAATTTTACAAGAAAAATGGCAGATTTGAATTGAAATTTCTTTCTCTGAAAAAAACAGGAGGAAACAGGAGTTAGTATAATTGAAAACAAACACAAAGTTTGATGCGATGTCATCACGTTTATACGCAACCTGATACAATCAACATATCAATGCTAAAGCCAAGAAAAATTAAGGAGGAGAAAATAAAAGCAATGACCAGGAACACGACAAAGCTCTTGTCCGCAGAAAATGCAGGGGCCGATGGACTGCAGCGCCATCTCTTTATCCCTCTGGTGTTGTTGTTGGCGTTGTTGTTGTTGGTGTTGTTGTTGGCGTTGTTGTTGTTGGTGTTGTTGTTGGCGTTGTTGTTGTTGGTGTTGTTGTTGTTGACGTTGTTGTTGTTGGTGTTGGTGTTGTTGTTGGCGTTGTTGTTGTTGTTGGTGTTGTAGTCGAAGCTAAAGACAAATGCATTTATTCGTTTTAGTAGTAGTAGCATTACCAGTAAAAACTGTGAGATTCAAAGTTTCTTCTAAGTTTAATTTACAGTGTCTCTTCTTGTAATTTTTATTGTAATTACAATGAACTTATGTTTTATTTCGTTGCGTCAAGTCGCAATATTAACGACAGTTGAACCGTCACAGAGGATTGCCCATCGCCAAAGAAGTTGATGACACGAAAGTGGAACGAACCTGTGGTTATAGACACACAAACTGCGAGCCGTCTGCAGTCTCCTCGGAAGCAACGTTTCGGGCCCAACACACAGGTCTCATCTCGTCCACACACAACATCGTCACACGTGGTGCTTGGTCTATGCTCTGCAGACATAAAAATGGCCGTCGTGTTAACTTCGAACTGTACCACACATCACAACATTACACGTGTCACGGGGAAGACAAGACAAGAGGACAGATAAAGAGATCAGTGTACATTTAAGACAGGCATTTACGAACCTTTCTGGCAGGTGGGTAGAGGGTAGCATGGCGAGGTGAAGCACTCCACCTTTCGCATTCTGCACACCTCGCCTGATGGACAACGCACGTTGGCGCAAGATGGAGGCTGAATTACGGCGGTACAGGAAAGTCTTTTAGTGGCCACTGAAAAGGAAAACAGATTTAGACAACTGTAACGCTCTGAAGCCGCGAAGTTCGTGTTAACAACATTTAAGAATTCGGTCCGAACCGCGAAGAAAACACAACACTTTACCATTACAAAGATCGATTGGTTAGTGCTATTTGAGGAAGTAATCTCTGTTTGCCGTGAAAATTACATGAAACCGAAAAACACATTTTGTGGACAAAAAAGCAGAATTACGTAATGAAAAAGTACGTGGAGACACTGTTTCGGAGGAACGTATCAATTCCTTCTTCAGGCTTAAGATATCAGAGCCGATGTTAAAATGAGAGGATGTATGAAGGAATTACCCTCTACTGAGGACAGGTGTGTACAAACCTTGCGTGTACACTCGGAAACAATAGGGCACGGGGTTGCAGTGTGTCCCGTAGCAACGAACTTGCTGCATTCTGCACACTGTACCCAATGGACACCGCACAGTAGCGCAAGATGGCGGGTAGCTGAGGTAGCAGTAACTTCCTTCCGGTCCCACTGAACAAATAAAACTGACTGTAGAAAATTTTAACAAGATGCACAGGCCTATTTGCGTTCATTAGCCTATTATTGTTGTTGTTGTTGCTATTATTGACGCTTCTGCTACTACTAATACTACCAAATTCTAGTATATTAATGCTAAAAGACGCAAATCGCTTAACTGATGTACGTAACACTGAACTATCTCCGAGCTGATGGTTCTAATTCAGAACTCACCCATCATCACCAAGACGGCTGATACAAACAGAGAAGCAACGGGCAGCGTCATAGTGACGGTTGTTCTAGCACCAGTGCAAAGTTTCCACGTAATTTATGTTCTTAAGTCCGGATTATATATACTTACCTCTGACTTCCTGCCCAGTCTTTTACGGATGTTTTGCCTTATAGAATGGCAACATAAACGCCTTCAGATGACTTTTTGTGGAGTTTAGAACGATGGTTTATTCCACTTCATAACATTTTAGGCTATTGAGAGATAAAGAAACGAAAACAACAGAATGTGAATGCCCTTATTTAGTGAGTCCCCCAAAGCCGCATGGAAAAGGGGCCCAGCGTTGGGCGCCGCTTCTAACCTAACCCTAACCTCCGTTTGCTCTGATGGAATGGCATTACTTTTGCACTGACGGTCTCTCGATACGAAGGTACGGAAACGGAAATGTCAGTATCGATATATCGACTATCGGTCCTTGATATATAATATTAATTTTCTGTTTGGGAACTTGTGACTGCCAACCGAGAATTTGCAGGGGCGAAATGTTACAAAAAATTCCTGTCTCCCGTTTGTGTGCTACATGATCGGTCAATCTCATTCTTCCCATCATCATCCTAACATATTTATCTGAACAATGGAAAATATTGTACTTTCTATTCTGAAATGACCTCGACTTGAATTCTACTAAAAGCGAGAGATTAAAAAATTACACGTGCATGTTTCTAGATTTAGGTCAGTCCTTGAAAAGAGGATAGCACGACAGGAGTCGATAAGGTTCAAAATACATACAAACTATGCCAGAAATCAACAAGTTTATTTGGCACAGCGTGTTACAATCGTCACATCAAAGCTGAAGCTTAGCAAACAGCTCCCTGACAGCTGCACAGAAAATAACCTCCAGCCCCACTGAGACCCCGAAGATTCATTACCCGTTCACAACAGCCGCGCCGCCAGTCCGTATCCTCAGCCAGATGAATCCAGTCAACCTATCTCACATCCTTAAGATTTATTTTAATATTATCCTTCCATATTCTTGTTATAAAGAAGGGCAATGTTATCGACATTTTGTGTTCTTTCTAATAGTAATTAAATATTTCAGAAAAAGCATAAAGAGACGGAGCTCCAGCCCTTCGCCCCCCCCCACCCCCCTACATATCCAACGGGCAAGAAATGCGTCATGTCCCTGAACATTCAGCTGTTTGCTAAGCTTCAGCTTTGATGTGACGATTGTAACACGCTGTGCCAAATAAACTTGTTGATTTCTGGCATAGTTTGTATGTATTTTGAACCTTATCGACTCCTGTCGTGCTATCCTCTTTTCAAGGACTGACCTAAATCTAGAAACATGCACGTGTAATTTTTTAATCTCTCGCTTTTAGTAGAATTCAAGTCGAGGTCATTTCAGAATAGAAAGTACAATATTTTCCATTGTTCAGATAAATATGTTAGGATGATGATCGGAAGAATGAGATTGACCGATCATGTAGCACACAAACGGGAGACAGGAATTTTTTGTAACATTTCGCCCCTGCAAATTCTCGGTTGGCAGTCACAAGTTCCCAAACAGAAAATTAATATTATATATCAAGGACCGATAGTCGATATATCGATACTGACATTTCCGTTTCCGTACCTTCGTATCGAGAGACCGTCAGTGCAAAAGTAATGCCATTCCATCAGAGCAAACGGAGGTTAGGTTAGGGTTAGGTTAGAAGCGGCGCCCAACGCTGGGCCCCTTTTCCATGCGGCTTTGGGGGACTCACTAAATAAGGGCATTCACATTCTGTTGTTTTCGTTTCTTTATCTCTCAATAGCCTAAAATGTTATGAAGTGGAATAAACCATCGTTCTAAACTCCACAAAAAGTCATCTGAAGGCGTTTATGTTGCCATTTTATAAGGCAAAACATCCGTAAAAGACTGGGCAGGAAGTCAGAGGTAAGTATATATAATCCGGACTTAAGAACATAAATTACGTGGAAACTTTGCACTGGTGCTAGAACAACCGTCACTATGACGCTGCCCGTTGCTTCTCTGTTTGTATCAGCCGTCTTGGTGATGATGGGTGAGTTCTGAATTAGAACCATCAGCTCGGAGATAGTTCAGTGTTACGTACATCAGTTAAGCGATTTGCGTCTTTTAGCATTAATATACTAGAATTTGGTAGTATTAGTAGTAGCAGAAGCGTCAATAATAGCAACAACAACAACAATAATAGGCTAATGAACGCAAATAGGCCTGTGCGTCTTCTTGTTAAAATTTTCTACAGTCAGTTTTATTTGTTCAGTGGGACCGGAAGGAAGTTACTGCTACCTCAGCTACCCGCCATCTTGCGCTACTGTGCGGTGTCCATTGGGTACAGTGTGCAGAATGCAGCAAGTTCGTTGCTACGGGACACACTGCAACCCCGTGCCCTATTGTTTCCGAGTGTACACGCAAGGTTTGTAGAGGGTAATTCCTTCATACATCCTCTCATTTTAACATCGGCTCTGATATCTTAAGACTGAAGAAGGAATTGATACGTTCCTCCGAAACAGTGTCTCCACGTACTTTTTCATTAAGTAATTCTGCTTTTTTGTCCACAAAATGTGTTTTTCGGTTTCATGTAATTCTCACGGCAAACAGAGATTACTTCCTTAAATAGCACTAACCAATCGATCTTTGTAATGGTAAAGTGTTGTGTTTTCTTCGCGGTTCTGACCGAATTCTTAAATGTTGTTAACACGAACTTCACGGCTTCAGAGCGTTACAGTTGTCTAAATCTGTTTTCCTTTTCAGTGGCCACTAAAAGACTTTCCTGTACCGCCGTAATTCAGCCGCCATCTTGCGCCAATGTGCGGTGTCCATCAGGTGAGGTGTGCAGAATGCGAAAGGTGGAGTGCTTCACCTCGCCATGCTACCCTCTACCCACTTGCCAGAAAGGTTCGTAAATGCCTGTCTTAAATGTACACTGATCTGTTTATCTGTCCTCTTGTCTTGTCTTCCCCGTGACACGTGTAATGTTGTGTTGTGTGGTACAGTTCGAAGTTCACACGACGGCCATTTTTATGTCTGCAGAGCATAGACCAAGCACCACGTGTGACGATGTTGTGTGTGGACGAGATGAGACCTGTGTGTTGGGCCCGAAACGTTGTTCCCGAGGAGACTGCAGACGGCTCGCAGTTTGTGTGTCTATAACCACAGGTTCGTTCCACTTTCGTGTCATCAACTTCTTTGGCGATGGGCAATCCTCTGTGACGGTTCAACTGTCGTTAATATTGCGACTTGACGCAACGAAATAAAATATAAGTTCATTGTAATTACAATAAAAATTACAAGAAGAGAGACTGTAAATTAAACTTAGAAGAAAGTTTGAATCTGACAGTTTTACTGCTAATGCTACTACTACTACTAAAACGAATAAATGCATTTGTCTTTAGCTTCGACTACAACACCAACAACAACACCAACGCCAACAACACCAACACCAACAGAAACAACAACAGAAACAACAACAGAAACAACAACAACAACACCAACAACAACACCAGAAGGATAAAGAGATGGCGCTGCAGTCCATCGGCCGCCTGCATTTTCTGCGGACAAGAGCTTTGTCGTGTTCCTGGTCATTGCTTTTATTTTCTCCTCCTTAATTTTTCTTGGCTTTAGCATTGATATGTTGATTGTATCAGGTTGCGTATAAACGTGATGACATCGCTTCAAACTTTGTGTTTATTTTCAATTATACTAACTCCTGTTTCCTCCTGTTTTTTTCAGAGAAAGAAATTTGAATTTAAATCTGCCATTTTTCTTGTAAAATTCGTCTGTCCCTCTTTGTTGCTCGGGGCGTTTTTAGGCAAATAACTTGATATTTCTGATTATCTGATTGAGTTCTTGGGACGGTGGAAAACAATAGGATTGGCCGAACACATAGCAAACAGAAGGAATACAGGAAAGAATCGTGAATTTACAATTTGAAGGATCGATTGTCGATTATATCGGCACCTTAGTACTGAGGGACCGGCCCTGCAAAAGTTTAAATTATTTTATCGTGGGATCAACAGCCCGAGTGTCTTATTAATGGCGACCAGCGCCTGTCCGTTGCCCGTGTGTCCCTTGGCGGTCATCGGGGTGTGAAAACGTACGACGATCGTCCGCTCCCGAGGCATTCCGTTCCCCCAAACTTGTTTATGCAAAACTGAAATTATGTCGTGAATAAGTAGGTCAGTGTTAAGATAACGATTCAGGAGGGTTTTTTTTTTACTTTGGTCAGTCTGGAGGTAAGACCAGTCCATCCAAGGGAAGTGAGTTGATAACCGGAGTGTATATACACCGAGGCTGAAGCCACTTATGAGCACTCCGAGTTCTAGGACAACCGCTACTATGAAGTTGCTTGCTGCTTCTTTGGTGCTTTCAGAACTTATCCTTGTGATGTGTAAGTATGGATCTATGATCTGAATCGGGATTTATTTGTATTATATATTATTGAATTATTTAATTAACAGTAGTAGCCTGGTTGTGGTAGCTCTAGAATGCTAGTCACAATTTTAAGATAATGGAGACGAATTACGTCAATAACATTTCGATTTTTTTTAGGACGTTTGTGCACCCCCAAACACCCGAAAGGGTAGGGATAACTCAGTGAGTAAAGATACCGACGAGCTGAATGACCGGGCTTCGCTTCCCGTCACCAGTAGAGAGTTTTCTCCACAGTGCCTCGTAAACAATTCAAAATAATTAGGAGTTGGTTGAAAATAGTAAAAATAGACAATGAATACGTTAGGATAACTTCAAATCTATTTTATAACTTGTTACAATCAACATATCTGGGTTTAAACCAACTTCCGTCATGTTCAGGAACACGACACAGCTCTTGTCCTGCCAAGATTTGCTGGAATTCTTCTCTAAGAAGTGTCTCGTTCCTCAGACGTGTCTCCTGTTGGAATGCATTCAGGAGTGTACGTGTATTCGCCCTTAGAAATTATCTCCAGAATTTCACAGCGGTATTGAGGCTGGCATTTTTTGCTGCAGACTGGAACTGGGGAAACAAGCCAAACAAATACGGACTGTCAGTGCTGTTACCATTTTCACTACCAGCCGCTCAACGCTTGTGATGCAAGCTATATACGTGTATACAAACAAACAAACACGCATATATGCAAGAGAAAGAACAGTGTCTCAAACGAGGCTGCTGCAAGCTCGGTAAAGTCATTTTCGTCAGTTGATACACACCCTGTGTTTTGGGCACGCACTCGGGTATCGGGTAGCACGGAGCCCTAAAGCAGGTCACCTGTCTCAGAACACAGGCCTCTTCTGGGTCACAGGACACGTTCTGACATGTCGGCCGGCTCTCGCAGGAAGCCCACTGCGGACACACTTGACAAAAGAGAAAAAAAGATCATGAACATAGTCGCTTTCTCGGACGTTGCGCGATGTAATCTGGAATGACCGACGTTTCAGAGGTACTCACTGATCACACAATCACAATTATAAGATAGTGTAATTGCGTCATATTGTGAATATTCTAACAATTATTTATTTTAATCCGTCTTATCACAATATTTAAAATTTCTTATAATTAAGATAATAAAATATCATTGATGTTCCATATCGATTGATCGATTTACATTTTGGAACTTACATTTTGGAACTTTTACACAACATGTTTCAGTTTTTATAAAACCATAAAATTATAAGAACTGAAACATGTTGTGTAAAAGTTCGAAAATGTAAATCGATCGATCGATATGGAACATCAATGATATTTTATTATCTTAATTATAAGAAATTTTAAATATTGTGATAAGACGGATTAAAATAAATAATTGTTAATCACAATTATGATGACTAGCTGGGCTACTATTAGCTTCTCAAGATAACTCTGCTCCATACAGACATTTGGTTACAGACATTTCTCAGATGAATGCGTGCGGAACAGTAACGCAGAGTTCAGTCGCCTGTTTCGTTTCCAGCAGTTTTAAAATTTTCGGGTTCTGTTTCCAGGTTCTTAGTGCAAAAATAAATTCAGTAAAACGTGACCTCACGCCGTTACCGCGAAATGACATCGACTTGTTTACTTCACTACCACCTGAGATAACACGACTGTGACAGGAAAACATGGCCTTGTAACATGCTCTACCTTGCCAGTAATTTACGACAACGTACAGCGTGTCGAGTCACGTATGGTGGGCGTGGGAGTAAAGATCCACGCATTCTTAACCTCCGCCTTACATTTCTAATATATTTAGTTAATGCATAATCATTAAACAGCTTACTTAATTAAACAGTTGCATGTGCCGAAGAATTAAAACGTAGTTTGGGATTTCTATTTCGGAAGAAAACTAATTTTATTTTATAAATATCCAGAAAGAATCTCCATACCGAATTAAATAAAAAAAATCTTCCAGTTAGAGCGGAAATACATCATGAGATACGTATCGACCGATAAATACGAACATTATAATGCTAATGGCTATGTAAGCATTGTTATAAAACGCACCATATAAGAACTAGTTTCTAATCGTTGTCATAAAGACAGATAAGACATATTTCGGGCAAAAATGTAGATACTATCATACAATTTACTTCCGATGTATACCTGTAAACAATGCGTTAAATGTGTATCTTAATTTTTCTGATCTTAATTTAATAAACAATATTCCATATTTATTTGTGTCTTCAACTGCCATTTTTATACTTTATTTTAAATTCCACAGCGAGAGTCGACTGTCATTAGATGAATAGAGATATTCAGTTGATTTAAACAAAGAAAATGTACTCACAGATTGTACAGATGATACTAAAAACTAACAAATAATCAGCGAAGAACTTCATTGCGTCTTCTCTCTTCCGTTCTCAGCGCAAATATGTATCCGTCGACATTTTCTGTCCCAGTCATGACGTCACGATGATGTGGTTTAGTGATGACGCAACACCACCTGAGTTTTCAGATACACACGAAGCGAATTATATTTGACGTAGTCTAAAATTAGATGTCGAAAAAAGAATATCGAATTACTGAGGCGCGAGGAAAATCTTCATGTCATTATCACTTGTCATGAGACAGTAAATACAAAGAATATTCCGAAAGTTTTAATACATGGCGTTTTTATGTTCACATATTGATAGTTCCTATTGTAATATACGTATTTTCCCCTGAAATCTTATTGCTAAATTGTGGGTGCGTCTTAAGATCGACGGCGTCTTAAAAATCTAAAAATTACTGTAATAAATAAGCAATAAAATTGCTAGCGCCGTGCTCGAGCGGCAACTTCTCCGGCACCCGTGTGTTGCTTGTGCTCGAAACAAACTCTTGCAGGCGCTACGTCCCAATCACTACTAATCGAAAGGAAGAGCTGTATTGAAATAAAGGAATGCAGAAGTTTGGAAACATACGATTTATTCACCAATGCACTACTTACTGATAAGTGATTAGATATAATAAGACTGATATACAAATAATGAATATCTATACAATGTTTCATTCAGCACAACATTATGAGTTTGGATGTTGGGATATTTTAACTTGTAGCATTACTGATGTGTTAAAAAGGAAATTATCGAATTTGGACTTGTATTAAAGCCATCAACTCAGAGTGTAAAGATTACAAGGTTATTAAATAAATAAATACAACCCAAAATGCTTATCAGATATTCAATATGGCTGCGACAGTTCACAACTTTGATCACATTTCAGTTGAACATGAATCGATGCGTTTCTAATCAACCAAAAATATTTTAACCTTCGCCGTTTTAATGCTCTGAGCAGGAAGACGTGCATTTTTTTTAAACATTTCAAAAGCATCTTATAGAATATTCGTTATACGTCGAAAATATTTAGCTTAAATTGCCAACAGACTACAAAACTCTGACGTGATTAATGCCGTGTGTCAAATGTACAAGACTTCGAGGTCGGTCATAAACCGACATATGCCGTTCGTAGCAAGTAAAGTGTTAAAGTAGGCTGCCGTGTGTTGCAAATCACGTGGTCTTCTTCTTACACCGAGGTGTGTATTTGCATTCTCCACGGAAGCAGAACAAGTAATGCATGTAGCATTCTTCTCCTGGAGGGCACCAGAAATTGGAACAGTCATATTTGTCGGCGCCGGACACGTTAGACACTGCAAGAAACAATGAAATTTTCTATTTAACACTGCTGTGCACATCTTCAGAGGTTAGCATCGAGTTATGCAAGAATAAATAAAATCTATACTCTTTAGGAGGTATATCGATTATCGCACGGAAGATAAGACTGATTAGAAACAAGAAATTCGACAAGAATGAAATAGGTCTTAAAGCCTCGAAATAGTAAACCATATCGGAAGGACAAATGTAAATGGTAAGGTAATATTAAAAAGGTGTTGTTTTTTGTTTTGTTTTTTAGTGTTCTGTCTGAGGACAGGTCCATATGAACAGGATCCTTCCATCCTTTTCTCGGACTGGGACCTGTTCATATACGTTCTTGGCAGATGATCCAGAAGTGGTTTGCCATTGCCTTCTTCTGTGTGTGAATGGAGTAATTGTTGGGATGCCACGGAGGAAAACTCCGTGTTGCCTAGACCACGGCCTTGCCCAACACAAGTTATAAATTCGGGCACCGCCGGGAATCGAACCCGAGACCCCTGGATTATAGATATATAATGTTTCGAAGAAATGTTCGTGTCGTGTTCTACTTGCACTGCGACAGACAGTAACGTGTTTTGTAATTAATTTCCTCTTAGCTTACCTGACAGTAACAGCACAACTAGCAAAGTTGCTGCCAATAGGATGTTCTTCTTGTTCGCCATTGCGATGACAACTGGCGGAACGTGATCGGCAGTTGTTTATAAATGCTGCAGTCTCGTGGGTGCAAAGGAGAACACGGACAGACATATGCAGTTTGTCTTCAAAGTGGGTCACGACACAGGGAAAAAACAAAAGACAATAAAATTGCAGAACGGGGATTCCTCTGTTCAGACAAAGATAAGAAACAAAGACAGACGTATATTGAGGTCGAGTCACTGTAAAATTATGCGTGTTCCTACTAACGCTGAAAGTGTGGCAACACTGCAGTTATCTAGTGTACTGCATCTTTATTTCCGGGATGCTGTGTCACATCTGGACCACATCCACGGCAACAACGCGGGACCTGCCCTCTGAACGAAGACAATGAACTCTGTTACCTAGCAACAGGTGTTCAGTTCAGTGTTTTTTTTTTTCGTTCTTTGCAATAAGTGACGACAATGAACACACAACTCGAAGGCACGTATCGACCCTTTGACTACCAAACACTCAACAAATGTTGACATCTTTCGGATCTAAGAGGTAGGAAGAAACAGGGGAATGGTTAAAAATACACAAAGAGGAGCTTAACTTTATTCTTTTATAGTTCAGTCAACTATGTAGTCAACATCTCATGTTATATGACGTAAAATATAAGGAAGATTAGTGAAGAGTGAGTTGGAAAGGCAACGAGTCACCCAAATTGTTCTCTTATCTATAATTTAAACCATTTCAATGCTACGAACGACATAATGGTATACAGAGTAGGCCTAGGTGTACAATTAAAGCAGTTGAATTCATTTCAACCTGTACTGACTGGTAACTTAGTAAGGACACTAAAATTGCATCCTGATACTTCTTTAAATATCAGCGCGTTGGTAGCACTTCAGTGGCGTCACTGAAGAACTGTTTGTGGTGAGGTCCAATATATTGCATGTCGCATCCGAGCTGCTTCGTATTCGGGAAGTCCTTGGTTCAAATCTCGACCTGGAATAATTTTCCACTGATCGCAATATCATCCAATTCGTTAAGTCAACAGTCCGGGAGCCACTGACAGTGTCGTTATAAAATACCACAAATTGAGTGTTTAATAATAATAATAATAATAATAATAAATTCGGGGATGCTTTCAAGGAAATGGTTGTGGCCTGTTTTACTGTGTGATTTTTTAGAATTTTCATGTATATATTTGAGAAAATCATGAGGGTTTCCCGTTAGGATAAACGGGTTTCAGGTCCAGATTGAAACTCGTGATGTCCTGTCTACGAAGACGTCGTCCATGTAGAACGCGAGATGCAATTGGTTAGTTGTACTCGTCGTAATCCTGATCTTTGCAGGCCGGTACCGGGAGACAAGGCGCTGCTATACACTGCACCTGCTGTAAGTAGCAAGTCTTCCCTGGAGGACACGAGTGTACTGCGCATGGACTTTGCGCAGCATTGCAGTCGTCCGCGACTGTGAATGACAGCAGGGCAGACAACTTAACGTAGTCATCAAATGAGAAACACGTGGCAGAACACTACACATACGACTTAAAGTATGTTCCTTGGCAGAAAATTATAAAAAAACATAAAATGTCTTTATTCCTTAATTAATAAATTGCACACAAATTAAGTCACCTGTTGTTGTAGTGTATTAGTTACTCACTGTGGTTACTTACAAGGGACACACTTCTCTTCCACACAACAGCCACTACAGCACTCCGTTTTGTGCACGCACTGAAACACAAACACAAACGTCAGTCACCAACACAATTTTTTGTTATTCCTGAAATTTCTAATGGCAAACTAAATGTCGTCCTGTACCGGACTACTTATTAGCATTCCAAGTGGTCACCGGGTTTTTTTCCGGCGGGAAAACTGTCGTCACTTCGATTTCTCATTGTTTTACTCAGTGACTCCCAATACCACATCTATCCTAATACTTTGTACTTCATTCGTTCCATGCTATATTACTCAGGTCAGAAAATAACTAATTTTCCCTGGAGACGAATTAAGTTAACTGAGATTTATCGCGGTTTTCTTCAGTACGTGTAATTCTAGGCTACTGTCTGAAAATTGGTCAGAAATTCTTGTTTCAATATATTTCATAATCATCTTCCCATGTCACGCAGTTGGGAAAGAATCATTAAATAAAATATTGCATGCCAACTACTACACAACATGGCAGACCAAAATATACCTCAGACAGTAGTCAATGTCCAATATAACTAGTGCAATGCTGCAAACATAGGAAACTCAACTTTATTTTTACGTCGCACGTAAAGCAGAGTTAATTACAAAATCTGAAGAACAAATGACTATTTCAGTTGATTAGACTTACTCGGTAGGTATCTTTAATACATTCCGCTGTGGAAGCTGCATCAACTGTCAGAAGTGTTACCAACATTACAGCTGTGCTTGCTACCAACAACACTGTTGAGAACTGCGCCATCTTTCAGGCTCTGAAAACAAAATTCTGAAATTTTCATTCTGGTAACAGAGACTAATTCCGGCCAACTTAGTCCTTCATCATAAGCTGATAGTCGCTCATTTGTTAATTTAATGATTCCCATCATCAACATCATTACAAGAATCAATTGGTTGACGCTGTTTATGAAGACAATCGCTGTTTATTCTGAGAATCACAAGAAACTCATAAATACTTTTTAATAATGTAACAAACTACGCCAAGAATTAGATCACGTCATCTGTAACACATGGAATAGACAGAGAGTAGGCAAAATGCAGAGATCTTGACTGTCGAAGCAGGTGGTACATATAGTTACCACTGAGCTTTAAAGAGTTGAAACGATGGACATATCACTGGTTAATAATCACCTCCAGTGCGACTAGGAACCATCAGGCACTTAGTCGATGCTTGTCATTCAAATGAATCTTAGTCAAGGCCGCGGTGGTTGTCAAGGAGATGTCCTCGGATAATTGCTAGCGTCAACTCGCGTTACGTAAGCTCCTCATTAACACTTGCCAGTACCATCACGACAAAGACCACCGCTGTCACAAACAAAGAACACTCCGGCACGGAGTACAACAAGATTCCAAATGCGTCCACATGGAGCCTTAAGCAATGATTACGGTCATTTCAGAACAGGTTTCAAAGATTATTTGGAATTGGGAGTGATGAACTAACACGAGAAAGGAGAACATTTAAGAACAAGGAGTTTCGTAATTTATATTCTTAATAATATTTTATCACGGAGGGTGAGATTCACGAAACACGAATAACGTGTGGGAGACACGGGAGAATTGTATTCGGAAAGAAGAGGGCATTCTGAAGACGTTAATGGGATGACAATATTAAGATTGATCTTAGAGAAGCAAGGCGTGAAAGTGCGTGGACAGATCAGAACAAGTATCGTTGGCTGTGGTTTCTCGTAAAAACGGTAGTAAATCTCTGGGTTGCATCATCTGACTAGGCAAGCGACTATCAGCTACTGAGGAACGGACTACATTCCATGAAGTAATTTTAAATGTGAGCACAGATGTTCATTTTCCAGATACTGCGTTACTATGGAAACACCAGGTGGCAACACATATCAAGACGGTGAAATCAAGCTTATTTCATAACAATTTATGCTGCAACATTTGAATTCCAGTATTTTAACTATTAATAAAATAAATTCCATTTGATATCACTAGTATCGACGGTATCTAAGCTCCATCTCCTCTTTTCACTTAAAGTTGTCCTCCTCCCCCAGCATTGTCAGGGTGATTAAGTCGAGAAGAGTGAGATGGACGGGGCATGTAGCGCTAATGGATGGGACAGGAGGTGTGCCCCGGGTGTTGGTTGGGAAGCCTGAGGGGAAGAGACCGCTGGGGAGACCTAGACGTAGATGGGAGGATAATCTCAGGCGGGATCTATGGGAGATAGGAGTTGAAGAACACTGGATTTTGTTGGCCCAGGACAGGGTCTGGTGGAGGGCTTTGGTTAATTCGGTGATGAACCTTCGGTTTCCCTAAGCCATCTGGTTGGTTGGGTCCACTATTTGGGAAACCTGAGGGGAAGAGACCCCTGGGGAAACCTACACGTAGATGGGAGGATAATCTCAGGCGGGATCTATGGGAGATAGGAGTTGAAGGAGACTGGATTTTGTTGGCCCAGGACAGGGACCGGTGGAGGGCTTTGGTTAATTCGGTGATGAACCTTCGGGTTCGGTAAGCCATCTGGTTGGTTGGGTCCACTATTTGGGAAGCCTGAGGGGAAGAGACCCCTGGGGAAACCTAGACGTAGATGGGAGGATAATCTCAGGCGGGATCTATGGGAGATAGGAGTTGAAGGAGACTGGATTTTGTTGGCCCAGGACAGGGTCCGGTGGAGGGCTTTGGTTAATTCGGTGATGAACCTTCGGGTTCGGTAAGCCATCTGGTTGGTTGGGTCCACTATTTGGGAAGCCTGAGGGGAAGAGACCCCTGGGGAAACCTAGACGTAGATGGGAGGATAATCTCAGGCGGGATCTATGGGAGATAGGAGTTGAAGGAGACTGGATTTTGTTGGCCCAGGACAGGGTCCGGTGGAGGACTTTGGTTAATTCGGTGATGAACCTTCGGGTTCGGTAAGCCATCTAGTTAGTTGGTTAGTTAAAAAGTAAAATTATACTGAAATAAAAAAATAAATTAAAATTATGTTGACCTACATAATTTCCGAGCAGTCTCAAAACATACTATAATATCCACTGAATCAAAGAGAGCTTTTGACGACATGTCCAATAAGGAACCCTTTTTCCGCGTATTGTGCGTCGTAAATTACGCCACTCACCCGGCCAGGAATCTGACTTACATACCAGCAGGTTGGCTTCGTAACTCCACAAACTTCTCGGAATATTACACTCAGCTGTCACTGCGTACTGCGTAGGAATAATCTCGGCAGGGCCTTCGGAGAGGAGTGGCAGGAAACCAGACTAGTCGCGGAAACACTGACCAATGACGTCATTTCCAAGCCCACCTGAGGCCATCATGTGACCATGAACAATCTGTCCAGCTGATGCCCAGGACTGGAGTAAATCTGCGAACGACAAACGTCTCACGCGATCCCTTTTTAACAGCTTCGGTTGCTGAGAAAAAAATTAACATTTCATGTTTCAAGCACTCCTCCGTTAACATGTACATTTTTCGGGGCAACGACCACTGAATAATTATGCTAAGTTTTTTTTTTCATATCTTCTTCAAACGTTCGTCTGCATCGGTCCTATGGTCAAAATAGACGATTTTGAACCACATACTATTGAAAATAATTATCAGAAGACTGCATCCTTCTACAAAATTCTCTCCCACCGAACAAACTGTGATGTTTTTTTTTTAATTTTCAAGAGTTCTCTTATTCTATTTCATTTATTTATAAATTTCAACGCTCACACAGCATCGAATGGTGGGATTTCTAAACAATGAAAGGTAAAGAACGTATAAGGACGTGGCAGTCGCCGAATTTACGAACTATACTGGCACTTGACAGGAGAGACTTGGGAAAACCATGACAAACCTGTCAGGATAGCGAGTCTCACTGCTCACATTACCTGTTCATTTTTATAAATGCCACAAATAAACTTTTCTGTTTGTTTTTGCTAAATATTTACAAGTGCAAACTATTCTGGATCAACACTGTCTAATTTCGTGAGATACAACAAACTAGCGAACTGTTATAACAAAAATTCCAGGTCAGAAAATTTGACAAAACACGCTTCTGTAAATAGCACGTTTAGATGGTAAATTCTGTCATCATGGTATGCCATGAAAAACAACACATTTCTATGAAAACTAATTTAATCAAGATTAAATAAAGTAAGAAGTTGTGAACTAATTTTTGATTCCCCCCCCCCCTAGAATCTCATTTTAAAAGAATAATTATGTGTATGGGCATAATAAATGTGGGTATTTCATCTTCAGCTCAAATTCTGCTCAACAGAAGGTTAGGACATCAAGAACCACGATTATCAACAACACAAGAGAATAACGTGTAAAAAGTTTATGTGAAGAAGGAAGAATGGAAACGGCTTTTGGAAGTGACGAAGTACAAACACAGTACGACACACCAACATGATGCAAAACTTTTTTTTTTTAGAACAATGTGGGGAAAACACCTAACCTACGAGAACACACAACACTTCAGACCGTGAAACACAAAATGTATTTAGCACTTAAAAAACAACTACCCACAGACAGACCCTGCATCACGCAGTCAATAGATCTCAAGGCATGTCGAGTAGCGTTTTATACAGATTTATTGACACAGCACGAACTACAGAATCTTCATAAACATCGTTCACGAAATGAACCAATTAAGTTTAAAGTAACAACCAGAACTTTATGGTTAACATCCACGATTTTAATTTGCGCTCAGGAACGAAGGTAGTGACTATTTCTAACATCAACATAGTATTTCATACACAATTATAACATTTAATCAGACTGTAAATTAAATTAAAATATACAAATAGACTGACCGCCACAATACAGTATTGCCTGTAGAACAAACTTCAATTTGGTAATGTTCGTACAATAAAACACAAATATCTGCTGTAAACAAATTCCCCACGTGCATTTTAAGATGCTGAGAATGTTATCGTGCATTTTCACACGCAACTTACTGATTTATCCATAGAATTTCTATTCCTCGAAGGTAGTTTGATGGTTCGTGGTTTTCAGTTTCTTTTGCAAAAAAAAAAAAAAAACTCTTTGTAATCGTAACTTCGCGTACAACCACAAAATACATAAAACCCAATAATTGTATGGGAGATATTAAATTTATCACCATTTTCACATCTTGAAAATTTACAAAAACTATACAGAACATGTTTGAAAAAATTCACACGTTTAACCACACGCCTGAACATTGTTAAGAAACTGGGTACTCCTTTTTTACAATCGAGCAATCTCCATGCTTCAATGTCATAAGTAAGCAGATGTTTATGTAATAATCTACCAATAATAAGAAATATTAAAGCCCATAACATTGGTATATATTGTCAATTTCCTTTCTAGCACTGCAGGGTTGGATTTCTTGTTACGTCACAGCGCCTCTCGAACGTAAACCTTTAAAAAAAGCACATTTATGAGTAAAAAATGATTACGTCGACAAGGTTCCGTCTGAAACGTGGCAAACTATAGTTTAATCCATAACATGTTCCTCTTGAGTATTCTTTCCAACCATCCTGACCAGCAGCTGCCCAGAGAGCGTAAAGATATGACTCCACTTCTTCCTTTTTTAAAAACATCCGTATTGCGGGATTTCCATTTTCCGTACAAGTCAGGATAAGAATGATAACAGCTGCAAACAGAGGAAACCATTTCCTATCAATGAATACAAACCATCGCGGTTAGGCCTTGGTATATCAGACACTTTTAACTTCCTAAGAGGTCATGTGGGGGGAGGGGGGGGGACATGTACACGCGAATTATCTGGCCAGTCTTGAATTCAACACATTCTCAGACGAAATTCCAACAAATTACCCACAATATTTCCATATTTTCAAATATTGTTACCTTTAAAAAATAGTGCCCATATCTCATTTTCAGATGGGTAAGAAAACAATTTCAAGTTCCAATGCCGAAGACCCAGCATTATGTCAACACAATGAATCGTAACTGTGTTTATTACTTAAATTTTTCAAAATGTGACCACTTCATCTGCACACAAACTAGGTAAATGTAAAACACCGAGTACACGAGGAGCCACAATCCGCAATTTTTGATAAATATACGCTTTCAACCAAGTCGATAAGACCGTAAATTATCTACAATCAAATGTTTGCTCAGCACACAAAATTATAAATTGCAACACAAACTGGTTGCGATGTACGATAGCTTGCTCTGATCAGTAAATCCAACCCTGTTAATGCTCCCAGCTGCCTTTACTTACGTCTGCAATAAACACATCACAAACTTTCAACCAGAAAATGAGTTATTTTAGTCAAACATCATGAAGTCCTGGTGGGAATTATCTATACTCATACTTGGGTAAAGTAACAATTTATACAGACCTGCATTTACAGTACGTAATATCCCCAGTTTAATACAAATAAAGACCTGAATTCTCAGTCCACGACACTTAACTCTGCTTCAGACAACAAAAAGACTGAAAATTCACCAGTCCATGGATCCGTGCAATATTATGATCCTGTCATTATAAGACGGATCAAACAGTGCTGAGGTTTCAAACAAAATTACAGCATACGGGGACCATGACGACCATCACATTTAAGTCATTCTTTAAAAGTTATCACAGTCCACTTTTGTGTCTGCAGAAAAGAAAGTGTTTTAGGAGCGTAGGTTTCTGTCCAAATAAATACGGTGATAAATCCAATTAAATGCTCGACTGCTAGTGCCAAAGGGAGAGGATAAATTACTTTTAAGTTCAACTGACAAAAACAGTTCTTTTCAGAACAAAAACCCATTCTGCCAACATAACGATGCGCATTCACAAATAACTACTTCGACAGCTCTGATCCCCCCCCCCCCCCTTGTGCACCATCTTCCTTGACTCTTTGCAAATTTAACTAGCAGTTAAGCAGATGATCTGAAATACACTGAAAATTTCCTTTACAATTACCTGAGATATATAACATGGACGGGGTAATTCAAGAAATGTAAATTCCAAGAAATCATTAAATTATTGTTATCAATTGGGCTCATTTTACAACTAAATAAAATTTATAAGATAGCATACAGCATGCCCTAGGAGCATTGGGGCAGACATTGTAACAAAAGGGTTAACACAATACGTATACTTAATTAGAACACAAAGAATGTACTGCAGTGGCTCTATTTCTTACAGGATTGTAATACCTCTGAAACTCCCTCCGACAGATAATGCACAGTTGCTCCCCCCCTTTTGAGTTTGAGCACAGTCAAGATCCGCAAAATTTTAAACTGCAAATTCTCAGTTCACATATAACATTGCTGTTTTTTAATGGGGTAACTATATACATGCAAGTTGAGTGAAACTGAGATTCATTACAAAATAAGTGAAAGCAATGTACCAATACACCTACGGAATAAAGTCACAGCTGACTGATTAAGTTTGCCAACACCAGAATCTTCCAACTTGGTAACATGGCAGCTTAATGGAAAAAGAATTCATTGAGCCCATTTTTCCGTAACATTAGATGAACAACAGTTCTCACTAAAAAAACACCTTGCATTACAGTACGATGTTTCAACAAAAGATTACAGTATGGACACAGTGTCTGAAAACATCGCTACTGGGTACTTCCATGATTAATGCATGATATTTCGAGAGCCTGAAAACCAGGTCAGAATACAAATTTATAAAAACAGCACTCAAAAGATCCTTCCTGAAGACGGCTGTCTTCTGGGAGGTCATGCCATGTACAGTTCCATCACCACCATACAAGACAAGTCATCTTAGTTTCGTATTATCCCAAGATACTCAGGGCTGCACAAAATACCACGCAGATCTTTCAACTCACGGACAAAAAATATATTACGCTTTAAAATCTCCACCTCATTTAAATATTCAGCAGGGTGATAAATTACAACCTCTATACTTTGCATCAAAATAATGCCCATTTTCCTAAGGGGTTCACTGGATGTTACACTTGTCCCACTGCAGCTCACACGTCATATTTTTTTAAAAATTTTTAGCAAACAGCAAATGTACACTGACTTAACACTACATTAAGAATAATCATAACTAGCTTGCTTCAAAATGTCACTGCAGAAAAGCTTTTTTTTTTACCTTTTTTTACTTTAATTTTCTACAAGAAGGTAAATTCACGTCATTACGTATTACTTGGAAAATTCCACTAATTCTATGCAAAGTATAGCTTGTATTATATTCTTCAGTTTTTACGTGCATCATCAATCTGGTGTGAGGGCCATTCTGTTCAGCAAACACATTCCCACAAAGGGGACAGGTTAGTTTAAATTAAAGTCAGTTTACGCAGCAAAATACATACATTCACATAAAAAAACTTTGTAAATCCTAGAAATGAAAGAGTATTAATCATAATTAATACTGGCAAGACAGAAAATGAACGCATTTGTCCTCCAGGATGCAGGTTTTGCGCAGTCAATTGTAATCTCCACTATTCGTGTACTTCAGCACAAAATAAAACAGAGGGACACAGGCAAAGCTGTATGAATTACCTGGACAGAAAGAAAGACGAAGATATAAAACTGGTTTCTATGGAAAACC
Organism: Zootermopsis nevadensis; assembly: GCF_977971745.1. NCBI lineage: Eukaryota > Metazoa > Arthropoda > Insecta > Blattodea > Termopsidae > Zootermopsis > Zootermopsis nevadensis. The sequence continues at coordinate 6,670,440 of NW_028259159.1, read as the reverse complement.
CAAAAGGATGCCAAGAATGAAGAACTACTTGGAAAGATTAGCAAGAAAATCAATGCAAATGTAGAAAGAGAAGAGACAGATAAAACAGGTTTTAAAAAAATAACATAACTGCAGGATTTGAGATTCTGAAATTGGCGAGTATGAGGATGGCCGCGCTGGTACACTTTCACCAGACTACACGACGCTACAACGCTGAAGACAACTATTCTTAATAATAAAATCCATTCACTATTACAATCATTGAGGAGGAAGAGACACTGGTAGACATCGCAAACATTTGAGCGAAGAGGCTTGCAAGCCTAACCTTGAAAAGATAAAGAAGAAATTTTAAAGCAAGCTGATGACTAGATTATAAGAAGAGATAATTCACATATTTCTTAGTGGCATTCGCCTATAAGTAAGCCAAATAACTTTATTATTGCTGTTTTCCCACAACTGATAAAAATGTATAAATGAAAAAGCCAACATCGACATTATCGCTCTGTGAGAACCCCAAATCTAGTAAGAAGAAACATGACAATCCTCGGAGACCCTACCGAGGATCCCCACAACACAAATCTGGGATGCATCCTGATGACGGGAACCAGTGATCTAATTCTCAAACCTCAATAAAATGTTAATGACTTGCAAGGAAATCTCCCTGTAAATAAATTTCAACTCAAATACAAAAGATTATGTCACCAATATAAAACCAACATCTCCCATTTAAAAACTTGAAAATGGGAGTGTGTTTGCCGAACAGAATGGCCCAGCAGTGTACGCGACTCTTACTCTAACTTACACAAACCATTAAGTGGCATGCAAGTTTAAATTATCAGAGATTTTGCACAGGTCAGCGCAACTTGAGCAGACATTCACGCCACGGGATTACTTCTACTTCCATTCTGGCCACAAGGCAGGTCCCTTTACTGTAATATAAGACACCTGATAATACAGATACTTATAAGTCAAAGTCTCAGGTTGAAATTATTTTTCTACAAGACACTTCACATAAATTAACGCATAATTATACTTATGTTCAAGTAGGATATGGGTACTACCAGCCACGCTGCCAAATCCCATTCTCATTAATTTGAACACTTGGCTTTATATAACACAATGCCAATCAATGTCTCCAAGGTTCAAATTAACCAATATAGATTATTCTCCCGTGTGAAAGCTGTCACGTTGCTACAACCTGCTCAATATGTCCGTTCATTTCTTGGTCATAATTTTTAGGTACTCGAGCGCGTTCTGCGCTGCACTCGCTTGAGCCTCCTTCGAACAGCTGCCACTGCCATAGCAGACTGCGACAGGAAGTGTGGATAGCTGCACCAAGCACTGCGACTTGCCTGCAGATCAAGACAGGTCACAGTTTTAACACTTCAATTGAAACTTCTTCACCTACTTTGTAAAACACAAAGGTAAGGCTCCCCTCATGCCCAACAAGCAAGCATCTAAGAGGAATGATAACTCAGAGAAGGCATTCAAAGCATGCAACATGTTCACCGTTCTTCAAACACTTTGTAAGACAAATAGTTTTTCACACAAACAATAATCTTTAGTCAATATGTGAGTGATATAAAGAATAGAATTTTGAACAAAGTCCAGGGAACATCTAGCACTATATATATACAGAATTATCCAACTGTTATCAGTATTATTAAAACACAAACTCGCTTTTATTTGTGTGATTTGTGCTGAACGATCAACTAACGCATTCTCACTAATGTTATCACTACCAAAGCATGACTCATTATCAACAAAGTTATCTGTAACCAAATCAGAATCATTATATGCACGCAATTCCTTATTGCGTTCCTCTATTTCAGTATAATATCAGTTCAGTTTTCATTTGGATACTCTTATATGTTATCTAGATTAGAAATATTGCAACTAATAACATTTCACGTTATCTAAAAGAGCTCAGTTAAAAAAGAACAGAGTATCCCCAGCTGACAAAAAGTTTTAAAAATTGTGGAAACCTGATATGTATCAGAACACACTTTTCTGGAGCACATCCTTAACCTTTGTTAAATACCTGTCACAGATTTCTCTTCTATGTCCACATACGTAACCTCAAACTCCTGCTCAGAAGCTATCTCCTGCAGAAACTGCACAAAGTTGAAGCTGGTATCGTTGAAAGAAGTGATCTGCATACACAGAACAAGAAACCATACAAAAATCTGGTGCGTGTATCGGTTATCTAACGGCAGGACGTGCAAATTACGGAAACTGCATACAGAAAATGACATTTAATATTTATTTTTCCTTTTATTGAGTTAAATTAGGTTCAAGTAAATACAGAGTACTGCAATTATACAAACCATCTCCAGATGATGTATTTCAAAGTTTCTAAAAATGTTGCAAATACCGTACCTTTTGACTTATCATAAATATGAAGTATGACATACTACCAGTTATGGGCGTAAACTGTGTCATTTACTGACAGACAAAATATATCACCAAGACCTGTACTTTACTAACTAATTTGTTTTGTATAATAGGTCATTTAAAAAATAATAATATCTGATTTAAGCTATGCATAAATTAGAAATGCTATTGGCCGATATGGACCAAAATAAACTTTCCAACATTTATTTCAAACCTTTACACACACACACCTGCAAATAAAGAAACTTGTTCCAAATTCACCAAATGGTCTCACTATACCATAATTAAGAATTACGAAAATTTAGAAGAATGTTCATTGCACACCAAACAACTATGGAATTCCTGAACCAAAAAGTTAAAGAAATTACAAAATCAACTAAATCAGTACACCACATGTACACAGGAAGAAGTCATACTGAGAACGATGGATAGCACCAAGGGGTTAATTATTAAAATACGGTCCAGAAAAACATGAGATTCACAACACATCTCACACTTAAAAATAAGTTTGTACCATCATTGTTACTTTTATAAATACCTTTCTTTGCAATCTTTTCGTCCACCATAAACATCACAACAATTCAATAAAATATTCTCGGGCAATCAGCCGCATCAACCGGTTACCGTAGTTGACGAGGCTGATTGCCCGAGAAGATTTTATTGATCGTACTCGCAAAAAAAGTCTCAAATCCTATATCACAACAGCTGAAGACCAATCAAAATCAAAGCAGGGAAATGCGGACATCTTTCTCCCAGCAGAAAACACCTGAAGTACATGAATATAATGGCTAGACCTACAGCCCACGGAACTGCCCACATCATCCACCCTTCTGCAATCACTCGATATCCAAACAAATTTGAGAAACTTTGGGTAACATTACAAGAAGCAACAAACACATGGTCCTGCTCACCTGCAGTTCAATCAATTTAATGCCTGATGACACCTTCAGGTTCTTATGGAACTGAGACACTTTGTGACTATGGTGTGTACTCATAGTTGAGATTTTACTATCTTTCAGGTCAGCATAACGGGCAGCAACATTTGCAACACCATGGGCAATCTACAAACAAACAAAAAATGTAAATGATTCCACTTGACAATTTCATGTTTATCTATGGAAAGGGGAATAATAATCATCAGTTAGGGACAGGTATTTTTTGTTCATAGCAGAATTAGGGCAGTGATTAGGGGAATAGAATTTGTTAGTGACAGGTTGCCTTATATAATTCTGGAAGGACATCGGTATTTGATACATTTGGCAAGTATCACATGAAAATTCTGCTAGGATATTTCAATGCAAAAATTGGGAGGGAGGATATCTTCAAACCCACAATAGGCAGCGAGAGTCTCCATGCACTTAGTAATGATAACGGTGTTAGAGCAACAAGGTTTGCTACGACAAAAGATTTAATTGTAAAAAGTACAAAATTTCCACACCGTAATATTTATACTTATCCAGATGGTAGCACACACAATCAGATAGATCATGTTTTAGTAGATAATAGAAGGCAGACAAATATAACTGATGTGAGGTCATTCAGAGGAGCAGATTGTGACACTGACCAATTTCTGGTAGTGGCAAGAGTGAGGGAGCAGCTTTAAGTAGATGAACTAAGCAAAATTTCAACACAGAAAGAATTTATTTAACTTTGCGCCAGAATACGCCTCCAGGTAAGTCCAAGACAGGCAGGAGGGTTTTCAACTGAATGGTACACAAAAGGAATACAAAATTTTGGTTTGAATATTTCAAGGTAAGGCACCACTTGGGAGACCAAGAAAGATAGTAATACCTCTGCCTTCAGTTCCATGAACACAGCAAAGGCAAACTTATCACCACTTACACACTAGTCACAATTTCTCAGCACTTCAAGGCAAGCACAAACACAACACTAATCAGTTTTCAGTCCTAACAAAAGAAATATCTGTATGACCGACCTGAAGGGGCGCTGTGGGACAAAGCAACAATGTGAAAAGAAACATCTGCAATCAAGTCTTCTAAACATGCCAGAACTGCAAACAATTTTAATGATTCTTAACCAACTGCAGAGGTTACAAAATTTCCTTCCTTTGTACTGCCTCAGGCCTAGCATCACCTGTTAATGAATACGCCAGCAGAAATGTGAAACATCATCTAAAGTACTGTGATACGCCTTTGAATAATGTACTTTCACGATGAATCATGTGAAGCGTGGCTTTCACAGGACACCCCAGAGAAATATTATTCCATACACTTCCTGGTGTTCATAATTCCAAGCATAAAAAACATCTATGAACTTATTATTGTCAGATCTACTGGTTAATTTTTGGAAGATGCCTATTAAAAATGGCATGTTCTTACTAAAAATAAAATGGACAAAACAGGTGCTAGATTACAATATTAACATGACAGTCTTGCCCTGATGATGGAGGCAATAAGCACCTCTAAAACATCACTCAGTTTCTACCAGACTACATGGCAACACCACACATCCTATATGTCTTCATCCTCGTCACCTGAAGTCCAACATTACAGAGAGTGTTCAGCTAAAACTACACGTTCTTAACATAAACATTAATAGATAATTAGTTAGCCTGAAGGTGCATGCATCTTATTATTGACAGAAAGGTCCCAGTACCCAGTGCATATGATTAGGTTACACACAAGTATGGGTATAAACTGCATTTAGTTGACAATTATAAATTATTAGTGGAGTTAACAAGTCAATGAACATAAATTAAGATGCAATAAGTAACACAATCAATGATTGACAGGCTCTATTCTAATTCCTGCACGTACCTCGTCCTCATCATCCACACCAAGAATGGCATTCGACAGCACAACTGGGCTGTCCTGTAGCTTCTCCCACATCTTGTAGGCTGCCTGTCTCTTTGCTAACTTTTTGGATTTTCCCGTGCCTGTTAATAAGGTACAAACACGACACAAAACAAATAGTTTACGAAACAACATAATGCTTAAATTCCTTAAAATGTTTCCATTTATGTACATCAGCTTCCAAAAAAGTAATTACACAACTTAATGATCCATCTGTGCAAGCATTCAGCTAGCACGTAACTTCAATTATTGGAAAATCGTCAGATATTACTTCAACATTAATAACAAACACACAATGCATTCATAGACAATACAGCAAATGCTTGCATCAAATATCAAGAGTACCTGAGGGTACTGAGTAAAACCAATTAAATACTTATTCAGAGATAACATTGCTCCAGCCAAATTATGAACTGTGGTCCTTACATATGACAGTCATAAAAATCACCTATTGGTATGCCTACGCACATCATAGCATACACGCCTACAACTAACCAGTTTCCCGGTGCTTAAATACAACACAGGAAATGGTGAAGAGGCGTTCGTGGGGAAGACCCTCTTCATTCACCATCTCATAGCCTGGGGGAGGCCAGCGTCGAGACATGCACATTTCCTGCAGTGCCCCAATGGGGTTGCCTGGGATCTTGTCATCATAGGGTGAAATGATCTCTGTCTTCCTAGCAAATAAAAGGACAGGCCGTTATCACGTGAAGTCTTCAGATACACCTGGTGGTTTACTTTCATACTTTTATGCCAAAAGTATAAATAAGACTGAAATCCAGGTTCCCCTGTGTTGAAAGAAATATTCCTTATACATCAGAGAGAAGTAATGATGAACACTTACACTTCGGACAACGCGTTGTTGGTACAGCTACTTCCATCTTCCTGAGAACCAACAATTAATTTATCCAGGACAGATTTGGCGGCAGCGTGCTTTGCTTCCTTCTTTGATCGTCCAGTTCCCATGGCTGTGAACATACAGCATGTATAAAGAAAAATCATGTAGTTTTCATCTAGGATTTAATGATGAGCAATGGCATTTTAATAGTAAATTAAAAAGAACACGGTAGTGTTTGTGATTAATATTACGGTTGATCCCAAAACACAGTAGTCATTTTTGTTTTAACATTCTCAATACAACAAAGTTAAGAAAATTAATCAGTTATCCAAATAAAAGAATGAAACAGTATGAATCATATAAACATTAAAAATTATTTAAATAATGTTCTAAGGAAATTATAGATTACTATGACAGGGAAAACACTAATATCAAAAAAGTGTGTGACCCACACAAAATCATATGAGGGGTTCCTTGACTAAGGCTGGCTGCAATGCGTAGTCAGAAAACAGCTCCACCCAGTGCACAGCTTTCCAGTCCTGTCCTCCAGACATCTCCACTGGCAGCAGCTTATATATGTGTACTTTCCAACTAGCATTTTGTATGGAGTACGTAAAACAAATGCATAATGTAATCACCGTGCCCATCCACCCACTTCCTTCAACTTCAGAACTACTAAATTAAGTCTGTTACTAGAAGTTTAAACTAAAACCCGCCAGGCAAAGTAAATTTTCATTGCCATCACCCTAATGCAAACTCTCTATGACAATCGAACTTACAAACTTTCTTGAAAACAGTCCACTGGGCAAAAGTGCCAACATAATATAAAATACAGATTTTTGTAAGCACTACTACTTTCATTATAAATATATTCTTGTTCTAGTGTGTATACTAAAGGGCAAACTGGAAGAACTAATTCATACAGTTTTAACTGTAATATTATAAGCTTTTCAACAACAGATCTGTACCTTCATAAATTAACGCCAAGTCCAATCGGATTTGTAAAGTTGCAAACAATTACTGTGTAAAATATGAGTACTCCATTGCACCAAACATTTCCATTCTCACGTCTTCTCTAAGTTCAATATGATAACTTCTGTAAACAGTTCACATGGAGAATGACTCTGATTCCAAGCCCTTTCCTTTATGACACTGCCAAAATATACAGCAGGCTCAGGTCCATGCAGAACTGTATCGTATATTTCAAATTGCTTAGATGATACCTAATCTGTGTAGCCGTTCTTTATTCCAGAGACCCCATTATCTACCTTATGAGGCAAAATCTCTTTCCTTACAATAATGTTACACAATTCATAACACTGCAAGACTTCCCCTTCATCCCTCCAAGTCACAACAGTTTTAAAATTCCATGATTGCATGAAAGAAATAAGTTATCTTAAAATGACAATGCCATCCTTATTTCAAATTACATAAAGAGACGCTTAATACAAAGGAAAACAAAGAATGCAAAAGAAACTTTGATTGTTAAACCCAAGGAGATCATATGGGACACCTACGCATAGTTGAATGGATAATATAAAAGTGCACATAAGAAATAATGCAACATAATAACTTCAATCACATTACGTTTCGCTCAGATTTCACTGTTCACAACCAGTAAAATGCTATGATTAATTACTTGGAATTCTTCAGGTACAGTCAAGGCCCCCATCCTCCCTGTAAAACAGCCTTATCACACAAAATAATTGCACAATATCCAATACCATTAAACCATAATCTTTAGTTTCAAAATTACCAATAATACTTGACTTAAAACTCTTGATCATGAAAGGTAGGTATTATCATACATACCCACAACCTCAGATACTGTCACACGGTATCGGAATGTCGGTTCATGTATAGCACCCTCAATCTGAACAAGTTCATATTTTGGAGTTGTCCCACGCCTGCTTAACAATTCCTGAAGTACAGAGACTGGGGTCTTTCCAATAGCAGCAGTCATTTTCTGAAAAGAAGTGAATCTAACAAACATGGAAATAATATTTTATCTACAAATTCTTCCCATTTTAGTCAACAGTTAATTATATGAATTCCACATACTCTGGGTAATTAGATTGTGAAACACATCAGATGACAAATCAAATGACCGAAATACCTTAAAATGCTGTTCTAGAGAGAAGAAAGTGTTGTAAAAACAACATCAAAAGCCAATGTGTATTATAACCTGCAAAATCATAACGTAAAGATTTTTTTATGACCACAGCACTGGATACGATATTGCTCAACTGAATTTACTACCTAACTTGTTCCGAAGAACAACATGAAACAATTTTGTAAATGAAATTCTGAAGGAACAGAAGCAACAAACATCTGACGAACATAACATATATCTATTTATTTGCTGTCATTACGATTATTTTACAAAAATCCTCCCATCATACATGAAACAACTTCCAATAGGCAAATGAAGCATCCTAACATCAAACTGCCGAATAGATGCATAAATATGATAAAGGTGTTTTGAAACACAATAATGCAACTGCCGGCTTGCTAATCGACTCAGTGCATGTGTTCTGGTGCAATTATTTTATAATAAAATTTCATCAGTTCCAAATAAATCATCCCCGTGAGACGACTCACCGACAAATGTGTCTGGATGCCTTTTCTGACAAATAGCACAATAACAAATTCTAATTTTCAAACGTTAAAACAGCCCCACAAGAAATGCACCTAGCAACGATAAGTAATCGAATTCTCGTTACCAAAGATGAACTACTGCAATTGTTAAATCAAATAAATGACAGGCATCAGGCTAACCAACGGCACCCAATTTGAACGTGAAATTTCCTTGTCGACTCGGCTAATACTATTATATTATGAAACAAAAACTGAGGCACATGGAGGAACTGCATAATTTGTACTCTCCACCCCATATCATCCGAGAAATAACGAGGATATGATTGGTTGGGCATGTAGCAATCATTAGATGCAGAATGGGTACAAAATTTTGCTTAGAAAGCCCAATGGGCACCTATCACTCAAAACTAAACACAGGTAATATTCAAACGAATTTTAAGAAATTAGCGGGGGTTGGATATGGACTGTATTTATCTGGCTCAAGATAGGGACCAGTGGCAAAGCTCTATTGAAAATAACAAAAATGTCTCAAAATGAGGCTGTGAATTTCTTAACAAGCTGAACAATTATCTATCACCTTCTTAGAGACCTGCCCCATTTCGGAGGTTGGCTATTTGGATAAGGAAGACTGGAAGTTTTGTTATACTTTTCCTTACATACTATGCTTGCACTCAAAACTCCTGTGTAGACTTTACTTTTGAAATTCTCTATAACCAAAATGAGAGTGCCTAGTTTTAACTTATTATGAGTAGAAGTGACTGCCTACATACTGTATGGCCTGGGTTCAATTCTTGAAAGGGTAAAGCTCTTTTACTCCACCATATCCAGATTAGTTCTACAGTCTAAATAGCCTCTTTTTAAAAAAAAAATTATTTTCCTAAGTGTAAAGTCAATGGACATCAAAGTTATGAATGTGTAGAGGTTTACCTCTACTCCCTATATATGCCATACACAAGAATAATTTAATAAAATTCAGTTAACTGCAAATTGCACACAATGACAACAAATAAACTGGACATGGCATGTCCTGGAAAAACAGCAAACTACTGTTTCCAAATGGAAGAGGTGAAATCTTGCACTAAGAAACAAAGAAGTAAACACATAAAAATAATTTATCACCTTACACAATTGGACACAATCCTTCCATATAACATCATGAACAGTTTACAATGTAATATTAAAGCTTTTACAACATCATATATCTCACAGTTCCAGGTAATTATGCATTTCTTCAGCAACAGCAAAGAAAAATATTAAATCTTTTAATTCACATCCATTAAAGGAAGTTAATACATAAAATTATTACTAAACTTGCTGGCATACATGATGGGCTCTCTTATCTTCAATCTAAAAAATTTGGTTGCATTTCAGCTATATTTCCACATAGACAGCAGCATCTTACAAGAATCTGGTCCACCTGGCTTACTGTCTATGAGTAATTCTCTGAAATTGTATAGATTTAAATATTATTCCCTGACAAACTACAGTGGTTTTCTGCTTGAGCATCATAATACAGACCACCAGGCTACAGGCTATACAATCTGCTGTGTGGTTATGGACCACACTTTTGGTTTACTCTGGCACAAACATGTTAAATGTCGAGTTGAACAGCCACTGCAAGTAGTTCTGTTAACACTCAAGATTCTGTTGATTCTGATACAAGAAATAAATGTCTTACTTTGTGCAAGCCATTAGGAGTGATGAACTTAAAAATCAAGTTTCATTGCTATAAAAAACACCTCTAAACAGAGGCTGCAATTTAATCAAGAAACTTCTTCAGACAGGAAAGTCAGTTCTACCAACAGCCTATTTCACTACTGTGAATAGTTCTGTCATACACAGAAGCTCTCCCAGCATGCTACAGGTGGTCTAACAAGCAGGCAAAGTGCTGAAAATATTTTAATGTAAACAAGAATGCGCAAATAAATCCTTAATGGTGGAAACTAAAGTCCTACTCTCCACGAATCTCTCTTAAAGTTGGGGACTGAAAAAATTTAGTGTATGTCAAATATACCATATTTCATAGAAATCAGTCCCATGGCTTGCCAAACTGCTTTCAGACCAGCAACTGGACAGACATGATAAAACCTGTAGGTGTTGTTCTAAATAATATTTTGAACATCTAAAAGAACTGGTGTCTTTGAGTTTTAAAGACTAAATCAAATATACATTTATTTGTGCAAATATGACTGACCAGATGTTGATAATCAGGTTAATAACAATAAAAGTCCAGCTGTTCATTTTGTTTTATACCCAACACTATGAGGCAACTGTATCAGAATTAAATTCAAAAATTGCACAAACACCAAAACAACAGAATGATCAATATTATGCTTCTTGTTCAGTGACTTTCAACATATTTTCTTTTTTTAATGAATGGACGGTCACCACACTTGAGCTATTACACATCTACAATTTGCATTTTATTTGTGCCAATAGCTGTAGTCTTGCATCAATGCTGATCAATCCCAAGCAAGGCAACATATTTCACAATATGAAATAATGCACTTAACAGAATTTATATAAATTATATAATATATATACAATGAAGTAAAAATTCTCTCATTATTTCAAGACTCTTAACTCTTTCATTAGGCCTTTACTACATATGCAAATAACTATTACAATTAACAGGAGTGTTGGATAATGTACGTAAGTTACCCAGAATGCAATGTCCCATGAAACTTAAGTAGTTACCTTAGAAAAAAATTAATGGGAGACAACAGTGGTTTGCATTACAAGCAACTGAGTTTCTTTTGGCATAAAGCAAGTCAATGACGAACAATCACTAAAGGCTAAACATTATCTATGGAGATAATACTATCAAAAATCACACCATTTGCCAGGTAAAACGAATGATACCATTATCTATCTTGAAGTCATGATACCATTAGCAGCATTACAGACTAGCACTCTTCAGTTACAAAATCATGCCTGAACAGAACAGCCAGCATCAGCCATAACAATTACAATTCTACAAACTCTTCTAAAATCATGAAAGTCTTATGATTTATTTCACGGCGGCTTGTAATAGCATCATGTTCCAATTCTTGGATAATGACATGGCTGTGAAGGGTGGTACATTTGCTAATGTTATGGAGAACACTTTGTTCTCATTTCTGAGACAAAATCACAAAACAATCTTGAACTATTATTCCCAAATGGCCACACATTTACCAATCAAAGTGCAGAATACCCCACTGCCTTCTAAGCTAGCAATATAAAGATGGTTCATAGTTGCAAATATGATAAATATGCAGTTGTGAATCAAACAACAGTGGTATACAATTTGGTGTTTCAGTGTATGGCTAGTAACAAATTAACACAAAATTAATGCATATTATGAAACCTAGAAGTGCACAATTTCTTGATGCTAATGGTAGGACTGCAATGCAGTATAACTGCTTTACACAACTCAAAACGTCACACGGAAGCATTTACACGCCACACACGTCATTTTCTTCCTGAAGCAAAAAGAAGCCAGCGTATCTATACATCTCAACTTTTTTAATAAAAAACATTTTTATAAACAAATAAATAGAGCAACACACATAAACTTCGTTTCTTAATATATTTTTGTGAATATGTCTTGAAAACAACACCGGCATTCAAAACATACATTTTCCAGCAAACCCACCACAAAGGTTTGTTTACTTCAACACAACTGTGAAGCATCTAACTGTGGCTGCACATATCACAACATAAATGCCCATCAACAAATACAAAGTGGCAGTCTACTAAAAAATTAATGCCCATTTGCTAAAGTCAGGACTTAGATAAGAACAGAGAAGGCTTTATCACAACAACAGACCATAAAGACGATTGTTTATGCTGTGACAATTTAGTCTCTAAGCAGATAATTGTTTCAGAGAAACAAAGTAACAGGTGAAAAACATTATTTTTGTTTACTGTTAAGCATATAATACGTAATTTATATTCTGCAGACAGATTACATAAATAAATATCTTAATATATCAATTTGGGACAGCACAATTGTTGGAAGAACTGCAGCTCTCACTGAACTACTAATGGTAGTACCGTTTCAACAGCACGTGATTCTGGCATGAGACCGCACACAGGACACAATATCATCAAACAGTGAGTTACTTTGCTACAGACAAAAAGTCTTACTCCATCGCAGCAATAACAAAAACATTAGCATATGTACATTAGGGTAGGAATGACTGTTTACTCAAAATCTTAAACACTGTGGAAAGAAGAACAGGCAACAGTAGTCAGTCTGTTATGAATCTTAAAACTCCACATTACAAGTTGTTTTATTCCCAATTTTATCACTTTCAATTCCTTTATATGCTTTTTCAAAATGTTTATATCCACTGACCGTATTTCACTGTAAGCCGTCATACAGGAAACATGAAGCAGACAGCCACTAGGTGACTAACGTAAACAATCAAGGTTGAATTTTGGACATTTCTGTGCACCTACTACCACATGCTTTCATGAGCCAATCAGATTCACAGGGACAGTGTATAAAAGTATTCAGTTACTTCAAGTGTGAAGTAGATGACCACCCACCTTCATCCATGTTGGTTAATTCACACAAAGTTACTTTGCTACAAAAGCTATGGTAAATAATATTTCAGGATCAAAGTAACAAAAGTGTTTCATGATGTGTTTAGCTGCCAGTCTGTCAGTGGACAAGATGGCTAACACTGTCTGTTACTAGTAACGTCTTTACTGAGATTCTAGTGATAAAGAATAATGTTCAATTCTGGAGTAGCAAAGTATAACATTAAATTAGAGAATGACAAAGCACAGTGTCCAATACCATTTATGAGACTTGCCAATACTAAAATTTAAAAATAATCAGACACAAACAACTCAAGACTGTTCCCTCATATATATTCTTCACCTTTTAACTTAGCATCAGTGTTGTTATGACGGCAAACTTTCTCATCTTCAAAAACTTTATGAAGATGCAAAGAGTGGAAAGGTGTAATCTAATGCAGCAAATTTTACAAATGCATCTTTGCTATCTTGCACAACTCTTGGGCCTTGAAGTATATTGATAGCAGATACAAATCGTCACCAGGCTGACAGCTCTACAATTACCACAGAAGATAATTTTTTTTAAATTTTTTGTTAAGTATTCATCATCACATACAAATTATCCAAACAAAAGTTTTAGATTTTAATGAGATCTGTACATATTTTGTTGTGTTCCAGTACGTTTGAGATATTTCACAAAAGCTGATTTTGGATTCATGTAACGTAAAGCATTTGTAACTGAATACCCCCAAACTAATTTCCTGGACCTTGAATACTAAATTTCATTGAAATCGACAGAGTAGTTATGGATATGAAACATATGAGCAGACAAGCAAGACTTCCTTATTATAAATTAATTTTATGTACTTTGCGCAAAAAATAAATAAAAACCTACCATAATTCTCTACTTTATTACTGGATGAACTATGCCTTACACTTAAGCTGCCACTATGAATAGGCTCATTAATAAAGCAGTCATTTTCACACCTAAACAAAATTTCACAACTTCAAACATTTCATAAAATTTCATACTTAATAAGCCAAGATAATCACATTGCCTTGATAAAACTTCACATTAAAATATATTATGAAACACAATAATTTAAAATAAATTTTCTATTAATTAAAACTCTCATAAATTTGTGCCATGAGAAGTGCTACAATACAAATCTTAAAGATTTCTGAAAGCATCTGAACAGTAAAGAATAAAAACAATCAAGTTTCACTGTTTCGATTCCATCTACTGCAGACAGACACGTATCTATTATGTATCATTACATATTATGAGTTTTATACTGTGGTGCCATTCTCAGCTTCTGACATCTTTCCTTTCTACAAAGTTTGAAGAGTACTACCTCGTGCAATACCATTCGAACAGAAATGTGTATGTCTACAAGCAGCAGCTTCAATGGTTAACAACCACAAAAGTACTCCATTACTATCATTTCAATTTTAAACCCCTTCAATTCTGACCACAGAGCATAAGATTGCAGGCAGTCAGCATTGTGTTAGTCTCAACACGTAATTGAGATCAAGGCATTGATTTTAATGCCTCATCCAAGGGCATTGTACATGCTTACTATAAAAGAATAATCAAATTTTAAAAATTCAATTTGCATGAATTAATGTTCCTATAAATGTTACATTAGTATTGAAATAAACATAACATAAAGTAGATACAGATATAAAAGCAAAGAAATTAATGTATAGACTCAGTCACAAGACAGAAATAAACGCAGACTTAGTCAGAACACAGAAATGAGCGTAAAGATTTATTCACAAGACAGAAATGAATGTAGAGACTTAACCATAAGATAGATGTCAGTTCATGATCACAAAATTTATATAAGTCAGCAAGTGTTTTAGTTTAAGAAGAATTTGCTTAAGTTCCACTCATTATCAACCTGACCATTATCTTCATCACACAGGCATATGCTAATTGGGTGTACAATAAATTATGTTCAACTTAAAAGTTAGCACCATCTTAACAACTTACAGCATAAAAATTTCAATATTTATCTTTAAAGTTTCATAACTTCACTTAATAACGATATAAATATATTTTATAAACAGCAAAATTAAAATACAGCACGTATTCTATTAACTTCCTATGTGCTACATATCAAACATGAACAGTTTCCATCTCTGGCTGCATACATACACAAAGGGGAGCCACTGACGCAAACACCCTGTGCATAATGCAAAAAGCCAAGCCTGGATGTCACACAAATGGTCCCCTGGTGGTATCAGCAAAATAAAAATATTTTACACATAGGAAGGACTTGAAGAATTCTGTAATTAAAAACAATAACAATTCCACCGACTTCCATTTATAAAGGACAGAAAATAAATCAGACATCAATACACATACTAAACTGAGAAACATAACACAGAGAAGCAGCATTCGTGCACATATGCATGTCTTCCATTATATCAAGTAACCAATACGAATACGATCAACACAATATTTATTGTCACATGTAGAAGCAATCTAAAACAACTTGTCAAATGGAAACAATCATATTCAACAATAAATACTTCAATTCTTTCTCTTTGTCACAATCAATTGAACATGGCACTCGGTGGACAGCTGTCATTACCTCGAGTGACATGCTCGGACTTTGCAGTCATCAAAGTTAACAAAAATCATCTCTAGTTACAATGACTTCATGAGATGAACATTAAATGTGCGTTTACATCTCGCTGATTAATACCATGTAAAAACTAAATATTTAAAAAATAGTGTGAGCACTGTTTGTTCTCTGTGTCTGCATCACGTGCAGTGTTACAGCAGCATGCATTTTACATGACGTCTCATTTTTCTTCGATTCCTGTCTAGTTCTGCCGGTGGCTGGTTGCGAATTATACGCACAACCTGCAACATACAAGACTGTAATTCTCTAGTCACTTGTGACATTCCACTTATGATACAAAAGTTAGTTTCCTGCTCTCCTGCCAGACAGTACAAGAGTAACAGATGCAGTAAACTGCCTTTCCACCATGAATGCATGGATGTACTCAGAAATCTATTAATTATTTATAATAAAAAAAAAGAAAGAAAGAAAGGAACATATAAAACACTATGGTCTCGGAGAAAGCAGAGCTTAAATTAGCTGTAGCATCAAGAAGAAAAACATTTTAATGGGTGCTCAACAGCCAGAACACTGGTTTTAATACCTACCTCATGGAAGGCTGCATCAACATTCAGTGGTGGATCTTTGGCACTGGTCTCTATATAGGGAATCCCCAATTTATGAGCCAACTCCCGGCCAGACTCCTCAGTCACCTTCCGGAGGTGGACCAGATCCACCTTGTTAGCCACCAGTAACATTGGGTACACGTCCCTACAGCATAAATCATTACACAATGGACAATGCCTTCATGGGAGTAACAAGAATGGAAGAAAGGTGACTCCAGCTGAGAGTTCAGAAGTTTGAACCCCTCACTGGAATTGATATTCATTTACCATAGACACCGTAAGATTCTGGTCTTAGTGCACTAAAACAATGGCATGCACATAGGTTATAGGCAACCATCACACTTTTCTTTGTCTTTTTCACAAGACACATAATAAACAAATGTGATCATCAAATTTACCTGTCCTTAACTCTGAGTATTTGAGTGTGGAAATTGATGATGTTCTCGTAACTCTGCTGGTCAGTGACCGAATACACCAACAGAAAGCCATCACCTTTTCTCATGTACTGCTCCCGCATTGCACTGAATTCCTCCTGGCCTGCAGTGTCCAGTACTAGTAACAAAATTCTACACTAAATACCTCACAGTAATGACCTACAAACATAACCTCAAAGGTAGCAAGACAATATTTCAAAGTGACTACAGGCAAGAGAACATAAAATTACAAATTCTGAAATCAATTTTTTTATACGACTGTCAATTTCTTGCATGTGACTAAACATATTTTATAGATACCATCTAGAATGCACCACTGTCCATCTACTTCAGTGTGCTGTATGTAGCTGTCTTCTATGGTGGGGTCATAGTCAGTGACAAACAGCTTCTGGAAGAACTGAATCGTGAGAGCACTCTTGCCCACCCCTCCATCCCCCACCACCACCAGCTTATAAGTAAGCAGGTTGTCATTTGGGTGTCGGGACATGGCAGAAGCCCTGTGCCTCCCTATTGTGCACACGGTGGATGCAGCCTCAAAGCTGCACAGGCCACCTCACACGACAATTCAGCTACTGCAGTGTTTTCACCTGCAATTAAACATGCAGCATGTTACAGAACATTACACAGGACCTGGAATGGGCTCTTGTAAACCTTTAGTTCCATAAAAGATGGGTATTTCTTGACTAGCTGAGTAACTACCAGCTTCTCAACAAGTTACTCTACCTATGGAGTTAGTATAATTTGTGAATTAAGTCCAAGTTATTTGAACCTGCTTTTTTGAGACCCAAATGTTTGACTCATATTGGCATCCTGAAACTCCCCTATAATTTAGGGTACATAATTTAGAAACACCTGTACACTTTCATTCATTCTACCCTGATGATGGATATGCTTGTTCTTCCCAAATGTCCCAATGCCTGCTGAAGTAGCTACATTGTTTAAAAACAACCTTGACCAACAATAAAAGTTTTTCATGCAGATTTATATTGAGCACCATCAAGAACATTGCAGCCAACAAAATACAACCGAGTCATGTACAGGATAATGAAGTTAATGTGGTAATGTTGTTGCTGGGTTGGTTCAGTTACTTAATGATTACATATTATCTTATGAGGTTATTTAGGATCAATGCGACACAAGAATGATTCCTTACTACTGCAAAGCAAACTAATTGGAGATAAAGGCATCATGGTTATATCCTCCACTTCAAATGCTAGAGGGGCTGAGAGAAACTTACACCAGGCCATGGTTGCTTTCCACATCCTTCAGTTTATTATTCAACACCATAATCAGGCACATTGCTAATTCACCTAAACTGCTCAAAATGTGAGGCTAATAATGTCAATTAACACGTCTGTCCTATTTCATGATGCAGTTCTTCCAATTCACCACCCCCTCACGCCTCTTTCAACATTAACTAAACTTTTTACACACAACTTTTCTAACACCATCCCTTGCTTCATCTGAATAACAAATTGCATGCATCCCCACCTTTCAGAAGGCCCTTTTATTTCTATGAAACATTATTTTGAGGTTCAGGACATACTTTATAATACTACGTTTCTCCTTTACGTTACGTTAACATTTATCAAATACGCCAGCGCTGAAGCAAAGGAGTGTGCTTATGAAGTTACCTTTTCAGCAAGTGTCCCTATTTGCAAATATTATTCGAACACCAACGGCAAATGATGAAATTCATTCTAATCACTCAAAGCAAGTAACCGGTAGGTGATACCTCACACCCAAATGGAAAATATTGGAACGTAGCACGAGAGTGAAAATAACTTCAGCCACGTAAAACGGACGTACATACGGTACTGGAAACTATTTAGTCCCACACAACACATTAAAAAACACAAATATTCATAACAACTTCATAAAAATAGCAATATTTACCTAAGCATGTTTCGCCACTCCCACGATCAAAATCAAAAGAAGATGGAAGCATACTGTATATTATTGAGAAGACCCCCTAGATGGCAGAATCGCTGTGCTTGAACGTGTGGTAAACTTAATGGCAGGAAATATCTAAAACAAACCTTTAATTTTGGACAGGAAATATCTCTTTATGAACTTTTTCAAACATAACCTATCTTATTCATTTAACAAAACCTAACCAAACATATAAAATAAAGAGATATAAATTTAGCAATGAAGCAGAAATAGAGTTAAAACGTATTACTAATAAAACATGTCACCTGCAGATTGCATAAGTGTGTATCATATGGGCTAAAACAATGGTAATAATACCAAAAGACAAACACATAAAGAACTCTGACCTGGAGTAAGAACCATGAAATTCAAAATGAGCAGAAATGGCAATGGCTGCATGTATCAAGGACTTATATTTACAGAGGATATAGCATACGTTTTCAACAGTTTATTTCATTTCATTCTCAAACTGTATACATACTATTTACAATACATCATACTATAAATACAGTACGACACAAATCCAAGGCAAATCTTTCACTTACAGTTTAGGACATGTTTTGTGTAACAACATGTACATTTTTACTCTTTTACTCAAATATGTACAATTCAAAATATAGAATAGGAAAGCAAGCATTCTTAACATGACCACCAGAAACGTTTGAAGCAAAGGGTGTCTCACTGGAACAATCCAAAATGTAAGCAAAAAGTGGAGAGCTCTACATCATTACATAAAAGAGGAAGGACTAACGAAACATTTTATTTAAGTCTCTCACAGATCAGAACAACGCATTTTTAACTTGTTTACTAACTACTAATGCTCTTCTTCACCAACCCTTTGAAACTCAATGGCATCCATATGTACCAATGTTCTATCATCCAGTAATTCTGTTTCCCACAGAGTGCATTTACATGTTTAATATGATTCATAGATGCCTTTGATTTGTTTCTATCATCTAAATAGCTATAACACATAATTTCAGCAACACCTTAAACTATATCTTCCTATCATGTTCTGAACTTCTTGAACAGTGGGTGCTTGATATTGGAAAATGCTGTCTTCTTGTACTCCAAATAAACAGCGTCATCAGCCCCAGACATAGAACTCATGTTGCCAACTCGGCGATGAACCTAGTAACACCGAGAAATTATTAATAAATTTTATGTGAAGAACTGACCAGCATCCATCACAACACTAACTCAATCAATAAATGATCTGAAGCTATCATGGTGACTAAGTGTAATGAATTCTTCTCAGGCTACCAGCCGTGTAGGTGGCTGAATGGAGAATAATTCATTATATTGATAAATAAAGAAGGAACTAAATCAAATCTATGGAAGATAAAAGGTCTTCTCTAATATTTACAAATTATCCCAGTACTAGACAAGATCTAAAAGAAATGCCATAAGAGAAGTCAAGTCAATTTAAGAATACAGCAGTGATAATATAAACAGCATGTCCTAATGTACTATTTAATTTAATGAATAATTTTTATTAAAACAGAAGTGCACAAGCACTGTGCAAAGACCCTTCAAGTAGTAATCACTTCCAAATACACGTACTGCAGGTCCTGTACGAGGTCCTTCGCCTGGAATTCTTTCCTCATCTGCATCCACATCACTAGCTGCAAGTACCTGCTGCAGCAACTGACTCTGTTCCTCCCTCGTTTTGTAAAACAAATCAGGTTCCTGAAGCAGCGAGAACATAACTAACATCCATTACTTCAGCCCTTACATTAACAATATATTCAGACAAATGTTATTACTCATAGTACAAAGTCTAATATTACAGGTTACACAACAGAAAAGCTGTTTTATAAAACATGAACAAGAGAGATCCGTTTATTACAGATACAAGTTAGGAAGTGCCAAAAACCAAATACTGTGCATGGTAGTGACATACAGAAACCAACCTCAATGTATCATCCAACAAGATTATGGCTGTATCGACAGAAACTACATAACAACTCAAATGAATCATGAAATAAGAAAGAGTTAATTCAAATGCCACTTTTAGAAGAAATAATCATTATCTGCAATAGTAATACACACTGCAAGTTCATTCCTAATAACCTCAGAACCAAACAAACTGCCTTTTACATTATTAAACTTGACACAAGGGAAGGTTCGAACTCTAACTTGAATCTGGGTTGTACCTGCTTCAAGTATGAACAGCAGAATCGGATACCCTGAAGTTTTCTACAAGGCTGCTTATCATTATTATAATTCTTATTTGATAACATAGTCTCAGATATGCACAGTGTACCTCATCCATGCCTGCCAGTTTGGTGATCACTTTGTAGCTGTAGCCCTGATTGACAAGGAACCTCTGTCTCTTCCGCGAGTAACTCATTTCCATTGTGTCCTGAGACACCAAAGTGTAGAAGAATGCATTATATTCCTCAGCAATAGCCCCTACACATTAAGAAAGAGAAATATTTCACTACAGCAGCACATATACAATATTGTGATGTAGGCTGGTAATTACGGCCTTTATTGTCAACCCTTGCTTTTTGGAGTCCGCTGCCTTGAATACGACCCGACACACTTTTCACACGCTCAACACTTCACTCGGTCTAGCTGCCGCGGTGCCCTCCAGCTTACTCTCTGCTCGCACTCGTTCACGCCCAGGAATGCGACTTTGTTTATAATCCCCCTCCCAAGATGTTGAAAGATCCAGACAAGGCAGCCTGGAAGTCAGACTGCCCCCCCCCCCCCCCCTCCAGCGCGAGTCTGCGGCACTCACGGCGACACGTCACAATATCATTGATGAAGATGATATCAGTTGCAAATAATAAACTTAAAAATGATAGAGTAATAATATAATAATACACTCAGTGTTCCAAAGTAAGTGTCCTGCAATACTTTGACTCAAATAACACCTTCAGCTGGATAAATTTTTTTAGAAAAATGATATATTGACATATAACATAAACTTAGGATTGATAATATAGTTTTAGAAATTAATATACATGGAAAGAAATAGAACAGCTAGTAAAAAGCAATGCTCAACGTCAATGCTAAGTAACTATCTAACTTACCAGAGCATAGATTTGTTCTTGAAAACTCACTGGTTACCTAACATACTATTCAGAATCATCATGAAGGTCACCACTGGACCCAACTGACAGGTAGTTCAACCGGGTTCAAACATTCACAACCTTTGTGTCAGAAGATCCATTTTAACATTATATCCTTCCATCTAAATCTATCTCCCCCAGACGTATTCAAATAAAAAAAATTTCAAAACATAAATACAGTAATACCTTTCTTTGCTCGAAGAATTCTACCCAATCTCTGAGCTTCCTGCCTTCGTGAGCCACCATGGGAAGATATCTGGATCAGAACATTGGCTTCTGGCAAGTCAAATGATGTGTCAGCAACTTTGCTGACAAAGATAGTGTTTACTTTTGGATTGAACTTGAAGTTCTGCAGAATCTGAATCCTCTCATTCTGAAATTATGACAAATATATAGCAAACAGCATAGTACTGAATTTACCAACCTTCTGAACACGCAACCCTGTTAGTATCACGACTATACGAGAACTGCTAGGCTGTTTTTCAAAAATGATATAACACGAGGAAAACGTTTGTGCCCATATAGCAAAGCACGAAGAATTGAAAATAAAATACATAACATGGTTGTGCACCCTTAACTAATTAATGAATTACATTAAAAGAAATATCAGCTTCTAAGCATTAATCAAAAATCAGACCACAGAAGACGAAGTAAAACTTCCGTTAAACTTCAATTTGTTTACCGACAGTTAAGTAAGCTGAAAATATTTAACCACTGACCATACACATCCAGATAATTTGCACCACCCACGACTTAGAAATCTTACAGACCTGTTCACTGGTTACACCTTCTGCTTCACCGTCAAATTTGTATGTCTTACAACAAAACTGCACATCAAACTACAGACTTAAACATTTTTATATCGAAAGGTACCTGAGAAGTTGGACCATAGATGTAAGGCTTGTTCATCTTAATGGCATAGTGTTTCAGGGCAAACACATTGTCAGAGAAAACAATGGTTTTGTCACCACGTCTCTCATGATAGCGTATCAAATACTGCGTGCTGCGAAACTTGCTGGGGTTCATCACATACAACAGCTGCAAGACACAGGTGAATGCTTAGCTCACCAAAACATAAGACACACAAAGGAGATTGGGCAGCAAGAATGCATGACAACAGACAATATTATTTTCACCACATAAAGAAGTCTCAGTGTTTTAGGAAATATTTATAATTCTTTAAACATATAAATTCAACATGGACATTCAAAAAAACAAATTCATATCCACACAATGCAAAATACTGGAAGACAATTTCCAATGTTTTGCACATCATAACCTGTCCAATGACAGGCTCTGGTAATTGGGACGTCCAACCTAAATGTTTTTTTGCCCCCCACAAGAATATTAAAAACACAACCTAGTTGAACATAAACTACGTAAGACAATTTTCTATGTATGCTTACCAGTTTCTTGCTTGTCCTGCACATGAGGTATTCCCTGTAAAACTCTGGGGTCATGGGACACCAGACCTCTGCACATTGCACCCTTGCAATAAACCCACGCTTCTGAAGCTCCAACCAATTGGCTTCATACAATTTTGGTCCAATAAGGAAGTTGAGGTCGGCAATCTTATCATCCTCTCTGAGCAGAGTGGCAGTAAGACCTAGCTTACAGTGTGACTGTACTATCGTTAACACACGCCGGAACATTTTGGCTGGAATTGTATGCACCTCTGCAACATCAATGATATAACTCTGTTAACGAATGAATCACAATAGATTATGTTTGCTTTATTATATGACACGCGTCAACTGAGTATGTTATGCAGTGTTGAAAAGTATACTAACTGTGAATGATGGTTTGTTGATTAATGGGTTTAAAGTCAATTCAACTATTTGCAGCTGTGAGCATAAGCTTAAGAACTAAATTCAAACTAACTTATACTAAGTGAAATTTCCTCTAGACAAGATGTAAAGTTCTACCATAACTTAATTGTACTAAATTAGGCAATGGCATTTGCACCATCACAGACGCAATGATTGCACCACAGATGGCTACCAGAGATTTGTTCAAGATAAACCAGTGCAATTTCCATAAGTGAGACTAGAATACAAGTATGAAAAGGTTTAAGAGATAAATCCTACCACAAAATCCCAAATAAGACCAAAACTGAGAAAATAATGTGGTAAAAAAGCAGGCACAGCTTATAATAAAACTCTACTCCAGCCCTGGAATAGAGGCCTAAAAAAGAGAAGAAAAACTGCCAGATTCTAGGCAAAGATTCAAACTTCACACTCTGAAACATGAAGCATCAGAGTCAACCACTGATTAACAAGGAACATATGCAACAATGTTGATAATAGATTAATGTGGTTATTTGTACCATATAGAATATTACTAACCATCAAGAACCATGATTCCCCATTCCTGGTCCTTCAACCAGTTCATTGTCTGCTCTGCTTCCCAAGATCGTTTTTGAGTATGTGTGATCATTGAATATGTGGTGACCAGAATTCCACATCCCATTGGTTTGTCCTTGGCTTCAGAAGTAAATCGACAGATCATGCTGTCATCCGCTGGAAATAAACATGTTTACTTCACATTAAATCAATAAGCAACCAAAACATTATAGATTTCCTTTCTTTTTTATGTAATAAACTTGCCAGCTTTCTACGCAGCCAACAACTGACATCTGTCAAGAAATAAACTAAGATTTCCGACCATCAACAAAATAATTAATATACTGCGCTCTCACTGTCCAGCACAAGAGCCACAAAAGCACAACTGTCTTCACTAAATTATATGTAGCAGAAAACCAGCCTTATTAAAAATATTGGACACTTTGGAGCAAAGGGAAACCTAACAGAACTTGGACCATCGGATCAGTTGGTTTAATAGTAGGAAAAGAGTTAACAGTGGCTGCCGTCACATGATATCAGGTCTCAAAAGCAAGTGTTAAAATGATGACCACTGGGCATGTTCTCTTGTTCCGTGTGGCACCCATATGTGTGTTTTTCACAGAAGTACTTCTGAGGGATGAACATCGATTGTAAACGTTCGATTACACAATAAGCGGGAAAATATTTAAACCTAAAATAAACAGTTACCAAGAAATTTATAACACTGCATAGCAAACAACTTTGTGACTTATACATAACATCAACCATTTATTAGGGTGGTGAAATCAAGGAAGCTATAGGATGGGCTAGACATAAATGCATTTTAATTGTGGTTGAGAAAGGCCTTGGAGTACCAGGCAGGAAATGGGAAGATGGCGTCATTATGGGTCATGGAGAAACACGATGTGAGGATAGCATGTTAATGGAACTGGATCAAGACCATATCCTATGACAAGTTCTGGCAGTGGTAGTCTCAAAACTTTGGATTCTACTCGCAGACACTTAGTTACTTAAGTGTTCTGCTCATTCAAGATTATAACATAAGTGACAACACCTGTCGACCACATCTTGAACTGCTGTTTCCACTGTTCAACGGACACACCAGAGTTGCAGAGAACTAAAGCTCGTTTGCGCACCGTACAGCAAGCAGTAACACCAACCAAACTCTTTCCAGCACCTGTATGTAACATCAGAACATATCACTTTATAGTAAATGTTCCAACAGAACACGACACAGAACCAATCTCAATACTAATAATAAACATTATCAATAATTTCACAGGAAGTCTAGCTAAAGAATCCTGTGTCTGTAGCACGCTACACCATTTAATCATACCGCAAGGAAGGACGATAACTCCGGATCTTGCTCGGCCATTTCCAAACATTTTCCGTAAACTCTTTTCTTGGTATGGTCGCAATACAGCAGATGGTTTCAGATCAATGCTGAGGGCAAACAGAAATGTTTGAGTGAAAGAAAAGTCTCCCAACCTAACAATATACAAATTCAACTGCTAATTTAAAGCTACTATTCCAACATTAAAGTGACAATGACAGTAAAAATAACGATTATGACCATTCATATACGGTACTGATACTTATCATTAGAATTGAATGATTCATAAGAAATCTGAGCAAGATTTACACAATTTACATGCTGTGTGAAGAAAAGTTATGTTATATTTAGTAAACTGGCAATAGTATAGATGTAAATAATATCAGATTCTCTATTGACATTCCTCTGCACTCCGGTATTTCAAAATTATTCAGGTATGTAGATTAGTTTCGCAGTTATAATCCTCTTTATGATTTTCTTAAGTCTTCAAAGTGTAAAAGTATTCATTCCTTTATTGTTCTACAATCCTGGCCACATTACATAACTGTTAAATTGTCTCCACTCAAGATCCTCCTCAGTTTATCACTAAAAACAAACATAAATAAATAATGACTAAGAATTAAAAAATCTCAAAGATTCGTACACTTCTGTCTATGCTATTCTAAAGTGAAACGCAGCTGGACTCACTTGATATCAGGGTTGACCGTGTCATTCCTGAAGTCGTATTCTGCTAACAGAGGGTGCTCCAACTCAATGCATCGCTTCTGGAGAACTTCAATCTTCTCCTGCACGCACATAAAATGAAAAACACAATTTGGCTTTCATTCAGCTTATAATCTTATTGGTTCTCTGAGAGATGCAGCTACAGTTCAAGTAAGTTGCCAGCCAAGTTCTCAGTGGTCTTATGCATGAATCTCCTTCTCTTGGTGGAGTTGCTGAGCAAGGCTACCAATTCCTATTTTACAACAGACACATAACCGGCAACTAAAAAATAAAAAGATAAGAGGAAAAGTAGTCACAAGTCACATAAAACTTAAAAAAAGAGGGGTTATTGCAAGGCAGACCTCTGAAATAAAAAATAAGTAATCACATAAATGTGAACCACATAACAGAAAGACTTTTAAAAAAAAGTGCATCATACAAAACAATGTGATCTTTTCATACTTCGGCCTAGTAACAGAGTTCTTCATGTATTTCCCAATCATGACTTTCTACAAATGTCTTGTTTCTGCCAAAGGCCAAGGTAACACCCAGTACTCAGCTGGGCTTACGCAAAGAAACTGACCTGATTGACTTCAAACGAGACTGTCTTGAGGACTGCTTCCTCTTCGTCATCTTCATCCTCTTTGTCTATCTTGTCATAGAAATTAGTGATATCTTCTGGTACGGTAGCTTCTGCTGGCTTATTGTCAGTTTGGTCACCAGGTGCAACATTTCCATGCTCTTTTGGTACAATACCACTAGAGATTCCCTGTTTGGTACCAAACTGAAAAACATGCACATTTCTTATACCTTACTTGTTTGTGGGTTTAAAGGCATGCTATAACTTACTTACATTATTTACTTGATACTATGTAAAAATGCTTCATCTGTCCACCATACCTACAATTTTGTTGGTACACTTTTTGACAGTTTTGAGGTTGAAGTGATGAATGACATTTATAGGGTTCGCTAGTATGTGGGGTACGAAACACAAATTTCTGCTCCTTACGAATCCTTGGACACTACAACAAGCATGTTTACACGTGGGTGTCTATGACCTTTCTGCTGATCGAGTAGGATACACATTTCTTCAAACCACTTAATTAAATGCTAAGCATTATATTCCGTTCTTTTACATAAAGCAAACTCTGTACAGAATTTTCTGTTCTCTTATCACATAATTTGCACTTCTGTAGTCCTCATTTACAATGTAAACTTTTTCATGCACACTGTAGGTCTCTAAGATGTTTGAGATGGCATCATTTCATTCGTACCAAACCAAAATACAAACATGTGCCTGACGTTTCCTAAACCCTCAGTTCTGAGACTGCACTGCAAACTCACCTGGAGAACACCTTTTTTATCCTGAACCTGAGTAATAAAGTCATCTGGGTTTCCTGCAGAGCCATCTGTAGTGTCAATGTTCCTCCGTAATCTACACTCCTGTATCACAGGGTCCTTCAGCATCTTCTGGAGCACTTCAGGATGGGGTGACTCTACAAAGTACTGATTATGTTTCAACACCAGTTTCACCTGTAAGATTGACATGAAAGCTGATTTCCATCTGAAAAGCATTCGCAACGCACTAACATAAAGGCTTCAATGAGCTGAACATAGATCTCAAACACAGGAAACTTGAAATGAACATAGAAATTTTACGAGAAATACATCTCAGACCATGGCAACTTCTCAAAATTAGGATTTATTTATTTATTTGTGATCTATGTTATGACAATGTCAGTAGCTCAGGCTATACAGCATCAGATACCACAATGATTGACGAATGATAAAATTGAGAGAATACGAGAAGTTAGTAGAAATTTACTTAGTCAATTAGCATTCAGGCTGGTAAAGATCACATTCTTCCAATCTTGGAGTAGTTCTCCTTAGGCCCTTCAGGTAAATGTTGGGGAAGTGCCTTAAAACATGCCACAACCCCTTCAATCCACATTCTTTCGAATTCACTACTCACACTCATCACTACACTGTGCAGTGGAAAAAGTGTCAATAAATAACAAAAATCAGTCATTGGTATCTACCGTTTCTATCAGAAACACTTCCTTAATGTGCTGTTGCAATACCTCTAAAATATAAATGTTCATAAAGTGCCAATTCAAGGAGTCTAACCTGAGCCAAAACTGAAATTTCATTATTTCAGTCACAAATCGAAGCACATACCTTCCCATACGACAGGGTACACAGTTTTATGAACTCTACGATGCCATCTGGAATACTTGTTTTACTAAGTCTCTTGAGGTATTCAATGATGTCATGAGTCTGGAGGCCCACACTGACAGCAGCATATAAAGAATAAGCCGTCAGCTTGTACTGTAAGAGGAAGTTTAAACCTGTTACTAACTGCACTTTCTTTGGACTGAGCCAAACCCCTTCTCACCTACCACAGAATTAAGTGAGGGACAAGGTGTCCACAGTTCTTCACCCTGAGATAAAATTCTCAAGGGGGAAAAAAAAAAAAAAAAAGAATGACAAAATTAACCTAACCTTCTAAGGACAACAGTTGTATAATAATTTCAAAGAACAGCTACAGAAAATGGAAGCACCTACAATGCTTTTTGAATACAACCATTTTCAAATCATACTTTCAGAGCCATTTGTTGCTGAAATATACAAAACAAACAGAAAACATCTAAAAAGTCACATATTCCCACCTACATATATATACTACATTACATATTTTCACAGATCATATAAAGAATGTATAAAACAAACATTATAGGGCCACTAAACAGTTTTGAAATAACAACCCTGAAGAAGATGATGGTCTGGAAGGACTCCTGAAAGATGGAAAGAGAACGTTTTGTATTTCTAATTCTCAGATGCACAAAGAAAACTAAGACAATGATGTTACATCAGTTCTCACCTCATGAATATGCTCTGGGCGACAAACAGGTTCAGATATTGCTATCAGGAAGTCATGGGCATGCTTGTACACTGGAGAAAATGACTCCAAGAATATATGGCCATTTGGAGCCTAAAAACACAACAGAAATCACGACATACTGAAATGTTCATACATGTGTTGCTCAATTAATCAAAAGAACAACTTTAACTTTGTCTTAATGGATTAAGAATCTTAATATTTATAAAGGGCCTCAAATCCTCTCTCTAGCAGCCCCTTGTTTTTCCTGAACTTCATCCTGTACAAAACAACTTTAACTTCGGCAACCTATTTTCACCCATTCTAAGTTCATGGTCCTTCCACCTCCTCACATATGCAATACTCCCTTTAACTATGCAATCGGCAAGAATTTTCTCTTATATTTTAGTATTTATTTTTTGCCTGATCATGTATATCAAACCAAGGGTCTTAATGAAGTAGCTCAATCTGGACACAAGTAAGGTTCATAATTAGTAAATAATCTAATTTAACAAAAACAAATTGAATTCTGTTCACATACTTTAATTAGTGAAGTCAAACTGATTCCACAGTTGCCAATTTGTTACCTTCCAGTACAATGGGTGTTTATAAAGAATTTTTATACAGACATACAAACATGAAAGAATATCTTATAACTCACTGTAATTTTTAATTTATGAAATTGTTTTAACATGTTAAAAACCACTGCTGACATTTAACTCTTTCATAATGAACTTGACAAACTGGTGGACTGAACTGGTTTCATGTCGGTTCATCTAAGCATTCTGCAAAGCGGAGTGACCCAGCATGACTTACCACCCATAGGGGCCGTGACTCATGGTCAGTCTTCAGAATCATTTGCGACCGATAATCTTTGGCTCCATACTCATCTTCTGCAGCACCCTGATCTTCAGATTCAACGTTTTTCTTAGCAGCATTAGGAATTCCTTTTGAAATAAATATGAGACAGACTGATAAACATAAGTGGCATTTGTGGTTTTCACAGCAGCGAGCACGAAGATGGCCGTTTTCTGGTTTGTAGCACCATGCAGTCCGGTAGAACACAGTGCTCAACCCACAAAATAACCATCTTGATAATCACAACATAGTGACTGGAACTCCTGCGTTGTATTTATGTAGTTCCTAATTTGAATCTATCCTAGGACCTTGAGGTATCCATCAATCACCAAATAAGTACCTGAAAAGCACTCTGAAATAGACCACAAATTTATCCTCCAAAACACTCTCTAATTCTGTAAACAATCATTATTTGATCTCCATGACACCATACAATCATGCATCAGGTAAAGCATTACTGGTTAATTCACTAAATAATTTGAAAATGTCTTCTGGAATATTGTGCCTTGTAGTCCGGTAAAAATTTACAGACATCTCACATGTGCTTACTGCCTCAATCATTGGAACTTACTCATTACCCTGATAACTGCAAAATGACTTACCTCCATCACCAACATCGACTAGTTCTTCTTCTGCATACACATACTCATCATCATCTCTTTTGCGCTTCTTCCATTTCTTGCTATTGTCTGCAATCAATGGCAAATTTGTACCTAAAAGGCTACTCAGTAAAACTACAATTTGGAAATGTGTAAATATCATAACTATAATGAACCCATACCATTACTGCTCAGATTACCAACTCATCAATACTTACTTTATTCAATTTCCTAGAACCATACTGGCCACAAAATATATTTCATTCTTCTCTAGTGGGCATGAAATGTGTTTAATTTTCCTGCAAAACTTCTGGTTAAAATATTTTTCGTTCTGACCAATACGCATCATAACGAATCAATGGAAAACTGAAGTACACACCTTCGGAATTTCGCAGTCACATAAAGGAAAATGTACTTTTGTGAAGTTCTGTAATAGCTAATGGATAAGTTTAACATTGCCAGCAAGCTGCTAAACTTAAGGGATACAAGTTCCTAAAAATGGTTTGGATAAGTAAAGCCAGGTTAGGATGTCTCTTATAATAATTCTTACTTAATTTTAGGAACTGTGACATAACGGACCCTACAGCTTTCATCCTAAAATATGAAATCCATATAATTCATACCATTTTAATCTAACTAATGACGTCCAAACAGTAACCTAACCTCAAAAATCTTATTCCCACTTGGTGCAAAACAAACCTTAATAAACTCAAAAAACCAACCTACCATCTTTTTTGGTCTTCTTTGGCCCACCCATGTGTAGGATTGCAGTTCTAGTATTTAAATTTTACTTGTATTACATTACCAAAAGAAGATAGTCCAACTACAAACCACTTGCCATTAAACTCCTCAACCGCACTAAATAGTTACAATCTATCGACCAGTCGAAACCTATTATACAGCCATCTACGTACTTTACGAATAAACACAACAGCGATGTGCAGTGTACGCAAGAAGAGTACTAGTCAATTTTCGACATCCCTCCCCAGCTTTGTTGATAAGAAGGGTACCTACTCTTCAACGTAAAATATTTTTTTCTTATTTCACTTAATGTTTCAAACAAAAGTTTAAAATTCACATGTTACCTCAGATATGAAACTGTTGTAAAATCATGATACCACCTAGAACCCAATGATCAGTAACATAATATGCACTCTTTCACTTGGTCTAGCTACCATTTCTGTAAATAAACAAACTTCATGATTTCATATAATACATCATCCACATGAATGCTACCTATTTTTCTTTTCAAAAAATTGTTGATTGTGGTGTTACTGTGCTCACATATTCATGTTTGTGTGTGTTCCCTCAGAATTTCTTGAGCAACTGACAAGTTTTCATGAAACTTGGTAAGAACATAACATTGTAAGAAGTTATTATATTGTTCAAATACTCCTCTACCATCAGCACCACCAAAGCAGCCATCCAAACGATGGCAGCAACACTAGCAGCTCTTCATGTATGGTCCTGAAATTGTAATTTTAATAGGCAGGAGAAAGGAACTTTGACATGAGACAGATCAGATCGCCAATTCTAATTATTCACCATATTGTTTCAGCTAAGTATTTCACATTCTTTCATAGTAATTGGGAGGTTCAACTATGTAGCACTGAATGAAAGGATGATTGACAAAAGGATATGGAAGTGGTTGTGGCCTGATCTAAGGTACTATCCTGTAATTTAGACATAGATGAGAGGATAATCTCAGGTCAGATATATGGAAGATAGGAGTTGAAGGAGACTGGATTTTGTTGGCCCAGGATAGGGTCCAGTGGAGGGCTTTGGTTAATTCGGTGGTGAATCTTTGGGTTCCGTAAGCCATCTAGTTAGTTAGTTCCTGGAATTAGCCTGGAGGGATTGAAGAAAACCATAAGAAAAACATAACTGAGAATAGCACATCTCCAGGATGACATTTGAACCCAGTACCTCCTGCATTTGAACTGAATATTGCTTCTGTAACACCTAACACATGCAGCTGAGTGGACACAATTTATTAATACATTTTCAAGTCAACAACAGAAATGTCATTTTTCTGTAGTTTCACTGCAATTTTCAACCCCTCTAAGAATGGGAATGTAAACTATGGATTGGGTGACCAGGACCTGCTGAATAGGAGTTTGGGGGGGGGGGGGGGGGTGCCCACAGGTGTTCTGAACGTGGTCATGAAGTTGGTATTAAATAATTTCTGTAGGATTTCCAGCATGAAGGAAAAGCAGATGTGTTACTACCACGATATAAATTTGTGAAATTCTTACCAGTTTCAAATATACGACGAAGATGGACTTGTGATAAATGAGATGTTTTGTGGGACAAGTTAATCATTTATTTAAAATATAAAACAAGTGAACAGAACCACACTTTCTAGGGTCTAACAGATGGCAAGAACTTGTACAAATCAAAGAGTTAATGTGGATGTTTTATATATGAACCTCAAAGATAAACAACAAATTCAACTCCAGTTTAGACCCTTTGCTTACAATGAGATTTATCTAGTGGTACAAGGCAAGAACTTGCCATTTACAATGCAGAACGTCAGCCTGAAATGCCCTTTAAATAACAGCATTGAATGACCACTTCATCTGTGTACTGAAAACTTACATGACTGTAATAACTATTTATCTCTGTTACAGATATTAAGTAAGAGGTAATATAAATTCTTTGAAAATCTCAGAGAATCAAAAGAATGAAATAAGCAATGTGAATTATAGGAGTACATACAGGCAAAATTGCAACACTTAAAGTTATAAAGCTTATTGCCCACTGAACTGTGGAATTACATGGCACCCAAAAATTTTCACATGCAAATGAATTCTGACGTACACTATTCAGTTTCTAAGTAAGTTTACTATCTGTTCTAACATTTAAATGTATCAGACTAGATTTAATTCCACTTTGACTGTAGCGCCCAACAAAACTGTACAACTTTCCTCTATCATTAACTTGCTAACTTATAAAGGTTAAGAATCATCACCTTCATTATATATAACTTTTATCATACATCAACCTGCAAATATAAAAAAAGTATTACCCAGTGGGGGGGTTAACATTCTTCCCTTGATTGCATTACAGAAGCATAGACATTTTTATCCAGTATTTCTAGACCCCACGCACTTTACAGATATATGTAGAAAATCACTGCAGTTCTCTCTAACATTTTTTTTATAACATAATGTTAATTACATTTTTTAAGTGAAAGGTCAGTAACGTTATTTGAGAGCTTGCTTCAGCAACACTTAAAACAACTTTCTTAAGCATAAACAATTCTTCAAATACTGCCAGATCACATACATACTATTGCCCCATGTTGAGTGCCAATTCTTACAACAGTCAGGCTTGCCCTTCTGTGAAATCAACGAATTTAAGTCCCTAAATTCAAACACGGGCAAGTAATAAAATCATCATCGTATGTTCACAGTCCAGCAAGTACTGTAAGATACCCCTAATAACATGCAGATTGTCATTTGTCGTAAGCTGCCTGCACATTGGTAACAAAGATTAGAAAATATTAAAATCTGACTTGGAAACTGTCCGCAGCTTTTGTGTGCTATGTTGTAATGGTTAAGGCCTTTGAATACGCTGATCCCCCTTTCAAGGAGTCCCAACATATTTAAAAGATCCACTATATGATAATAATACCAGGTCAGGAAAAGTAAAAGGATCTGACCTCTGAAGAAGGCAGAATAAAAAAAACATGTTTTTACTGTCATGGACAAATTCAATACGCTGTCTCATACTTAGAATTTCTTAAAAATGCATTATAAAAGTAAATGCAATATACAGAATTAAATTCTAATTATTTCCACGTATAAAATGTCCAACAGAAATAATGAAAATTTACCACTTATTGGCCCCATCACGGATGAGTAGACAAATGGATTAACTGAGCCCTCAGTATGTTAGGTCTATGTTTATTGCAGAATAAGTAAGCTATTTTGACTTTTGTCTAGTAACGATTCACACCAGTCAAAATGTGACAAGTTGGCAGTGGGCATGTCACTCCCTACTCACTAATGCACACTTCAAAGACATAAACACCTCCCACATGGGAGGAGGCCAAGGCTCGATTTCAGGCTGTTGCGCCATAGAAGAAAGTGTGACAAGTTATTAAAAAAGTAAAATTCATGATTTTGGGGCTCCGTATTTTAACACCTGACATGTCATGAAAATGATCAGCCACCTTTCAGTTTTTGAATTAAATATGATAGAGTATCCATTTGGTTAACTGCACTGTTTACATGGAACACTTCCATTAATGACATATTCTTCTTGGCTAGCATAATCACACACACTTTATCTTAACCCTTCCCCGGCCAGTGAGTCTCGTTTTCTGTAATATACAATACAACTTTTTAAACCATCACATGCTAAAAGTATGACCATTAAAGTGACCACCATAATTCATCTTTTTAAATATTTTGTTCAGTACCTGTACTTTTCTTTAATACAGATACCAATACATTAGTGTTATGGGACAAACAGATACAGCAAGGCAAAATGGCAGACTGACTAATCAATGTAAAAATAGCATCATCTTACACTGTTACCTATGTCAGTAATTTTATTGAGCTTGGTACAATATAAGATGAAGCACTTCTGATTACACTAATTTACATTATTTCTCTTCATCTTCGCTAATTTCCATTTTATACAGGTTGATGGTATTACTGACACTTAAATTATATTCATACAAAAACATGCATTAATGCTTTGTATTGTTAAACTTAACTTTTCCATAATTAAAACTACACAGTAACTTCAATTACAAAATTATGTCAATCATACAAGGATCAAGACTAAAGCACAAAAGCAGTGCTCACAATTACATTCTTCTTACCGGGTTTAGCTACTCTGGCTAGTCACCAGTCAGCTGGACACAAGAACACACACTTTGACTTGTCTCAAAATATTTAACACCTTACAATAAGTTAGATTTGAATGTGGGTACATTAAACGATCTGATTACACAAATCTCAGCACACTTTTAAGATTACAGCTGCAATGCTAGTTACTATATATCAAAAGAAATAGCCTTGATTTATATCTTATCAAATGTCTCGCTATAAGCAGTCATGTATCAGTTTGAACATTGTGAAGCATTTCATTCATACAGATAAGAAGAAAGTACTTCTCAATATTTCATAACCAGATTCAAGTAATAACGGATGGGTTCAGAGTACAGTTGAAGAGTAAAAATGCATTATATCTGTTACATTTTTCCTTAATTTCCAAAAATGAATCCTGGAAATTACCTCAATTGACACTTCAACTGGAACTGTTCTACATGAGCTAAGTATACAGCCCATTAAAGAATCGCCATCCAAGCCACTGCTTTAACAGTCACGTTTTTACTGGTTGGCTATTAAATACTGCGCCTTTGACTTTCATATGGCACATACAGTGACTTTCTACTACATCAATAAATCCATGGATTCATTGACTGAATTAGAGCATGGTTTTATGTAAGTGTCAAGAACTGGTTAGTTGAAAAATCTTGCTTGCTGTGTGAGCGTACAGCAATGCAAGCATAATTTCACCTTATTCTGCTGCTACTTCAGTTGTGTATGGTATTATACTGATGCCAGGTCAACTTATATGAAGAGATAAAAAATAAAAATATACAATTAAGGCAGAACAAAAGTATAAATGTGCACAGCATATTTTCTGGAAAGTATTTTGAAAAAGTAAAAACTATTCATTATAATTGTGTAATGCAGAGTCCCTCTTGAGAAGCTATCAGAAATTCCATGCCTTTTACAGAACCTGAAGTTTATTATTGTAATCATACAAGCATGCCATCAGAAAATATCTTGGTCAGATGAATCCAACCCACATCACCCACTCCATTTCCTTTATTTCTTTTTAATATCATCCTCCCACATACACCAGGCCTTCTAGACTATCTTTTCATATCACATTTTCCAACCAAAAACCTTATATGCATTCCTCATCTCTCCCATGCATGCTACACATCCTACCTACCTCACCATCCCTGATTTAAATAGTGCGCACTATATTCCGATAAACAAAATAAAACTTCCAGTTCATATAAAAGACAATTACCTGTTTAACAGAAGAAACATAAAAACAATATGTAGCGAAAAGAGCACTTTGCAAAGTAAGGGACACTCGCATAAAACTACTTCCACTACTTACAATCACATTTGCATATGGCAAAGATAAAAATATGTGGTATTGTAAATTGATATTCTTCCAGAAAGAAGTGCATATACAAAACAATTATTAACACTTAAATTACTTACTAACTCACTTATATACTGCTGTTATTCTTAAACAGTACAGGCTCAATTTGTTGCAACGGGACCAGCCATCGAGACACCTGCTGACTGCAGTGTGCCTGTTTCACTTAATATTAAAATATGATGGCCACTGAGAAGCAGAATATCACAAACTTGTCAGGAACTCTTACCATCGGAGAACAGTCCATTCAATGGAAAGGCTCGTACAGTAAGTTACATAGTTAGACGGGTGAAAGATTAAGGAAAACACAAAGGAGAGATAAACCCCAACACTTTCACTGTTATGCGTCATACCAATTTACTAAATACCCAGAGTGCAAAACGTCAATATTTTTGTTTCTAGAAATTCCTCAGGAAAAACAATAATTTCAGAACTTCTGATACACCAGTTGATTTGTTCTAATAACAGACCAGTCTCACACAGAACCAATCACACACTCTTATGGTTAAGAGATCACTATTATTAAGCATACTTTACGCCTATTACTGCAACCCTGATGTAGGAAGTACGAGACCCAACACTTTCCTGCACCCGTAAGAGAACGCAATGACTTTAAGAAATCAATTTGTAAGATACACATCACAGTGGCCACAGACTTGGGTTTGTATGTCTTGGATCACTAAAACACTGGGATCAAGGTTTGAAATCCCACTTAAAAACATGAATGAGTATCTGCATTCTTCTATTTTCTGTGTAGACAGAAGCCTTGAATGGGAAAATCCCCCCAAAAAGGAACTCTACCCTACAATAAGCTGAGATACACCACTCCTCACCAAATTATATATATATATATATATATATATACACACAACACATGCATGTGCACATACACACAAGGATAGAATATTTGACTTACGCTCAAATTTCAACAGTCTGGCGGCTAACAAACAGCAAGAGTGAAAAGGTTAAAACCAATGACAGAAGGAAGAACCGAAACACATCAAAGGAAAGATAAAAGTTGACTATCACATCCATTTGTTAATGTAAAAGAATCAGTAAGAACAAAACGTTCAACGTCACCCCTGTAACATTGTTCTTCCCCGTCCGTGCACGTATTTTGGTAACAATAGATATGGGATGTCTTGCTTTACAGTTTATAAAGCCATCAAATTTATGTAAAATAAATGCATACTTATACTAACTTATCTAAGATCCTAATTTAGAAGAGTTTTCTTTGGCTTTTTCAGTCTTCCTCTCTTCCTCAGACCTGCGACTCAGGCTTGCCCCTTCTGTGACATTGACTACACCTGCTGTAGAGTCTGCTTGCAGTTCTGGTAACTGTGACGTCATGACATTATGAGAAATTCCATATGGTCGCAGGTGATAGATGAGATATTCAAGCACATGCATTTGACTTGGAGATACATAGTGGAATGATATGGCAGTATCAGAACAGCACCCCATACCCTGGAAAAAAAAAAAATCTTAAATTAAGTAATCAGAACATTGCTACGTAAGATATGATGATTATCATTGTGAATCAAACTTAAGTAAAGAACTGCATGCATAACACAACAATTGTGGCGCGTTTGCCAGAATTTTATTCTTTAACCACTCAGGGGGAAAGACCCCCTAGTACCCGCTGGATAGGAGGCTGAGCACCAGAACCAGTATGGACAAAGATGCTAGAAGAAAAATCCACTTCCCCTGCCAGAGATTAAATTCTAATTGTTCAGTTCATAGTCAGACACTATACTGAGCTACCGTGGCTCCAAGGAAGATAATACTGAGCTCAATATTATTAGGAGTACGGACCTACTTACCAATTCTGAGGGATAATAAATGAATTTCCAGTACCAGAAACTTGGATCCACATGATTAGGAATTAGATGATGTTCTGGCACAAAAGGAAAGAACCTCCCGCGACCCAAAGAATCACGAGTATCCATTGCTTTTACCCCCACGTTCTCCAAACACTTTCCTGTAATCAGAACAGTAACAAACCTTTAATTCCCAAGTAATACTCAGGAAAAACTGCATAAATGTGAAAGCTCTAAAAGTATGAGGCAATTTACAGAGTAATGATGCTCACATAACCATGTATTTTGTCCACGTCAAGAGGTGTCCTAGCTAGACGATACAGAGTTCAGAGAAGATTATTAAAAATTAACACTTGGCAAACAGAGAGCTGAAACGCACAACTGAAAGCTAAACGCAATTATAAACTGGAGCTGCTGAACACTGAT
Source organism: Zootermopsis nevadensis (assembly GCF_977971745.1). NCBI lineage: Eukaryota > Metazoa > Arthropoda > Insecta > Blattodea > Termopsidae > Zootermopsis > Zootermopsis nevadensis. The sequence continues at coordinate 6,631,508 of NW_028259159.1, read as the reverse complement.
AACTGGTGACCATATTTAACCACAATAAGGGTCTCATTATAAAACCCAGAGGTGCATTATCAAGTTCAAGACAGCCTGTCTATTCTGAATAGGTTCAGTTCACATCCTAGTTCGCTGAAACCCCACGTATACCAAGGTCTCCCAACTTGTATTTTCCTTTGAGATTTTCTCTGAGGTCTAGAACATGTGAACTGGCAACAACTACCTCAATATCAAAAAAATGTTCATGACAACACATAATCAGAAATGACATTCATATTTAGGTGGTTCTGAAAGTAAACTTCAGTCTTTAATAAAATATGATACTTAGCCTCTGCTGATGTCTCTATGGGATCTTGTTTCAAGGCAAGTGCTTCATCCTTTCTGAGTTAAAATAACATTTAGGAATTAGCTATTTAGAATACCAGCCTGAAACCAGGAAATCAAGACTCACCCATCTCTACATCTTCTGCCCCACCATGGTCTTGTCGGCACTTAGTTTTGTCGGGAATCCCCTGCTCTACAAAGCGCTTCAGTGCCTCCTGGCTGAGAACATAACCAGCTCCTCCACTCATGTAGCCCTGTTTCACGTACGGCTTAAAACGGCACCCAAAATACAGGGGGTCAGAGGCATTATATGTTGACAGCATATAGCGAAGGTTCTCGACTATTGCATACCTGAGGGGCAGTACAATAATGAACTGTGAGGAAATACAACAAAGAAGACAGTGAAGATGGAGGCAGAAATTACCTCTGGGAAGGCAGAAGTTTGTTCCAAAACAATACCGTGTGCTTCAATGTGAAAAATGTAGTAATTAACCGATACCGCTATGAAAACCCTTAAAAGAAATATATATAAATCTAAATTTAAACAAGCCATGTAGTCTGGTAGATACTGACCAATGTTTCAGAGCAGCTTACTGCTTCCATTATCAAGGTGATAATGATATCAGAGCTCCTCTGAAACATAAGTCAATTTCTATAAAGCTAAAGAGTGAAACATTCCACAAGACTGCCATCTTTAATCCTTCCACTGCTTTTCTTGTCTTTCTTTAACCTCTTACGGCTGAACTTTCTTATTCCTCCTTTACACGTGAATTTTCCTCACATGAATGCCCAAATACCTGATGGCTACACTATCTTAATAAACTCTACTGTGACTTTACTTAATATGTTCAAAAGTTTGGCTGTGGAATAAAACACTGGTCTTCTACCCTGAAAATAGAAGTGATATTTTTCTCTGAAATCTTGGTGACTAGCTACAGAACTGCAAGGTAACGTAACCTACAAAACCACAATCCAAATTTTCACCACCATGAAAACTTCAAATCTCATCCTTTCACGAGTTGCTGTAGGAAACTTACGTGTCATCATCTGCCTTGAAGAACCAATCTGCTTCCTGGAAATAGTGTTTGTACAAATATGTAAATGCTTCCTTCGTCTTGCTCCACAGATAGTCTCGTCCTTCCAGCACAGGAAGCTTCACTGTTGGTAATGATGTGTCTGAAAAATAACAGCTTTCATTTCTTAGAGGTTTATTTATTTAGTGTTCTGTCTGACGACAGGTCCATATGAACAGGATCCTTCCATCCTTTTCTCGGACTGGGACCTATTCATATACGTTCTTGGCAGATGATCCAGAAGTGGTTTGCCATTGCCTTCTTCTGTGTGCGAATGGAGTAATTGTTGGGATGCCACGGAGGAAAACTCCGTGTTGCCTAGACCACGGCCTTGCCCAACACAAGTTATAAATTCGGGCACCGCCAGGAATCGAACCCGAGACCCCAAGATTACAAGGCCAGCGTTCTAACTGCTAGACCAGTAATAAATGTGACAAACATCTGAACTCTCATCAAGAAGGTAAAGTTACTCATGTTTCAAAGGAAAACAACTTCATACCAATAAAATAAATATTTCACGTCCGCGCATTTTTTAACCGTTCCACTACCACGTCAGCAATGATGGTTCCTGCAGTGTTGTTACTTTTACTAGCTGTTTCATGTTCATTACCTGGGGAATCATTTATCAAGGATAATAACCTTTTAAGCTCATTAAAGCGATCTATATTTTTGGGTATGATATAGTATACCGTGTTGAAAGAATGGATCAACACAGAATACCAAAAATATTAATGGAAATGAAGACGAGCAGAAGAAAACCCCAGGGGCAGACAATGCGCATGACAGATAGTCCAAGTTATGAGACATGTAGTTTGAGAAGAAGACAAGACAAAATATGCCACTATTTCTTGTAAAACATACCGCAATTTATCGTTAAAATATTTACATTTTTAAATGTATTTAATTGGGGAAAAATGGGATATTTGACACATCATCAAGTAATTTTTTTGTCATAACCTGTGAGGAACACTGTGGCAAGACATGAGCAGTTTCAATGTGAACGTGAGAGAGAGAGCAAGACATACGCACCTTCTCTTTAATATTCTGCAAAAATCTGACCTAGGGGGGTAAGCTGTTTAGTGAGAAACCTGACTGTCATGGGTTAATTGTACTTGCCATTCTCCGAACTCATGAAGAGCAGAATGTTGCACCGTGCTCCCCACGTAGCTTTCACATGAACAGCTTTCGTCTCATGGTTTTTAGGATTCGTCATGATCCAGCACAGAACCCGCACTTTCTTCGCCAACTTCTTAGCTTCCACATCCTCTCCTACATGAATGTACCAAAACACAAAGTCAAACCTACAACGTTCTTGGAAACTAGTTACAAAGAATATAGAATACGATTTCTGGAACAGAAGGAAGGATAAGATGCTGGATTTCCATACAGCTCTTAGGTTCCAAGACCTACCTGACCCACTGAAGATTATTTTAATGCATGACGAATCTAGACCAATGGTTCTCAAACTTTATCATTCTGCAGCCAAATTTCATGAAAAATCAAGCAATACATATTTGTTTTCCAATAACCTTTCCATTATAAGCTTTTTTTCTCTTACCCAGGTATCAAACTGATCTTGCGAGTGCCACAGATCAGGCTACAAAACATTTTTCTAGAACAGAACTGATGAAAAATACAACTGCGGTACTTAACAACAGTTCAGGATTCACAGCATGCCCATACTGACCTCTGTGATGCAACTCATCGTGACCATGACTACCCATTTCCCTGACGTCTGGTACCTGGTTGTATTCCTTGTCGCTGTGGTGATGGCGGTCCATATAGATGTTTTCTGTCCTGCAAGAAACAAGTTTCTATTCTGACTTTACACTTGTATCTATGACCACACACAGGTCAGATGACTGAGGTCTACTTCCTGACAGGGACAGAATGCATTAGGTAGTGTCATAGTTATTTAATAATGCTATATCAACTCTACATTTTTCATAATGGTATAATGGTGCAAGACACAAGGATAAATATAAACAGTAAGTCAGCGAAGATTGGGGGGGGGGGGGGTGTCCCAGCTTGAGTTTGCTTGAAACAAACTAGTACAAATGGTACCCTGGCTAAAATTTGAATCTGGTACCCTTAAATACAAGAGAAAAGCATTACATGAGTCAATCACGCTTGATAAGACTATTAAAAGAAGAAGCACATCTTTAAACAGCACAGTTCACATTTTCCACAGCTTTTTAACCTTATGCACGTAAAAGATCATCCTACGTCAAAATATTTATTATCCGTCGGCTACTGTACCTGGGTGGGGAAAATGAGAACTCCTCGAAGGAACGAGTGGTCGACATCAGGATGTATGCAAAGCTAAAACCAAATGATATTCCAATCACCAGTGTCAATATGAATGTTTTCCCCACTACTGGCTTGAACAGCCCTGAAACAATAAGAAATGAACAAAGGTAACTCAAAATGTGCTGTTGAACAGTGACCTCCAACCTTCCAAACCCAAGTCCAATACCTGTTAACATATTGAAGCTATTACAAATGAATATCGCGCACAGACTTAAAAATCAGATGGATATACAGACAGAAAAGAAGACGTATGTTCACTATCGTGCACGTGTCTGCTGCAACTGAGGATACTGTCTTCCAATGACTGATCTGTAAAAGTTTCCTGTATGGCTGAACTGCTCAGCTGCTATCTGAATCTCGGAGGGTGTCATATTATCTACCTTCAGTAAGAAATACCAGTCAACAGTTTTATCAGCTAACCTACTTTGAAAGTGATATCTCCTCCTGTCTGAAGTGACTCAGAGCTGGTTAACATTATGATGATTCGACATTCTATCTTTCTTGATTGCTTCCTTCCATTAAGGAGAAGTATTCCATATAAAATGCTACCTGTTAATTTATTTAATGACACTTTCTCAACTTCATATGTTTTATGGCACAAATGATAGGATGACTGTCAACATGAATTTGGGGGGGGGGGGGATATGTAAGGCAGTGTATGTAGCCCATTTTAAAGTACTCAACCAGCATTTCTCTGAAAATATTGAAGAAAACCACAAGAAACTCGTCAAGACTGTCGGCGTTCAGACCAAGAATCGATGCCTCCAGAATGTGCAGCGCAGTGTTAATGGCATATGAGGCAAGATTCAATTGTGAAATAAATATTAAATTCATTTCTAGAAACTGATATAAAGTTTATAAACTCTTAACGTTAACACATTTAAGGTCCTGCACCTATGATAAGATTATTCTTAGAGATAACTTAATTTGTCTAACTATCAAATTCCACGATAAAACTTATTTTTGGAACTTCGGTAATGTCCTTTCTTATTACTCAGAAATAAATTAGTTCCTTACTTGGTTTACTCACTGCGGCGCGGTTTAATATTTTCTTATCTCAAATAAGCAAGGGGACCCCGATTTCTTCTTGCACCCGGGCCTCAAGTACCTTTGCATGACCCTGATATTTAACACTGTAATTTTTACATAGTAAAATTCGTGTTTTTTTTTTTTACTTTTTGTCAAAATTAACTTTATTGGGGGGTCCCTACATCTGTGGGGCCCCAGGCTAGCACCTCATGTGCCTGTGTCTAAGTACAGTCTTGTCTCCACAGGAAACTATTATGGAAGTCTGAATTTAGTTTATTCACAATCAGAAAATCTAAAAAGCAGACTAAAAAATTAATTAGAACAAAAAACAAAGGATCAACTTAAAACCGAAGAGACATAAGTGTAAGTGCCAGTGTAAATTTACAAACCTTTGGTCAAAATTGCATATTCCACTCTGCCCTCTTCTATATGCGTGCAAACTTGTCAAAAGAGTTAAGCAAACAACTTTTAGATAGTGAAACTTCTAGCAAAATCAAGTCATAATTTTTGTGTAAACTTATGTATAACATTGTAGGCAACTGTGGAGGAAATTAGAAATGCTTTGAAAAAAAAGTCAAATCACCCAACAAGAAAAGAAGCACTGTGTGTCCAAAAACACATGCCCTGAGTGGGTAATTACCCATTTAAACTTCCACGAATGTTGAGACAGATTTGTTAGCGCTGTACCAAACTCAGTGCTGTGGGCCCTGTAAAACACTAGCTGCAGTCTGACAATGTGTCCTGAAGGTCATACAGGTAGCCTTCTGAAATTTCATTATTACAAAGAAGTGCTCAAACTGGAATTTTATGAGATCTTGCATCCAACACCATTCTTTATATCAAATCTAAAACTTCTTGACGATGGTGAAGAGTCAATTGAATAAAAATTTACTTGGATATTATCCATCGTCTAGTAATAAAACGTAAAAAACGTAAAACGACGTTTCGGAGATGGGGCTCTATCTCCGTCTTCAGGTTCCTACTCAGTTGGGCCCACTAGATAGAGCCCCATCTCCGAAACGTCGTTTTACGTTTTTTACGTTTTATTACTAGACGATGGATAATATCCAAGTAAATTTTTATTCAATTGACCATTCTTTATGTTCGTTTAACATCAGGTATAAATCAATTTATGGCAGAGGTAAGCAACAGAACAGATACTACACAGCATGGAGATGCTAAAAATTCAACTTTAATAATGCATATGAAAAATCTCCAAGCAGTATGACTTCATTGCATGGGAAACACTTAAAAGGCAAGTTCTGTGCAAGCTTCTGTATGTAACACAGCGCACATAATGTTCTCACGTATTTGACATATTTTATTTCAGTCACCATTTCACTTACACGCTCACTGTATGATGCAGTATATTCTTCTAAAAGTCGATTGTCTTCTCAGCATGGTCAGTCACCAATTAACAAACATTACCACATTTAAATACAGCTTGTCCGACAATTTACTAGAAATGATTTTATTTCAGTCCCAGCACAGAAAAGCCACATGGGAAACGGAAGAACTTACCCACAGAAGGCATGCTTCCACACATACTTTGTAGCATAAGCTCGTCCTGCCATGGAACTGTCAGCATGAAGTTATCAACAAACTTCAGTGATAACACATATGTAGCAGGAAGCATCGGGTTTTCAAGGTCTTGACTTTCACAAGTCCAAAGCACACATTTAAAACAAGCTGGCTCAGGGTAGGGTTAAAAGGATAAATTTTGTTGTGGTGGTGATGAACCTTTGGATACACAGCACCACCACCACCTGCAGTACAGATATTAAGCTGTATAATCCATAAACCATTAACATTATCATCATCATTACTATTAAAAGCCAATGTTGTCTTCAGGGGCTCTAATATACCTAAAACAAAAACTGTTTCTCTCTCTTTATATTACTATTATAATTATTACGCTCTGCTATTATTATTATTATTATTATTATTATTCCTTCTTCTGAGGTGTTTATTCTCTGGTTTTCACTTAGAGAAGAGATGATTCCCAGCAGTTAACATTTCAAACTTCCGATTTCAGCATATTTCTTAAAATGAACTATCTACTATGGAGGATTTCTGTTATGAATCTCTGGAGTATCACTTCCACAAAACTTCACATTCTTCCTGAAACATTTATCATCATCATCATTACTGTCACTATTAACGACCAGAGCGACAAATTTTACGTACCTACCGAGGCAAGAATAGAGCCAGACCGAAAGAAAATAACAGATACATAGTTGCCGCCCCATGCAGATGCTGTACTAAAAGTAAGCCTTCTATTAGCGTGTACCACAAGAGAACCCAAATGTATAACTGAAAGTTTTGTAACCTCATTACACAACCTTCTGTCATCCCTTGCAATGCAGGTGCTGATGAATGGTGTAAGTCACAAATAAACTGTTGGTTAACAACTACTCGAGAATCATGACACATGCGCAAAAGAAACATGTTCAAACAATCCCGACACAATACTTTCATATTAGAGTATGATTAAGTTACCCCGGTGCTAAGTACCACACATGCATACATTCAAGACCTCAGTCATATTTATGTGATTAAGTTCAGGCTCCGGCAGGTTTATTCCCTGAGTAGGTCAGGAAGCCACCAAACAGATGGTAAGCTTGGTGGGTCCCGGAGACATTTCGACACCGTGGTAAAATAAAAATCCCATCACACCTGTTGAAAATCAAGTCCCGACTCGCGAACACACAGCTCAGCGAGCTTCGTGAGCAAACTCATCTTTGAGCTATTAAAGCCTGTTATTTTTTTATACCTATACACCACAAAGACAAGATAGGCTAGACACAAAAATTAGACGGAAACGTAAGAAACCTGTACGTCATGACGCGTGTACAAGACGTGGAGATAAGCTCCAGGTATTTTCAACACCTGCACCAGATTGAAACGTCCGATCAGTACCACATTCCGGTCACTTCTCTGCAAGAGTACATTCGACAGGAGGCCGGTAGTTTGACTCCGGTGCTGGGGAGAAATTACGATATAAGACACCTCCGGTGCCCCAGTCTGGAATCACGCTCTGGGGCCTGATCCAAAACGTTCCAGAAATATTTCACTTTCTGACCAAGAATGGTGAGTGGAGTTTTGGAGGTTGCATCTGCCTCGTGAGGTCCGTCAGATCGCGGTGGAGAAGCCGATGTTGTTCCTCCGGGTTGTGACGACGTGTTAACTTGTTCGTATATACCTTCCGAGAAACACACTGTCTCCATCTCCAGATTCAACCCAGACCATGGGCAACCAGCCTAATGATGGAGGCAGAAACGACCTATGAAACGTCGGTAAACTTCTACCACACTACACGGCGCGGCATCCCAGAAGACAGCCATCTTCGTCGAGAACTTGGTCCTTAATACTACACGCCTTCAAACTTCGCAAACATATTCTACCCGATTAAGACGATACAATTTGTCACACATACCAAGAAACAACATCTTGCCCTCGCTTTGGCGTGTATCCATCTCGGAGCAGAGCTCCACTACCTCAAGAACACAACGCAATGAGAGCGTTCAGCGCCACAACAATGGAATACCATCTGTGCTACCACCTGACTGACTCTCCGCGTCATCGTTTAATTCATCGCAGAAGGATCCGTGTACAATGTAAACAGCTGCTCATTTGCAAAAACAACAAATTACATTCTTGATTAATGCTGTTCAAAAGGACTGTTATTGGAACCACTTCCTTGCGTTTCACCCAACAAGAAACAATATATAAAAATTACACACCCAGATGAAATCTATTTTGTGTGTAGATCAGAGGTGGCCGCCTACATTTAATTTGCTTTATTAATGGTATCCATGGTAACGTTAAAATGGTTAACGACAAAAAAGTTGACAGTGGAACCACGGTTCCGGAGAATCTGACGTAAATACGTCTCTGTAATGTAATGAAATGTAATGTAATAATTCTTATATAAGTACTTGTGATATTCTAAAACGTTTCTACCAGCACAAAAATTATCTACTCTACGACGCACTTCTTCTACAAGCGATTCACAGCTCAGCTCTTTCCACAATAAAGAATGCGGATTGTTGACGGCAGTAATGTAACACAACATTACCGAGTGAACAGATGACGTAACAATTAGTATCTTAGGTAACATAACAATGCACGCAGGAGTTCATATAAAAGCTGACCATTGCTGTCGGTCCATATTTACACATTGATATTGATCTTTCACATTTTCCTAACGTTTTTACATCAAAAAACCTCACAAAAACAAAGCTGGTGTGTGGTTCTGCAGTTCCTAAGCGTCCATTAAATAAATACCGAGGAAATAAAGCCTTTTATTTAATTATCAAGCATATTGCTTTGAAGAGGGTAAGACATTTTGCAAATCAGGAAGGAAGGATGTCGAGTAAAACAGTTCATCACTTCTGACATTTCACACTATCAGAGCAAGGTCACAATGCCACTAAAAATGTACAGTCTTCGCCAATATTTAATATATAAAGCAGACCAAGCATTCTTGACACTAAGCACAAGAAGACAGTAACCTTCATACTCACCGCCTAACTGAGAACTTTAAATCTCACAAATTGTAATCAGTGTTAGGATATCAATTTATTTGCTACTTCTGAATAAGAAGACACGAACAGTCATCGCAAATTGATACACACACGAAATATACTATGCATGCTGCTCAGTGAAGGAAGAAACGAGACAGGTGGAGAAAGATGATTATGAATGGTGAAAGTTCAAGGACTGATAATATTAAAAAAAGGATCTTAGGGCAACGGTGTTGGAGGATGCAGACTGCATTCATCTGGCACAGTAACTAACCTTCGGATTCCACAAAAGGAATTTCTTGACTACCTAAAATATTGTTTCCTTCTCAAAGAAAGGCTGCTTAATGAAATCAGTCAGTTACTTAGTTACATACTGTTGGGATCTGGAAGGAGGTGGGTATGGCCTGGGATTCACCAGAAAATGTATAAAAGCCACACTCATGACAGCCATCAACCCAGCCGAGATTCAAACCAGGTATCTCCCAAACATGAGCCAGGATACCTCAGTCAGTATAGTGACTAGCTATGGGCTGGACGACTGGGGTTCAATCCCCGACCAGGGCAGAGGATTTTTCCTCTAGCCCCTGCGTCCAGACCGGCTCTGGGGCCCACCCAGCCTCCTCCACAATGGGTGTCGGGGTCCTTTCCCGGGAGGGGTAAAGCACGGCTGGGGCGTGATGCCGACCACTCACCCCCATCTAGTGCCGAGATCAACAAAGAGCAGGAGCTATACCAAACGACCTATATGGCGTGTAGTGAGATGGTTCTACTTTACTAAACATGAGCCTAAATTTTTACCATCACATCAACCTGTTCAAGCAGAGAGACAGCGAAACACTTATTGGGTTTATGTAACTGCAGGTGTGAAATGTTAAAGCAAATAATACACAACAGCTATAATACGCAATGCAGCTGAAGAAAACCTGCCGACACTTCTCATCTTCCCCTCCGATGTTTATGTCAATAAGGAGCCGTGTCTATGAGCACACAACATTTTCCATGAAGAAGCTATGAATTCCTGCAGAACCAGAGAAGAGGTAAACTTCACAGGCAAATAATACGACAAAATCAGAAAAATCCACATACAAAGAATGAGACCCAAAACAAATGGCGAAGGAAGAAACAGGATGTACTTATAAATGACAATCACATATGTATTGGACTGGAACAAGGACGATAAGAAATTCTTGAAGACATTAATGATAAGTGATACTTATGATACTGCCACGCCCACATTCACGCATACATCTACCACCTACTGTTAAGAACATCTGAATCAAAAACCAACTGAAATCAATCACGACATGAACTTCATACTGGACATCATTGCCATAGACACTGGGGCCTTTAATATAAACCCAGTCCCACCAAATTAACTAAAAATTATCAGAGACCTCAGGTTCTAATGGTGACAAGTATGAAGATTACATTTTAATTTTATCCGGGTTCCATTTTCAGCAGGTTTCACTGAACACAGCCACGAAGCCTCAGTTTCCATAAATGGCAGGAAATTTGATTAGATCAGGAACTATCACCTTCCTAAGTAGAACTATCCTCTGAGTTAGCTGGCGTTAAGAAAAAATTAAAATGTCTAGGAACCACTGAAGCTTTCAAACACAGTGGTAACTATATGTACCACCTGTTTCAACAATCAGTAACTCTTCATTCTGTATTTAGGTGCTTCACTGTAAACTTTGATTATTTCCTTAAACAGCATTAACCAATTGATCTTTGTAATGGTGAAGTGTTATGTTTTCTTTGCGGTAAGGACTCAAATCTTAAATTCTATTTAGATGTCCTTCAGATTTAAAGGATTAATGTAAACAGACCACGTGTGCTGCTTACCTGCTATGTGATGGCACATGTTGGATTTTACAAAGCCTCACATCTGCAGGGCCCCTTCCACCTGCACATAACATGTAGCTTTAACAGGAATATAAATTATGGGTACATTTTACACTACAGCGATAGTTATGTATTTACTAAGTTTAAATAAGCATTTTTCTCATATCTGGACATACTGTGGCATACCTTAACAACACAACAACCAGTTACTCGCAATACGCTATGAGGAAATACAAAATGTTAGCCTATTGATTGAAAAATAAAGGATTGCATTACTTCTACACAAAGTCATGGATTCACTGAATATTACATCTGCCAATGGCCACAGAATGAAGCTACACTGTGGTGGAAATAAAGAGGTTGATTAGTGTTGCAAATAACTGAAAAGAAATGAGCATGAAAAGTAATAGGTAGACTGTGAATTTGAAGATAATTGTAAACATTTGTGGGTCTGTTAATAACTAAATAATATATGATGGAGTGTGTTAAAATACAATATGAATACAACTAAAGAGACTTAAAAAGAAGACGAAGCGCAGAAATGTGAAGTGGTCAAAATGCTTGAAGCGGATTTTCAAGATCGAGGGCCACCACAAAAAGCATGAATGAAAGTGCTTAATCTAATTGTTTATAATGCAGTTTCTCTCAATTTGTCATCCTCAAAACATAGTTTGTTCCGTTCGACTTCCAAATAAACAACACAAATAATAACAAATTCATTTGATTTACCTAACCTCACTTAATCCCCAAAATACGTGGGAAGACATACAATTTAACTATTCTCATTCATTCTTATTCTAATATTTTAAAGCATAAAAATTGTTGAAGAAATGTCACTCAATTGTGTCAAAGGTCCTGTAACACTGAAGGCAACGACAGGAACAACGTATTTACCAGATATTTACTTACACATATATTCATCTCCGACAGTTGATCATAGTGGAATCAATTTATCAAAAGTCACAAAAAGACAACTCTTGACAGAACAGCACATTTTAAATAAACACTACAACGAATCAATGCAATTCTAAACAAAACTGGCATCACAACTTATCCCGACATCCTTACACATCAGCATCTGATCACATGCAACGACTGATTAAATACCACCACAGACGCAACGTTCAGTGTTGGTATTAATTTATTTTATATCTGACCCGATGTCAGATTTGTTGACATGTAGCTAACATAGATTAAAAAAAGGATTCAAAACTACAAGCATCCATATGATTTATTGTAATTGACAACTACATCCTATCCAGACGAACGCTTGAACTCGCTCCGTCATAGTAATTGGAAAAGCTGACTTCTCTACCATAATATCCAGTAGAGGCTCTGTCTACAATTTACCCTCTACCACATTTTAAACTGCCAAGTTTTTTAATCCCTGGCAGCATAATGGGAGGTATTTACAAACAATTCCCAACAACTATTACGTACGTTTTTCGAGAATCTAGACATATCGGTTTTAGAATTCCAATGTTTTTTCACTTTATGATCTGAAACATTGCTTTCCTTGTCTATCAATACAACCAGTTTTCTCTTGTAAGCAGACTTTAAATTTTCAGAAATCCTGACTATCCCCCTAACCTTCACATCTAGACTAGCTCTGGGGTCCAACTAACTTCCCATTGATTGGGTACAGCAAACCTTTCTGCCAGGATTAAAAGCTGCTAGGGCATGAAGCTGACCATTCACCTCCCACCCAGTACAAAGGTTAAGAATGGCATGAACCTTCCCTTCTCTACTACTGGCTTCATGTCCCAGGTACGTGAATGCCAACAATAACCGAGTGAAATGAAAGCAAAAATTTTACACACATCGGAGAATATTACAATGGAACTTGATCTTCATTTGCAGTCTCATTAGCACCCAAGATCCAGCTGATCATGTATCACAGTAGAACACCACCAAACCGTTAGCTCCAGCTGGAAGCCCTCAAGTATGGGAGCTTCAAGTCCCCCATTGCCATAAAAATCACATAGGTGGGAAGGATTTAACTGTCTTAGGATAGGGGCCATTGGTGGAACCTTCAGATTCCATAAGAGGTAGAAATATCTTGACAAGCTATCAGCTTTTCCCAAATACTTTGCTCCAAAGAGCCAGTCTTGATGTAGATGATGCTATTTTCTTCTGAAAGTAAAATGACGAAACAATTAATTTCCTGGCTGGATTGCAATAGTTGAAATCATTATACTGGTAATAAATTATTTGCAATTGGATAATACAGCCAAACTTTCCTACTCTGTACCTCACTTCATAAGACATGTGGTATATCACAGAATGTCAAATATTTAAGATTGAGAAATAAAATATATGTAGCACTGAGCTGCAGGGCATGTAGAAAGAAACATGGACATAGTAAGTTTTGTTGGTTATCCCTGTGCTAATTAAGCCTACTCCTCCAAGACACATCAAGTGGAAATGTAATTCCACACATTAACCTTAGCACTAGACAGAGGTGACTTTCTTTCAAACATAAGGTAATTAACTTTAAACTTCTCAAGGTTTAACCATTCCCTAACCTCACAAACTAACTCACTTAAAATGTAGTAAAATGCCATCTGAATATCAAAGGGTATCAACATAAATCAGATATCTCATAGAGGTTACTCTTTTTGTAAACAATTGGTACTTCAGTGTAATGCTTGACTAGGTTTTCAGTTATCAAAGCCAACTCCAGTTTCTCTTCAATACAGGTAAATTCTATAACATAAATTAAATTAAATGAACAGTGTGAGCAATATTCATATCGCTCTGCTTCCAGAACAAGTTGTCTCAACTCTTGTGATTCAGATACAGCATTTCTTTCTTCTGCTCCTCTTTCAACTTCTATATGCATTCATTTTGGACAGAATAATAAAATACCCTTTTTTCCTTCCACGTTGATATTGTAAGCTTTACTCATTGAAAAATGCACACATTCATGCTGTGAATGTTACGGAAGAATTTCTTCTCAAGTCATCTGCTGATGCTAACAGAATACAAACAGTCTAAAAGTAATAGCACAGAAATCTGGGAAAAAAGAAACAATTCAAAATACAGTAAAAAGTTAATTTTCAAATCTTATATAAAATGAAACAGATGAGTGGAGCTGTTATATACCAGTCAAATGTATCATCAGCACTATAATGTGTCTTAGGAATAAAGCTTTGTAAAAGAAAAAATCTCAAAGCAGTAGGGCATTATTTTAAGAAAGAGACTGATTTAAGATTGTGTGAAACAGGTGACATAGGACAGAGAACTTACAAGGATTACAAACAACCCACAAAAACATAAGAATAACAAAAAAGGTCACACCATGAATGTCTATAGTGAAGTGAAATGGCAAACATCTCCTCACTAAGACATCCAGTGAGCAGAAAGAAGTCTGGTGTTCTTACATTGCTGTGTGATCTTACACTAGTAAATGCTCTTTACAAACTGATAAGCCAACACTAACACAACTCCCAAACACACAGAAGAGCATAAACTCAACACGTGCTTCAAAAGTACAGCATCAAATTATGTAACTGTTATTCAACTCTACCTGCCAGATCTGACTAAGCAAATGAGGCAGGTTCTGCCAAAAGTCCCGACACAAAGCAATCCGACAGACGATTACTCAAATATATATATGTTAACACACTATGATTCATACTTTACATTACTTAATTTTTGTGAAGCAACTGTTATGCAGAATGAAATACTAAGGTTTATTTTCTTCTGTGTAGGTTGCAGTAATATCCATGATGATAAGTTTTCTGCCACATTCATTTCACTGTCATTATTCATGGTCTTACCCAGTTTGATCCTTCTTATTATGTCACTGCGAAGGTGCGAGTCCGTTATGTCTACGCTTAAAACAAATGCCCCAAATTCCCCGATTCCAACACACGCAACCCAAAGACTCTTAGATTGGCAATTCCCAAACTTCGCCAATCCGTAAAATCCGTTGTAAAATCAGAATAAACAAAACATAAAATAAAATGATGAATGTTTTTCTTCCCATGATTTCTTCCTTCCTGGCCAGACCAACAACTGATCATCCAAGTTCCAAGCAATTGTACCTTTATATGGCAACTGACAAATAATTTCCCTTCTAAAACGAAATTAATTATTGTAACTACGTATTTGAAACGTGGGATTTTAGGTTTTCAGAGCAGTGAGAATGGTGATGATGTGGTTCTGGGTCCTGATGCAGCATAGCTCACAGACAAACACTGGTATGTACCTACAAGTCTACATGGCTTCATAAACAAGAATGTCATACTGAACATTTCAAAAATAGAGCAGCACTCTCTCCTCCTTTCTGAATTAGTCTTAAAATAATACTAACACAAACATTTGTATCTAAGCAGTCTCACCCAACAAATACGCCCTCCCAACCAAGCCAACACACGCTTCAATGGATTCACGAAGCACAGTTTGGGAACTACCACTCTGGAGATAAAAATGATGGAATATGCCTCACTGCTGATGATTTATTCTTCTACTTGTCCAGACACTTGTGATCTGGGGAGATGACCAGGTATATGTAGGCTTGGTAGAATTCATCACTTCTCAGTCAGGCAAAATCAATGTCAAACACAAAGACAGATATAATGCTACAAGAACAAAACTTTGTATTTCTGTTTTATTTGGCAATGAGTAACTAGTGCTTTGTACAAAGAGAGCACAAGTAAACTTGCAAGTCTAATATGCCACACATCTGGGTAGAAACCAAAGAACATGTAAGGCTCAACCATTACATTGGCATTAAAGCAATGAGCAAAAGATCACACTTTGTACAATTTGTTCATCATCTCAGTCAGCACCATACAGACAAACAATTAAAAGAGTCCATGCTTGACGCTTTATTCTCACATAAGGATACCTGAATTATATATTTATATATATACAGCTTTTAAATAAAATTCTACCAAGCCTAGGTAAAAGGAGGTATGAAAAACCAGTGCCATGTTACAGTACCAGTCAGACTTGTATATTCTCAACACACTGAAGCTCAGCTGTACACTACACCAGTCTGTCCATCTGCCGCTTGGCGACATGTTGACCATGCACACGCCATACACCCACTCTCATGCACTCACCCACTCTTTCCTAGCAACTGGAACCAGTAAAACAATTCACATGCAAGCCCATGGCTTGTACCTCAATCCTCACCTCCTGCGTTCAGTGACAACAACAGTATATGTTACAAAGCATCCGAGCAAGGTCACTTTTAAAAATAACTTACAATAGCCTTATTATTTTCTATCAAAAAAGAGGAGAAAACAAGACATTAAATTTGAGTTGCCTTTCCCTTTTCTCCCATTTCACTCTTTTGAACTGCTATGATTACCAGATTCTTCTTTGATAATAAAAAGTGATCCTTTAGGACATCAACATAATTACAATGGTACAAAAAACCAGACAAAAAAGTTGACTGTACACATGTGGTCAACGATGGAAGCAGAAAGCATCATCAGCGGGAGAGACAGAGAAAGAGAGAGAGAGAAAGAGAGTAGGGGACAGAAGTGTTGAAATATTCACGGAATACTTCCACACACTAGGGGCCAGTTCGCTCGCTCGTATTTCTTCCTTCCGTGCATGTTCTCTAAAGCTTTCACTACGTATTTATAAGAGTTTCACTTTTATTATTAATTATACCAATGGTCTGCATATTACTTTTCCACACACGGGGGAATAACAAAACAAACACATCCCTACTCCGCGAGCTATGTAGAGAAGACGAAGAAATCCAAAGTCACCGGACAGTAAGTGTTTTCCGTCACCTCTTGTCCGATTCTATATTCAGTGATGTTACGTCAGAAGATGACTCACTGGTCAATACATGTTGATCATCCCGTCATGGAGGCAAGGGGAGAGGAGGTAACATTAATATATGTACACAGAGGAGACCCCCTCACCACCTTTCCAGTATGCCTCTTCCAGAAGTGTCTGTCTCCTATTTATGCCAGCAGCTACACTACCGCTCTTTAACGAGGAACTTCAGCGATGCCGCACAATGGTTAAATGAATTTGTCTCTCAATCCATGGCACAGCAACACAATCTAGGTTCACTTTGGGAATTAAGCACCGATTATGATCACCGCCTTTATATCGAATAGTATAGGGCAATTGTTTTGTAAAATCAAAAGGGCCTTGTTAAATTAATTTGTTCTGCTTTGAAATGAAACACTGATGAAAATAGGAAAGCAACACAGCAATGGTGACTCTTACTACAAAAAATTATTAGTGTATTGTACCCTAGAGTGGCCTGTCAGTAAATGTCAAGAGGTAATACTACCCACTTCAAGATGCATAAATTTTCTGGAGGTAATTTTACGACGTGGGATCTAAAAAAAAAAAACTACGGGCGGGGCACATCTCCACATTCCGGTCAGCAAGCCGCGGAGCCAAGACCAACAAAACGCTCCACTCTGTCACACCGGATAACCTTGACAAGAATCAAAACAATCTGTTTGCAGTATTTCCAACATTCACTTCGCATTTCATTGATTCAGACAAGATGGTTCTACACGGACAAGAATTCCATCGCACACGCTGATCGATCAATCAATCAATCCATCTTTGCTGCCAGATTAACAAACGCTGCCTTTTGCAGGAGATGGGCGTTATACTTGCTGCCAGGTTAGGCTGAGAATGCTCCGCTTGAGGCTGCACGGGGAGCCAGGTTTTTTCTCATGGCCACATCGCTGCGCCGCCTCCTTGGTCACTAGGAGGAGCTGGATGCATTCATGCCGCTGAACATCCCAGTACTGAAAGAGGTCTGCTGTTGCTGCTGTTGTTGTTGTTGAATGTGTTGTTGCTGCTGCGCCTGCTGTTGAATCTGCTGTTGGTTGCTTGCCTGTCGACCGTGCTTCGGCATAGGGGGCTGCAGGTACTCGTGCCTGGCCAGGGAGAACACATCAATCCGGTCTTCCTTTCGATATGCTAAGCAACTTCTGATGAAACTCTGCAAACAAGAATCCATAATAAGCAAGTCTGAACACTGAATAACAGCTCTATGAACAATAAACAAATACAGTGAGAGGAGTTATAGAGAATTAAAACATATTAATGAATTTAATCGCTTACAGCATCAAATATCATATTTAAACAACCACTAAAATCACTCGCTGTTCATGAAGGCATGTTCCGAAGGTATTATACCCACATATTCAAATTATGCCAGAAAGTAGGTCTTCGAGCAAACAACTATCATTCTGTGGGGTCTGTGTTCATACAATTTTATTTTCAAGTTAATTCTGAATGCCTTAACCTTTAAAAGTACCACAAACCATCACCAGGTGCAATTAGAAGAGACATACGGTACACACTTTTGAGGGAGAGGAGGAAATGTATGTCATCCCACAATCTCATAATAGCCAGTCTTGGCATGTAAACTGTTCCTTAAATGCTACCATTTGATGTAGCATTGTGTATCGCATAATTTTCATAAATCCCCCTGGATTTGGCCAACACTTTCGAAAGTCACGCTCCTGCACTGGGATAGAATCATGTCCAAGACAGAGGTCTGAATATGGTCCATAAGGAAGAAGGAAAGTTGGAAGACCTAGTTATTACCTTCGCTTCATTGCTGACCGTAGGCTTGTTCGCAAACTGCACCTCAGTTGCCTTCAGAATTGTGTTCTCCTCCAAGATGGTGGCTTGAGATTGGTTGTGTCCAAAAGGCTACAACATCCAACATTACATTTAGTCAGTTCCACTATCAGTATATTAGTCATGATACTAAGAAGATGCTGAAACAAGATGAATCAGAAAGAATATGTTGAAACGAACATTTCCACTTATAGCGTAATGGAAAAAGAACTCATCTGAATATTCAAGCAGCTAAAATAGCCCTAGAGAGAGTTATAATTTGAAAGGCACGGAGACCAACGTGACCACAGTCCTTAAAGAAATTAATAAACTTTCACCAAATAAACTATGCAGGGCAGTTTCATAAACTATGGGGCTCACAAATCTGTTGAATGGAATGTCTGTGAACTGAGTTCACTGTGGTATCGTAATAGATGTTCCCATCACACACCTCGTGCAGACTGCAGTGTTACCACTAAACAAAATTACACTATCAACTACTACAAACAGAAAATACTGCCAAACATGTACTAATGAATGAGTTCTGCCTTATTTGTCATCCTATATATAGATGCCCCAAAAACGTTATAATTATGCAGCGTGATAACTTATTTTAGTGCATGATGTCCACTATATAATCCCCCTTTACATGAAAGTTCACCATTTATAGCCATAAAACAGAAACTGAAGTTACACAGTGATCCTCGTGACAACTGGAATCTGTATTATCAATTGGTATACACACCTTCTTGCCATAAAGACACTGGTAAAAGATAACCCCCACACTCCAGACATCAACCTTGGATGAGATTTTTGGAGGATTCTTTCCGACCACAAAACATTCTGGGGGCAGGTACCAGTAGGTGCCGGCTCCTTGCGAGGTCAAGTCCATTCCGTGGTCGGGGTTATAGTTTTCCTCATCCATCACTTTGCTCAGTCCGAAGTCCGTGATCTTTATTTCCCCACAAACATTACCTTCTGTTAGAAGTATGTTACCTGAAAAAATAGAATTATTAATTGGGAAACAATATCACTAAAAGCATGAACATTACCTGTAAGCATATATAAGAATTTTGCTGCAACACATTAGATTTTAACAATTAAATAACAGACAGAAACAAAATAAGAAGTAGTGGCAGATGGATAAATAATTTGTGGAAGACTGATACAATAAGCTTCTAAAACTCTAATCTGAAACATTTCTCAATTTGGTGTCTATTTAATGACATAAATTTGAAAGTTTTTTGTCTTCCTAATCACCTGATAAAACAAAACACACATCAAACACATTCACGCAATAACGAATTTATCAAAAGCTAACAAATATTCATTCTGGTGACACGATACGAAACATAAATATTACCATGTGATTCCTTAGGTACATGCGAGGTGAAGTAGGGCATAGCAGAGCAAGCCGTTATGATAGTCTGAATAAAGCGCCACTAACAAACGAATAAGAATTCACATGCCCCTTGAATACCCCACTCTCTGTAAGCAAACTCAATCAAATCCACCGTGTGTTCAGTCTTGAAAATCACGTCTATAAAACACAAAAGTAAATGAACGTGTACTTCGGCAATGGCAAGCCCCATACCTGGCTTAAGGTCATAATGGATGACTGGAGGTTTTATCTCATTGAGATACTTGAGTGCTGATACAACCTGCATTACAATGGACCGTGCTTCTCTCTCTGGAATAGTCTTGTGCTATAAGAAAACCAATGCCAACATCACAAAGTTGCTAACATCAGAAAAGAGAAGAGAAAAAAATATTTTCAATCCTACCCCAATGAAGTTTCTTGCAATTCTTGTTAACGCAAACTTTCATCAATTTTTACTTCCTCACATACAATATGGTAATACTCAAATAACAAAAATAAATGAATTGTTGATGTGGCGTAGAAATCCACTGTTAATAATTAATGACTATTTAAGATGTTACGAAACACAGAATTTGACTTTCGAAGCTTTATGGACCATGCTCACTTTGCTCATCCCTGCAATAGATAGAATACTGGATGGGCCAATGAGCTCTTTTTTGATAAGTTAAAATTATTAAAACAATTCACAAAGTTAATGCTTATAATTAACACAAACTAGCCATTACTCACCTGTTTGAGATAGAAGTCCAAGTCGTGACCATCACAGTATTCCAGTACCGTACAAAATGAGTTAGCATCAATTTCAAACACATCATACAACTTTACCACACGGGGGTGGTCCAGTGCTTTGTGTATGTTGTATTCCCTCAGTGCATGTCTACAAACACATAAATCACAAGTCACATACAATGTTCTCCATTATACACCAGCTTTAATAGAAAATCTACGTAACCACTGCTAGAAGAAAAATGCGGAACAGACGTAAATCTTCAATGTGTTAATAAACTACATTAGTTTAATGCTGTGATTTCAGAAGTATTAGGAAATGCATATACATAATCACTGGCAGGATTGAAAGATGGAATACATAACGAACCTCAGTGTGTACACAAACTGATAAGGTTTAGGATGGTTCATTAAACAATGTCTACACAATGACAACTCACTTGATATAATTAGCTTTTTTGTCCTCTTTCCAGTCTTTATTCAGTTGGTGAACCTTGCAAGCAACATAGCGCTGCTCCTTCAAGTCAAAAGCCTGAAAAGAAAAACAAAAGCAAAAATAATGCCACTTGTGCACAAAGTCAAAATATTCATGAACTTCATAAGTGAATTACAGCCATTCAGTGATAGAACAAAATTTCCTCCTTCCAGATTTAAATAATTAATCAGGAATCAGATATTATGAAGCAGATCTCTCTTGTGACATCAACCGGGTCAATTCTGACATATCGTCATACGTCTTCTCCATAAAATTTATAAAATGTCAAAGACATGACACATTCGTGATGTAAAGGAAGCACTTCTCCTGCTTCTGTGGTTCTCGCAGTAATCGATTACAATATGAACAGTACCACAAAATTTCAATAACTGCATGGGAAAAGCGGACTGTCATTTTCTCGGTGAAAGCTGTCTTGATACAAAGCCGAACATTTTTGCACTGTTTCGCAGAAATTAAGTATACAAAAATTACCTACTGCCTCTTCTTACTGCATTACAAAGGGATCAATATGCTATAATTTTATTTCTTCTTCTTCTTCTTCTCCATGGCCTCCTCAATTCATAGAAGAATTTTATTTACCTGTTTTAAATTTAAAGCAGCTGGACCACATCTTCATTTACGTTGCTTTGGTTCTAACATTAATGCAGTTACGAGGTGAGTAACAGTAATCCAGGTGGACAATGGCATAATAAAACACTAAATTATAATAAAGACGTTTGCTACATCTTTCAAAATGTTAATGTAACATTAAACACACCTATGTAAACATTTTACACTAAACTGGGCCTATAATAATTATAATCCTGAGTTCAAGCCCCTGATTTGAATTGTCTTCGTCCATGTATGTAGCACTCTCCACTCCTTGATTCATATGAAAAATTAATTTAAACATTTTTTTACATGTGTGGCATTTTCAAGGAAAACCTCTACAGCATAAATGGAGAAATGACTGTACAGCTTCTACAAAAACGTCTTTAACTAGAAGGTCTCAACAGAACTGTACCTTGTGAACTTCACTGAAGCCACCCTTGCCCAGAAGCATAAGGAGGAGGTAGCGCTCGTTGAGGACCGGATGGTTGTTGAATCGGGACTGGTCTTCGTTGTGGATCCTCTTGAGCTCACGGATGTGCAGGTTGCGTTCCCGCTCAAGTTTTTCCATTTCTAGCTGCAGATCTGCATCCTCTTTCTTCAGCGCACTCTGCCGCAACTGAAAAACAATTGTGCGCATGTAATTTACATTTATCTCAATGGAAAAGAACATGCAAAGCAAGTTGCATTTTGCTCTTTGCTACTTCCAGCTATGGTCATCAGTATTTCTGGTCACCTGTAACGGAAAGAGAGAAAAGGAAAGGGATGGGATAGGACAGAAGGATGGGGGCTACCCTGACAGGCTGGTAAGCAAAACAGTAAGAGGCAGAGACCCTACTCGATTAATTAATATACTCTGTAGTGATCCATATCTGCACATAAATTTCCACTAGCACATATTCCACAAAATTAAATTTGTCAGATATATCCTCAAAGCACCACACTGTAACTACGACTGCTAGTCCATGTTTTAATGACAAATCACATGACTTTTATTTTCAGTAACTTGAAAACATGCTTCTAACCTTGAGAATTTCATCAGCCTCATAGTACTCTTGCCACGAGAAGCCCGGGATAGCATCCGGTTTCAGGAACGTGGCGTCAGTGCCGTTGTGGAGGATAGCCGAACCCTGTCCTTGTTGTTGTTGCTGCTGCTGCTGTTGCTGCTGCTGCTGCGTGTTACTCCGCTTACGTCCTGTCTCACTATTTGATGGCCGCTTCTTTAGCAGCATTTTCTTCTGTCGGTCAATTTCTTCTCGCTCCGCTGTAATTTCTTCCTGCCGCCTTGTAGGAAACCAGATAATTTTAAATTACCATCACGATAGTGTGAATGGTAGAAACAAAATTAATAGGTAAATGTACACAGGAACACCTGGCTAATTAAGCCTAAATATAGTTATTATGTTGAGAGTTCAACATTCGTACCTTGCCAACTCCTGAAATGCATAACCATCAGTCCAGTTCTCTTGAAAAGTTGCGCCTACCCTCTGCGTAACAAACTGGCCTAGCCGTAACCGATTTTGCATGCACTTCTGCCGCGCCTCCTTCTTCTCGATGTTCGACTTCTCCTTGAGCAGTTTCTTCACCACATCAATGCACTTGTTGATATGTGACTTGTGCTGCTCTATAACCTTCTGCTGCGCCGCCAACTGATGCCTCAGTTCCTCTGTCGTCTGCCATTATCAAAGAGAGGTTACTTTTGCCACTGCTCATCAAACATAAAAGTATATTCAGGATAAGCCCAAACATTTGGATTCAGCATGTCAATGCCAGATACAAACACGACTACCATCCTACTTCCTTAAATGCAAGCCACCATAGATGACAGTGAAGGCTGAAGAACCAGGGTTCAGTTCCCAACAGGGATGGAATTTTTCTTGGTCCTCACACTCAAGGTCAACTGAACCTTACCTAACACGCTATTAAATAGTTACTGGGAGTAACTTCTCCAACAGAAACAACGAGGCCAACAAACCTGATTGCTCACTCCACCTAGTGCAACTCAATCTCTTCTAATTCATCCATCAACTAATTCATCAACCATTGGCAAATGATTATGATTTCACCATGAAAAACACCTATTATTATGCAATTTTAAAGTCTGTCACTATTATTACAAAAGCCCACCATTACACTGAATCTTGAGACAGCTCAATCCCTTC